>NC_091944.1:4235000-4835000 GCF_041260155.1 Ptychodera flava | reverse complement strand
TGAGCTATCTTTCTTCATGCTTTTCATTAAACATTTTCCTATTTCACGGTTGTCCTCAGATTGTTGCCTATAGAAAATGGGCAAAACTATTACGAAAAATAATTATAACATAATAAAACAACCGCAAGTCCTATCAGCAGACGGTAGAAAAAATGACAAAATACAAATTTCTGGGGAAATATGATTAGCTGTGAATGATTTGTTGTAAGATAACGCAAATTTCCATCGGCATGGGGTTTACATGTCTTGTCACCTTTGTCGGCAGGCTACGTTGTTGGCAGTGTTTCCCTGCCGATAATGCTGACATATAAAGGACATCTACACAATCATAAATATTTATTTCAGAAATGTGGTTCACAAAGAAGCACAGTAAAGAAAGGCTATTCTTCGTATTCGTTTCTGTCTTTCCTCGTTTTTGTTAGCGGGGACACAAGAAATATAAGTTAGCAGTCTGCTGATTCTATCGGCATTAAAACGAAAAATAATTATTACACAATGAATCAACCAAGACCTGTCAGCGGACGGTAGAAAACGATAAAATACAAATTGGCTGGGGGAAGTGATTAGCTCTAAATGATTTGTTGTAAAATAAAACGCAAATTTCAATCGGCGTGGGGTTTACGTGTCTTGTCACCGTTGTCTGTCGTCAGGCTACATTGTTTGCAGCTCTTGTCTGCCAGCGATGGTGACGCCCTACAAATCGCGCATGCGCAGATTTTAATGTGCCTCCGTTGTTGGCAGCCTACGTTGTTGGAAGAACACCTGACCTTTGTCCATAACAACGGAGAAAATATCAGTTTTGTAGTCATTCATGTAACATGAACTGGATCATTGATGCATGTCGTACCGTCGCACAAATCGACACAGTTGCAAGTGCAACTCTCGTCGCAATGCATACCATAGTGCATACAAGGTCAATGTCAGCTTAGAGCGTATGGATATACGCGGGCGCATTCATGTATTGCCGTGGTTGAAAGAGTGTTTGGCTTAAATATTCGAAATTATCTTGTGTCGCAAAGCATTTATTTTCATTTTCGACCAAAGTGGCAACTTAGGTATTTTACAACATGACATGCACTTTCAATAGTTTGCTGGTATCCGTTTCAACTCAATAGACAATAGACACATGGTTAGGTATCGCCGTTCTCAAACTAAGGAAAATCCAGCCTTTGCAGTCAGACCAGGTGGGTCCATAAATACTTAGAAGAGCCACAGTCCCTTTAGTGTAGAATTTCGGATTAAGTTGAGATAATTTGTTTGCGTTCCTGCCAGCCTGCGCCCTATTTCACGCTGAATATTCATAGACGTGATGGTTATCCGGTTCTCGGGGCCTACACCGAATAGCTACCACGTCAAAATTGTATTGGCAAAAGCTTGAATGACGTCATACGCTTGCTATTTCTAATAACGCTTCTTTGAATTGTATTGTCTTCTTAAGAAATATGATTTTAATGTACAAATCCGCCCCTCGGAAGAAATCTTTTGTTAAGCAGGAGGGTTTCATGTTGTATCGGATTGTATGGGGAACATGTAATTGCCCGTGAGAGAGTCTCATCTTTGACCTCTTGCTTCTCATTCATCCGTTCCTCACAGCTCATCGTACCCGGCTCTCCGTGCCTGCGCTGGTGTGCACAAGCTGAGCAAAATCGATCCTATGAGTAATGACTGCATTAAGTTTGCTCGCCGCCCTATCTTATACATGCTCTATAACCATAACAAGACCGACTTCGACATTGCATTGGTCAAACTAGCAAATTCAACCGACTTGAAGAACCCTAATATAGACGTTGTTCCCTTACCGGGTGAAGGTGACGTTTTCAAAACTGGAAACATGTGTTACATTACTGGATGGGGTTCACTGGCAGGTCAGTAAATATATTGGATATACCGCATAGTTATCAGTCAAGTTTTTTGAGGAATGATATCAGGAGTACAGAACTGAAAACCAGTTAATTGGCCAATGGTAATAAAATATTGCAATGGCCATATACAAGATGAAGTCTCTTTGCCATAGTATAACTTGGATACAAAATTAATTATATCAAAGTTATCAAAGTTAACACAACTTTTGGACAAATATGATTTTTAAAGGGGCTAGGGATATAAAATGAGACAGATTTTGGCGACGCTCATTTTTCAAAATGCCTTTGAGCGGGCAACATGGGGACAGAGCTCAAATTAAGATTTTGAGTTTGTTTCGATGAAATCGTTACAAAATCCAAAGTTGTCATTGTCGTAAATACATGAACGCTCGATTACAGGTTCTTAGTTTTGAAATATGATCTCTTATCACCCACTTTTCGTCGATTTTGTCTGAAACTTACTTAGTTTCAGAGTTAGGCAGGTTGAACTACAGGGGACTGTACGAAGTTTTGTACTTACATAGTTACAGAGTTGGCCTGGAGGAAGTACGAGGGGGCCTGTATCAAGTTGCGTACTTACTTAGTTACAGACTTAGACTGGAGACGGCTGGGGGAACTACCCGGGGGCCTGTATCAAATTGCGTACTTACTTAGTTACAGAGTTAGGCTAGGGAAACTATGCTTGGGCCAGTACGAAGTTGCGAACTTACATAGTTACAGAGTTAGGCTATGGGGATGACACAGGAGCCTGTACCAAGTTGCGTACTCACTTAGTTACTGAGTAAGGCTGGTGGAATTACACAGGGGCTTGTACGAAGTTGTGTACTTACATAGTTACAGAGTTGGCCTGGATGAGCAAGGCGGAGACCTGTATCAAGTTGCGTACTTACTTAGTTACAGAGTTAATCAGAGTGAACTACGTGGGGGCCTGTATCAAGTTGCGGACTTACTTAGTTACAGAGTTAGGCTGGAGACGGCTGGGGGAACTACCCGGGGGCCTGTATCAAGTTCTGTTCTTACTTAGTTACAGAGTTAGGCTAGGGGAACTACGCTTGGGCCTGTACGAAGTTGCGAACTTACATAGTTGCAGAGTTGGCCTGGATGAACACGGCGGGGACCTTTTTCAAATTGCGTACTTACTTACAGAGTAAGGCTAGGGAAACTACCAGGGGGCCTGTATCAAGTTGCATACTTACTTATTTACAGAGTTAATGAGAGTGAACTACACGGGGGCCTGTATCAAGTTGCAGACTTACTTAGTTACAGAGTTAGGCTATGGGAACTATGCAGGGGCCTGTATCAAGTTTCGTACTTACTTAGTTACAGAGTTAGGCAGGTGGAACTACGGGGGGCGGGGGGGGGGGCTGTACGAAGTTGCGTACTTACATAGTTGCAGAGTTGGCCTGGAGGAAGTACGAGGGGGCCTGTATCAAGTTGCGTACTTACTTAGTTACAGAGTTAGGCTAGGGAAACTACGCTTGGGCCTCTACAAAGTTGCGAACTTACATAGTTACAGCGGCAATAAAGACAAACCAATTCCGTACGATCGAACCTTTAATGGCGGACAAGGCAGAAAGTACAAAACAAGAGAGCGCAAACAATGAACAAACAAACAAAGGTCTATAGAACCTCAACACAAGTGAACGTGTGTTGGCGTGACTATCTCTCCATCTTTCTCTCCTCTCTAGTGTGAAAAAAGTCAAATGTTCGAAACACACGAAAGGCAAACTCAAGTAACAAACAACAACCAGTGACGGCATATGAAGTCACAGAAAGGTCCACAGGGAAACTGCCATCCGGATGGGGATATCTTAGCACTTGAAAATGAAAGTTGGGCGGCGCTAGGCTCACACCCCAGGATAGGCATTATTATGGCCCTATGGTGTAGTTATTCCATGATCCATTCACCAGAAACCTGCCACTGAGGCATTTTCTTGATTCTTGTGGAACGACGAGGCTGACTATCGGGAGGTGGATTTGCAGTTGAGTCGGTAACAACCTCAGAAGCATTATAGTGTTGATTTTGTGATAACTGACTGGGCATATCCTGAACTTGGTCAAGTGGCATAGTGAGCAGTGGTGGTGGTGTTGGTGGAGAAATGTTCTCTGCCAGGGTTGTAGGTGTGGGAATGATTTGTGGCAGAGGATGGAGTGCAGTTGGTACTTTGCTGGTGACAGCAGAGGGATGTTCAGGCTCAAAATCTTCATTGTCATGCAGACCTCGAATCGGCCCTGTCGTTTGCTCCAGCGTTGTGGGCTTGACACTATAACAATCCGAGATGCGAACGTCGTATTCCTTTGAGCGGAATTGTGACTTTGTGAATTTACGAAGTTTACAGCGGTTATCTGAGGTACTGGTGACTAGATATCTATCACGAGCACGAGTCTTGTCTCTGTCCCCAAATAAATATACAAGGTCACCAACCTTGATCTTGCTTGAGTTTGTCTCACTAGAGCCATGAGCCTTGGATTTTGAGCTGGACGCGTGGTTGTGTACTCGTTGGAAGTGTTGTTGTAATATGAGATGTCTGTCTTCTATAGGTAGCTGTTCCCCCGTTACCTGGTCACGCTGCGTCCATATCTCACGGGAGGATACACCGCTTCCTCTAATTCTGGCATTCATATTTGCGGTAGCAAGGGCGAGTGTGGTCGGAGTCAATGGACCTCCTTCCGGGTTGATGTTTAAACACTCAAGGCCAAGCTCCTTGATAGCATTTTCAGCAACAGGATTCTTGTTGACATTCTTTACATTACCAAGGTCAAGTTCAATGCCTAGCGTCTTCAATGTTGGGTCTTTTGAGAGCGCAACAAGCCCTGGTCCGCAGTCGATACGTATGGAGAGCGTGCTATCACCAAGGGGGCGTAAATCAGCACACAGGACAACAATGGCATTGCGGATTTGAGCATGTTGTTCATTGTCGATAATCATGGTCTTTGTGTACGATGATACGGTTTCACGGAGTACAAAAATGTACTGTCTGTACCGACGCATTATATCAGCGGCGAAGGATCTACCAAGTTGCTGAGGTGGGTTTGAAGATGATTGTGGTTGGAGGAGTGATGGGACAGACTTTAAGGACGTACAGTGGTGGCAAGAGGTGCATGTTGCGTCAGTGGCCTTGTCCAGGTCAAGCGCAAAGAAGTATCTGTTGAACAGGCGTTTCATTTGGTTTTTGGACGGATGGTTGAATCGCAGGTGAATGGCCGTGAGAAGTCCATCCACAACCATTCTGGGAACCACAATGCGTTCCCTCGTGGGTTGGAACGGTTGGGAGTCTTTGACAATGAGGAGACCATCAGTAGCAACAGTAATTGAGCGCAAATACCTCTTGACATCTGGAATCTTGACCTGTTTTTTTGAAGGACGTGTTCCTTGTGTGAGATGAGCATGCGTGCGTCTCAGTTCTGGACACTCCATTTGTGTGGCGAGCCATGCTGATCGGTTGGTAAATGGCATCTTGGCTGTACCATCTACGACATCCGCGACTGACACGGACCTTACGACAGAGTCTTCAACTTCGTTGATGAATTTGCAAATCTGACAGCTATTGTCTGAACACTGGACAGGGTTTCTGCTGGCAAAGTCAGTTGGTACATTAGCGACGCCAGTGATGTGTTGTACGTCAACGTGGAAGCGACTGACCAAGGACAGAAAGGTAGTCACCCTGGAACTTGTAGAGAACTCCCCTCTCTGTAATTTATTGTACGCTTGGACACAAGGGCGACTGTCAGTAAGGAGCTGGGTAGTGAGATCTGATTGGATAATGTATGGTGAGAAGTGTTTAACGGCCGCTCCGATACACAAGGCTTCAATTTCGCACGGGAGCCAGGTAACCTGGTGCCTTTTCAATTTCGCATTGAAGAATCCAGACAGTAGGACTTTGTCCCCTTACGGCAGTACAAGGTAGCGGCTATACCACTCTTTTTCACTGAACCATCAGTAACTATCCAGAGCTGGTCTGTTGGACAAGGGATAGTAATAGATTTGTTGTCTTTAAGAGCTTCTTGGGCTTGTTTGAAAGAATGTGTCAGGTCATCTGACCAACTAATCTTCTCCTGTGATTGTCTGCCAGCAACAACACGATCAAGTGGGTCCATGAGATCCGCGTATCCCTTGAGAACTCTGCTGAGAACTTTGTACGCGCCTATGTAAGAGCGGAGTGCTTTGACAGTGGTAGGAGGAGAGACCGACGCCAAGGCAGCTATTCTGTGCGGACTTGCGGTTAGTGTGCCGTTTGACCAAATCCATCCCAATATTGTTGTGGATTTCGGGCAGACTTTGGTTTTCCTGGCCGACAGTCGCAAGTTATTGTTGTTCAGTGCAGTCAACGTGCGCTGCCAGTTATTCAGTACGTCTTCTGGGGTGTTTCCACCAATGTACAAGTCATCAGCGATTTTTGTAACACAGCCTTCCTGTATGAGCTCCCCAAGTACTCGGCACATGAGTTCCTCCAGACAAGTCTCTGATCCGGGCATCCCATGGCAGAACGTGTGTATACTTGTGTTTCCAAGCATGCCATTGGTCCGCTTTCGTCACATTTGCATGTCTCGTCTCAAATTCTGCAACGCGGTTGGACAGTAGCCTAATTCATTAGTGGCCGACGATGACTCGTCTGTTCCTTTCGTCGTCTCTCGTCTCATTATAATATTCAAACGCTGCTCTGTGTTGCCGCCATGGTAGCGCTGGATTCATGTCTTCCAATCAGAGAATAGCTTCGCGTACAACAGATGGATGGCAGGACTGTGAGTGAGTGTCGATATAAATGCACGCCTGTCCTTCATGTTCCTCTAATTCTAGGGATTTGTAATTATGAAAGCATGTGGGCGTTACAAGTATTGTAGGCTGCGCAACCTGTTTAACGCGAGTCGCCCCTTGATACATTCACGGCACCTTTAGTCTCGGAAATTACGTTGCATATCTATCACTTGTTTTAAATGAAATTAAAAAAATAAGATATATTTCTTCATTGCTATAATGGAGAGTTTTTAAAATCTATTTGGTGTTTAATGGTCAATAGGTCAGACGAAAAAGAAAAAGAAAAATCCATTCAATAGCCCAATTTTGTAATAAAATGATTTTACCTTATGGAACCGTTACAGTCGTACTTACAGTCGTACTTATATTGTTACAGTCGTACTTATATTGTTCTTAACTAGTTTTTTTGCCATATAAAAGAAGCAAACTATACAATTGTTGAATTGTTCGACTAATTGAATATTTATTTAAACAAAGTTAGTATGTATTATCCTTATTACAGTAACTGTTGGTTTGAAATCGCTTCTTGTGATTTCTTTAAAACTTAAATAAAAAACAAAAACTAACTTCGAACCCAAAACTTTAGTCCGAAAAGCCATTGTTTCCATGACTTCCATAAAAAAATTCGCAAACATAATACATATATATATATATATATATATATATATTATATATATATATATATATATATATATATATATATATATATATATATATATATATATATTAACACATATACACTGGCCACACATATGTATGCATACATATACATAAACATAATCATACTTGCACGCACGCATGTAGAATACATACATACATACATACATACATACATACATACATACATACATACATACATACATACATCCATACATACATACATACATACATACATACATACATACATACATTACATACATACATACATACATACATGAAAAACTTGTGAATATAGAAATAGCGCGAGATTTGCTTGATTATCATTTTCTAAGGTTAACATGTGTTAATTGCACATATTAATTCCATACATTTCAAAGACAACTCGTTTTATATAATTTTGTTCTACATTTTACTAAATGTAAATTATGATTACTACCTTTATTTAAACAGACGAGCCATTCGAGCAGCCCGATATTTTACAAGAAGCAAGAGTTCCGCTTATTAACACAAATGATTGTAAACCTTACTACTCCCCTGGCGAAATCACTTCAAACATGATATGTGCCGGATATGACAAGGGTGGTGTCGATGCCTGTCAGGTAAATCTCAGCAATATCATCTTCAATCACTTAGTGCATTAAGCGAGATGGATTCGTATTATTTATTTATTTATGCAAATCATATTAATGAGCGTTGTTTCGGTATTAAAATTGTATAGCAATGATTATTTATCAAAGCGGAATATCCATGCACCTCGCATCTTGTATTGTATATCTTCAATAGCCGACATGCTAATTTACGCATGTCAGACGTCAAATTGTCATAGATTACCAGTTAACATGTGAGTCTACTACATGTATATTAAAGTGTAAAATATATGCAATACTTGGATGGTTGTGTTTGTTAACAAGGACAAGGTTAGAGTATAATACACGTGTTCATTAAAAATACTCAGTGAGATTTCAATAAAAGAACTTCTGAAGGTTTAATAAATAACAGTTAAGCTTTATATATAAACATTCGTTAACAAGATATTGAGTTAGCAACCGTCCAATGAGAAATTCGCTTTTAAAGTCTTACCATTGTAAAAGGCATGTGTAAATATGTTTGATGATATGAAATCTAACGATAGACGACAACATAAGAAGTACTCCACGGAGAGTAAACGAATGTTTTCGAATGGTTTGCAAAAAGGAGTTGGCTTACAGATTAATCAGAAATTCTAATAACTTGTTTTCAATAAGGGTTACTTACAAAATGTAATAAGCTGCGTTATCGAGTACTGAAAATATGAAATATTGATTCCAACCACCTGGCACAATAGCAACTTGAAATTATAGAGGTCGTTTTCACTGTTTTGTCTTAAAATGTCTTTTTATCATCTGTAATTATATCTTACTCATCTGCAAATTTTACTGCGGTATATTTGAACATCATTTAAACATGATTACTGTAATAATTGAAAAATATTGTTTTTTATCATTTTATTAAATTGTCACAGGGTGACAGTGGTGGTCCGCTTGTCTGTAAAAGTAATGGAACTTGGAAATTGGTTGGAATAACTAGCTGGGGATTAGGTTGCGGTTTTCCACGAAGTCCCGGTGTCTACACCAACGTGACGGTTTTCGCAGACTGGATCGAGGCGATGGTCGCATGCAGTTCAGGAGGATATACACTAATTTTTAGTTTACTTTCGATTTGCTTAGTCATTTTACTAATTTTCTTATTTTATTTTTTGTTTAATTTTCAAAAAGGATAACTAAGGGTCAAAATGACAGTTTCTCGATATGATACTTAAAATTATCCTCGATATATTGTAAATGCAGGTTTATCATAACCGTCATTATTCCAACCATGATTTAATCGAAAAAAAACAAAGTTTTACTCTTCATAAAAATACAAGGATCAGAAATGTTTTCAATGAATTGTAACATTTTTTTAATTTGCAAATCGTTTCTCGAATCTGCTTAAAATGGCTATAGCATTGAAGGTTTTGTATTCATCTTGTTACGAAAGAAAAAGGCGGTGAAATCAGCGATTTTATTGAAAATAAAATTTATTAAAACTAATTAAATGTACAAACTGTAGTAAGGTTAAAAGCTACTTATCATCGGAAAAGACAAAGTTTTACTTTGGTAAAGTTTTATAGTTACGTTAAATTGTATGTAATATCAATGGTTTCATAACAGTAGGGCTATCAGATTTGGTATTCCATAGGGATATTTCCTTGGGCCAATTCTGTTTACAGCTTATTCGAGTACATTGTTCCACGTCATAAACAAACATTTATTATACAGTCATGGTTATGCAGACGATACACTGCTGTCGAAAGTGTTTGCACCGAGAGCTGATGATCAAACCACAGCACTTGAATGTGTAGAAAACTGTGTTTGTGATATTCAAATTAGATGTTTGAGCATAGGTTGAAACTTAATGCAATAACAAAGTAGAAGTTGTGATTTCTGGTACCAAACAACAGCTTGCCAAATTAACTTGTGACCATGTTCAAATTGATAATGACAAAATCAAAATTGTTAACAAGGTTCGTAGTCCATGAGGGTATCTTCATTCAATCTTGGCGATGGAACACCACGTAAAAGATTTGTAAAAAAACAGTCACAGCTTATACAACATCCGACGTATTCGTCAATATTTGAATCAAGACTCTACTTAATTGAAATTCTTGTTCATGCTCTCATTAACTCCCATCTCGATAACAAAATTCAATCAAATGGCATGCCACATCAGCTTTTTAATAAAATACAGCGTGTTTAGTCTGTTGCAGAGAAAATGGTGATGCATCTGAGAAAGTATGGTGATGTGACTGACTCACTGATCCAACTGGACTGGCTTCGAGTAAAGGTCAGGGTTAATTTCAAAATTATTTTTCAGGTATTAAAGGTTTTACACGGTATGGCACCACAGAATATTTGCGATTTGGTAGAAAGAGTCAGAGTCAATAGGTATAATCTGCGGAAAAATTCCGGTATGAATCTCGTAGTGCCAAGATCTTCCAATAACTTTAATAATCGAGCACTAGCTGTTTGTAGTCCCAAGTTATGGAACTCACTAATAGTTGAATTACAGTGAATTGCTTTGAAGTATTTGCATTAGACGAACTAGACATATTGTCTAAATCGAGGTGTTGCCAACACTGTTAGGGGCAATTAACAGCGAAGCGGTAACATGAGTCCATCATAAAAAACTCAACTCTGCAAAAGTTATATAGGCCGACATTGTCTAGCGGAAGTCAAACTTATTCATAGTCAAAACAACATCACGCCATACATATCCACGCACTGCACAGCCCGCTAACTGTCCAGGACGTATGCTGTCAGGTTTATAATGCCTTTCGCATTTACAAATTTTTGAACTTTTGAATTTTTGTGTGCTGGTTAAAAATTGCAATGCTGTAATGTAATTGTAATTTGTCGAAGTATTATATTTTGTTGAACTAAGCAACAACAAGTGACTGCGTTCTAAGCAGAAGTGATGTGTGTGGATCGGTTGGTGTTGTTTTGACTACGTCTGACCTCCCGCTAGACAATGTTTCAACTTTTGCAGAGTTGATTTTTTTATGATCAACTCATGTTACCGTTTAGCTGTTAATTGCACCTGACAGTGTTGGCAACACCTCGATTTAGACAATATGTCTAGTTCGTCTAATGCCAATGCTTCAAAGCAATTCACTGTAAAGTGCATAATAGAAATTTAACCTTTTAAATAAAAAGCTTTTTTTTAGCACTTGTATCAACTGCACTGATTAGTTTTTAATATTGTTGGACATTTTATGAGATTTTTGTTATGTAGGTTTTTAAATTTTTAATCGACTGTATACTTTATATTGCAAAACTTGTAAAGAGCTGTCGAATATTTTATTGTAGAAAAAGCGCTATAGAAATCTATTATAGAAATAACGGGCGACGCGCTGACCATTAACGTTTATTTGTGGGCAAGGGCGAGAGGAAAGCCAAAAATTAACGGGCGAGGCTTGCCGAGCCCGTTAATTTGGCTTTCCTCGAGCCCGCGCCCACAAATAAACGTTAATGGTCAGAGCGGAGTCTGTTATTTCCATTATATTATCAGCGAACCCAAGAAAACTGTCAAAATTTCCGAAAATTTCAGGAGCGAACGACAACTGGGCCCAGAAACTGAGCAATACGCGACGCACTGTCACGCGCGCTGTAAAAAATTGGCAAATCCGGAGATGTTTTCAGAAAAAAGTATCTCAACTTGACCTACAAGTGCTCCATTTTATTTTGTGATTGATTACGATTTACGTTTGAGCTGTAAAGTTACGATACTTTAAGTTGTTAATCTTATTATTCATATTCACGGGCATGTAAACAAACCATTACTGTGTATTTGTGGTCAGTCACGTGGTTCAGCTCGCCCAATCAAAATGCGACGGGCAGGGCATGGTAATATAATAACTATTAAACATACCATTCTCAGATGGGTTGGCACAGACTCAAGAGTACAGAAATAGCAGATGTAATATTTTTCTATAAGTGTTTTAATGGATATTATGATGTAAATTTAGAAGACCTTGTATGTTTTATAATTCCACTTCAAATTATCCAAGTACAAGATCTTGTAACGACTATTTAAAACTCAAACCTCACAAATCTTGCCACACAGATTCATTTATATGTTCTTATTTTAACAGAATAGTTCCGTTTTGGAACCAGTTGGATCTCTGTTTAAAGCAAAAGTAAATTGTTTTATCAGCAGAAATTGAAAAAGTCATTTCGAGTCTACCGAACTTGTATATGGATAACAAATTGTCGATGTCACAGTTGCTAACCAACGTAATTTTGCTACTGTGTTAGATTTTATCTGACATTTCTGTTTTTATTATATGAATGTTTAGCAATCAATTCTTCTGTTTGTCGTTGTCCTTTAACATTTTTCCCCTTTGTAATGTATGGTGGGGAAGTTTTAGAGGTGTTCGACACCTGTTTGTCTCTACCATTTCCTGGCTTCTGCTTTAGTTACTTTTATTGTTCCGTCTTGTAATCTATGTATGCTGGTGAGGAAGTATAATAAATAAAAAAATAAATAAATAAACTCCTTAATCAGTCTCCAAAGAGTTTATTCCAGACACACTGATGGGTGAGGAAGTCCTTTAACTTTAAGGTTTGAGGTTGGTCGGAACCGTGCAGCGTTCACAGAGCAAGTCCAGTGTGAAGGTCGGAAATAGTCTTGAAGTAAACAGTGACATGATCCCAAATGGTCTGACTAAAAATCTGTGCCATCCCGTATTTATACTAAAATGATTCTATCCAGAGAACACAAGAACAACCTGTAATTTCTAAACATATGTTAATCATTGTTCTAAAATATCTTCACTTTTAGTGAGTATGACCTTCTAGAAAGTTCTAAACTTGACTAATTAAAATCAAGATCATGGAGGAGAATAACCTACATAACAAACACCTCTTTAAAAAATTAAATCTTCTTTTTACACATGTAATATTAAAAGTTGAATAACGATCAAAAGTTGAATAACGATTCGAACCCCGAATGAAGACACTGTATTCTCTACCCTGGGTTGATAGCTCTGCTGGTGGACAGAATTGTTCCCGAGGCTATCTTTCGCCCAGTTTAAGCGATGTATGTATTCATTGCTTCGATATAAAGTTTGTGTGCGATGTGTGATAGTTGAGTGTGCGAGCGTGAGTGCTTCTGAACTCTACAACGTGTGGAGAGGTCGCAGTCAGAAAAATGTAACAACTTAGCTCGGTGATTGAACCACTCTTTTTGAGAGTGGGGATTTGGCCGAGCGGTTCTGTCTGTTGCTTCTCCGCTAGGTGACTGGATGCCGTATGTTGTGGGTTCGAACCCCGAATGAAGACACTGTATTCTCAATACGAAAGAAACAGCTGCGATCAAATTGTCTATGCCCTTCATATGTCAGATATCAAGGTAAAACTCTCGTAACATTAAACTCGATCTAAACAATATCTGATTTTTGCCTTTTAATTTCTGAAGGAAAAACAAGAGGGTTGTGATCACACTATTGGTAGATTCGAAGAAGTAACATAAAGTTCAAAATGCTGTAAAGCAAATATCAAAGCTAAATACTCTTTTTCAATTGTAGGGTAGTTTTCCTGCGACTTGTTAGATTTGCGTGAAAAGTAACTTACAGAATGATCTATCCCATGAGCATCCTCTTGCAGTAGAACAACACCAGCAGCGACATCATTAGCATCTACGGCTAATTTGAACGGTAAACTGAAATCAGGTGCTGACAAGACGGGAGCACTTTGAACTATGGCTTTAAGTGTATCAAATGTTTGTTGGCATTGTTCTGACCAATTGAGCCATACTTTCGTTTTTAGTAAGTGAGTCAAAGGCCCAGTAATGGTAGCGAAATTTGGACAAACTTTTCTGTAGTAACCAGCCATACCGAAAAAGCGCAAAATCTGTCTCTTGCAGATCTGTCTCTTGTCTCTTGCACTGATTTTGCATTGACAGGTTTTACCTCGCCCTCCCCTACAGTATGTCCAAGGTGAGTCATTCTTGCCCGACCAAATTTACATTTAGCGAGGTTGACAGTCAAAATTGCTTTGCTCAGTCTTTCAAAACTTCCACTTGAGATTGATGCGTTCTTCCCAGGTGTTGCTGTACAAGACAACGTCATCAACGTAGGCTTCACATCTTTCTAATCTTGAAAAAATGCGGGCGAGTCCTTCATTCCAAATAGCATTGGGTGTAAAACAGGCAGGTAGTTCATGAGCACGATCCATGAGAGGGACTCGCCAGAATCCCTTGAGTAGTAGTACTTGGCTTTGTAGCGTACTTGGCTTTTTCCAAGCGATCGATGCAGTTATTAATCCTCAGGATTGGGTAAGTGTCTTTGTGAGAGTATTCACTTTCCTGTTTTCAGTATACATACGTGATACAGTTGCCTCCATTGGGTTCTTGAACAATTATACATGGCGAACCCCGGTTACTTTTTTCTTTGTTCAATAAAGTCATTGTTTAACTTCTTCCTGGAAGTATTTTGCTTTTGTTGGATTCAATCTGAATGGATGTTGTTTTACAAACTTATTGTCGCCGACATCAACATCGTGATAAATGATTTTGTCTTCATTGAAACAACTCAGAACAAGAGTTCATATTCATGGATCAATTTTTTACCAGTTTTTTTTGTAAAAGCCGGGAGTTGCATCAACTTAGACTCAAGATTTTCTAGGATTTCTAAATTTTGGAGTTCGACAAATCCCAGCTTGAATTGAGAGTATTTTTAGTCTAGTCAGTTTCACTATTGATACCTTCATTATGGTTTTTGAAACTGATTTAACTGGCAGGTTGTGTTACTGAAGGATCAGATTGTTGCCATCTAAATATGGCTTAAGCATATTTATGTGGCAAAACTGGTTTTGCTTTCGTCTGTCAGGAGTTATAAAGATATAACTCAAATCGCTTATTTGTTATCAATGAGATAAGGACCAAAGCAACAAGCAAGAAGTGCTTTTTCATGACCAGGTTGAATTTCCCTTTTGAGGTGTTTGTATCATATTTACATTTCATGGACGCTGAGATGGCTCAAGATTGTATTTCTTCTAGCTAATCCACATAACTTCCAAAGTCTAGTACGAAATTCTGATACATAATGCAAAAGATTCAGACAATCATTATCTTCTCTTAAGAATTTCTTTTTGAAAAGCTTGAGTGGGCAACGGACTTATTGTTTACAGTAACTGTGTATTTGGCTGCCTTCCCACTCTGACATCTCTTATGTTCTCAAACTCGAATTTCAAGGGCAACACACCACTCCAAGCCCCTATTTGTTTGCCATGTTTTGTGTATACATGTACATACATAGTGAGAAGGGTCATCTGGGTTATAAATCTGTATGGAGCAACTAGAGCTGGTCGTTTGGAGTTTCTCGGGCTGTAGCATGGCTTTCCAAGCTCCACTGCACGATCTACGCGACATGTACGTATACGTGTTGCTTCTATCTCGCGACAATCTTACTACTAACATGGAGTTATCCGTTTCTAGCTCCATGCTACTAACGTAACAGTCTGCTGAAGTTTATTCCTGTGATTCTACTACTCTGTGTTTGATGTTTGACGTCAGACTTAGGCAAGTGTAGCTACCTCCTTTCTTACGCCAGTCATTAAAAACATGCAGACCATGGAGGTCCCTATTTCTTTCTACCTCCATGTACAGACCATGGTTTCGCCGGCAAGACCGTGTACAGTTCACGTACAGACCAATGACGAGCTATTTTATGACGGAGATGTTGCGCAAACTGTAAAGGAAATTTAATTAAATTAAAACGAAATTAAGACTGCTATTCTGTTTTGAAATACCTCCATTTGTACAATTTACCATGGTCGTAAAAATATACCATTTAGTAACTACTAATTCCCCGATAGAATTTCGTAATGTTTCAAGAACATTTCCCGAAGTAAACATTTAATTAAACATCCATCATTCCGCGATGCAGGGTTTACTACTTAGACTTTGGAGCCAGATTAATGGGGCAAGTAAAAATAGATCAAAAAATACTAGTTTCATCATTTATATAAATCAAACATTTCTTTGCGTAATTCTTGATTTGAACGTATCCTTGAGTTTACCTCCGTTACATTTATGCAAAGGAGGGAACATAATGAACGACACAAAGATCCGATAACACGATTGGAACTAAATTGGGAACTAAATTGAGTCAAGGCAAATTTTAAATGCCCTGCCTGACTTAAATGTAATTCAACCGAAAAATTTCATTTTGGTCGAGGCAAAGTGACAAACTGAGATTAGAACTAGTATTTCAGTAATGAAGATTATACAGACAAATACAATTTTTCAAACAAATATGAATATTGTTCATATGTTTCGGACAATATTGCATTAGATACTATCATGCATAGATTCTTACTCATAACATTTCAAGAGCATCGTACATTTTGAATAAAAGTTTAAAGATTGTGAGCAAATATGGTGTAATATTAGACAAATTTCTAAACTTTTTGAGAAATTGTGATACTCCAATTATTTCAATTTAGTTCCATTCATGTTCGATAACGTCAATGAATCTGTAACACAAACAATAAAACCAGCGAAATTGCAAACAAAAGCAAAACAACAGGCAAAAAACAAATCTAGAAAGTCACCTCAAAAGCAAATTCGGCTTCTTGGATACCATCTCTCTCTCTCTCTCTCTCTCTCTCTCTCTCTCTCTCTCTCTCTCTCTCTCTCTCTCTCCTCTCTCTCTCCTCTCTCTCTCTCCTCTCTCCTCTCTCTCTCTCGTGATGTATCACCTGTCGGAAAACACTGTAAAACTAGGACAGGTTTTGAATGTGGCAACTATATGAACACGAAATCATGGTTATTCTATTGCCACAAAGCACGTTGCCGATCATTGATTTCATGACTTGAGCCTTCTGCTAGAAAATTCTACGCGATCCTTTCTGTTTTGGGGGTCAGACACGAGTAGGCATCACTGTCAAGCCATTGGCAGTGGAACTGGTCTTCCACTACACTGTCTTTGGTCAAATCATAAACAGGCGGACGGGTTCATTTCGATCCGAAAATATCTCTGGGTTTTTTTTAATGTTCACTACATTTAACCATGATTTCATCAACCCGACTTTGCACAATCGGGACAAATACTGAAATTACTTCATACGGTAATTTTACTGTTAGTGGCTCAGTAGTGTTTTAGTTGTGTCTACTAAATGAAAGCAAGGGAAATTTGAACGAACTCATGCCAGGAAATGCCAAGAGGATTTCACCGGTTAACCTCGCTGTTAATTTATGCAGGAAATAACAATAACATTGCTTGGTCGAATGGCGCAGTGCCTTGAGGGCGGTATCGCCGGTGGTATAGGGGGAGTAGTACCTTCCTGATTGTGATAAGTGGTGCGGATTACCGTCGCCTAGGTGACTGGCGTATACGCGACATAGACGAATATAACTTTGCTTTTAATACTCCTTTATTTCCCGGTATGATCGACTTTATTATTACGTACATTTGGTCACCCAGAAAAAAATGAGTGGGTTCTACTGTGGCCGGAAAATTTTTCAGAACGAGAAATTTTCGCAAACTTCGCGAGGGCCAAAAAAGCGAAAATTAATCCTTGCGATATAAAAAAAACATTGCGTGGTTTACATCATGAAATGTAACACACTCAGTGCCACGATACTGAACTTTAATAGTAAGCCTGTCACCTTGAAGGGTAATACTGTAGGTGACACGAGGACTTCAAGTGTGGCTGTCCCGTCTCTGGGCTGTTCTCGGAGCGGGGCGTTTTCTCTGGTTTTCCGTCAATGTTTTCCACAATGGACAAATGGTAAAAATACTGAACGAACACCTAGATTATCTGCTTGTCAATCCATTTGTGTGTCAGTGCCGCCGGTCACGCGCACCCCACCGAAAAGTTTGACCGTCACTTAATATCAAACAGTATTCAAAGAAACGGTCCTACAAATTACTGCCCGTCCCAGCCCGTCATTCTTCTAGCACTGCCCTTCACGAAATCGGCCTATTCAATACAGTAATATGTCGATATCTTAATATTCCACAACATTTACTTATGATATAAACTTATAAAATTATAATCGAAAGTCAACAATTTTGCGGCTCGGACTGTGATTTTATAAGTTTATATAAAAAGTATAAGGCGCGGGGTATTATATATTGACTGATTACTTAATAATAATAATAATTATTATCTTTATTCACACCTAGGCCACCGGCCCTTTGTGCCATAATGGTAACAAGCATATACATTTAGATCAAATGTACAGGAATTACAGAAAAAAAATATTACAACTGCATTAAACGGTCGTTTCTTCTTTGAAATGCATGAAATACAAATTTACAAAGATTTCGAATGATGGAATGGTCATCATTCTGCATTAATTGAATAAATTTATCAAAACTAGGAAAATTGTAATAATAGAAAGGTAAGTATACATTTCTGAGATCCGAAAAACTCGGGTAAACAAAAAGTGAGATTCATTTTCTACAGACAAATTATCACAGTAACATACACGTTGATCTCTTGGTATTCTTTCGTGTCTGCCATGTTCAATATTTAATGGATGTGAGGAGATACGAAAAGAGGTGAATGTGACTTTAAAAATGGGTTTCATCTTGACATTCAAATAGTTTTCAAATGAAGGTGAACTTTTGAAAAGAACATAAGTGGCTAATCTATTATAGTTGTGAACTTGTTCATGCCAATGTTGTAGGTCAATGTCAATACAGCGTTGTCTGAACAGTGATAAAAACATTCTTTCATTTTCAACACCTTGATTATACCAGCTTTCAGCAAAACCGTATGAGAACAGAATGTTTTTTAATTTTAATGCCCAGCAATTTTTACCACTTTCTGCCATACCATGTTGTATTTGATAAGCATGATAAATGTACCGCTCATGCCTAAGTCTTAAAAGTTTCAGCCAATACTTAACAATTCTATAAAGTCTCATTGCTCGTAAAGTAAACCTTCCAAGTTCTGCTCTTGCTGCTGCATTTGAAACATGTTTCTTTTGTTTTAATATTTGTTTACAGAATTTATTATGAACCTTTTCAATGTCGTGACCTTCTATATAGCCCCACACTTCACACCCATAGTTCAAGATGGGCAGTATTTTTGTGTCAAAAATTTTCAGGCAAATATGCATAGCTTCATTACTGATAAAGTACATTTTTGAATTCAATGAGAAAGTGCTTTTGATGCTTGGGATGCTAAAACTTCCTGGGCTTTACACCACAAACCACTACAAGAAAATACAACACCCAAATATTTAAAATATGAAAGAACTCGTACACGTTTTCCCTGGTAAAACCAACGCTCATAGTTTCTTAAGGGGCCACCATTTCTGAATACAATGATATTGGTCTTACTAAGATTAACAGTAAGTTTGTATTTTCTACAGTAAACTTCCATTTGGTTGAGAAGTCTTTGCGATTTAATTACACTCTCTGCAAACAGTACTAAATCATCAGCAAATAAATATAGAAAGTTCGACCATACCAAGTGAGCAAACACCTACCCATGGGTCGTTTTTAAACTCATCATAAATATCATTAATAAAGAAGGAAAACAAGAATGGTGACAGAATACATCCTTGTCGAACGCCATATGGGCAATCAAAAACTTCTGTTAAACCCTCATTACCAAGAACACATGCTTTAACTTGATTGTAAATTGCCATGAGTGAATTGAACATTCTTCCACACAGTCCTGCTTTACCCAATTTATAAAATAGAACCGTCCTGGGTGTAACTTGATTAATACACTATTTAAAAAATTCTCCAGGAATTCCGTCTATGCCAGGTGATTTATTATTTTGCAAGTGACTTATGCTTTGTCTCATTTCTTCTTCACTTATTGGCTGCTCGAGTACATCATCAATTGTACCCTGCGAATTGTATGCTTCAGTATTAATCCCATCACCAATATCATGTACAAAGCTTTCCATTTCAGCCCATAGCTCACTAAATTCACCAACCTCAGCATCATCATCTGGATTGAAAAGCGACTTGAAATAATCGAACCAATCATAGTTTGATATTGATGTAGGAGGAGCTGTGCAATAATTCTTAAAAAAGGACCAAAATTTAGAAGGGTCGTTTGACTGTAAGAGAAGCTGTAAGTTAGTAATTTTCTTGGAGTTATACAATTCTCTTTTCTGATTCAAAAGCTTTCCCGTCTTACTTTCTTATAAGTCAAAAGATCATCGTTGGTATGCGTTCTTCTGTACAAATTCAACTGTGCAAATACATTACTTCTCCCTGTATAACACTCTTTATCAAACCAGCCTGTAAAGCTATGAGATATCTTGTTACTGTTACAAATTACTCTTGAGACTTTATGAAACAGCTGGTTAAATTTATCAACGGCATTGTCAGCAGAGTCCTCCTGGTCGACATTTTCTAGCAATGCTGTCACAATGGACTGCATTTCCGTCGTAGGAAATTCTCCTGCAAACCTTTTGGCATCAAAACTATATTTTGTAAACTTAGTTCCAGATATGGAATTTTCTGGAACAGTATAATTATCAACCTTGGCTATAAAATTCGAAGTTAACGTAGCGCATAAAGGAAAATGGTCAGAATCCACTCTGTTGCCAACTGTAAACTTTGAAATACTTGGAAGCAGTGACGTGGATGTTACAGCATAGTCAACAATACTTTGACCATTCTCTGACATATATGTGTATTCACCTGTTTTATCACCTTCAGTTCTGCCATTTACTATGCATAATGAAGCGGATTTACATAAGTCAATCAAATGCTTGCCATACGCATTACATTCTCTGTCACAACTGTTTCTATTTGTTGCCACAGCTTCATTTGCATACGTATGCGCATCGATAGGCAAGTGATCGATTGTGTCAAAAATAATTCGATCATCAAGACCACCTGTTCTGGCGTTGAAATCACCAGCTAAAAGAAATTGACAATTTTTAAACTGATTTCTGAAAAACACCATATCGTTTTCAATGTGTATAAAAATATCATCATTAGCGTAATGTGAAGAACCCTGTGGTGTAACATAAATTGTGCCAAATATGATAGCATTGTGACCCTGTTCAATTTTTAACCATACAACATCATTTAAATCTGAGACACTCTTGAGCTGTTGAACTTTTAGATAATTTTGTCTCACAAAACAAATTACACCACCGCTCGGTCTTCCTCTACGTTTCGATGGTTGACGTATTGATTCATAGCAATTATACCCATGTAATGAGAATAAACCAATTTCTGTAGCCCATGTTTCAGTTAAGCTAATAATGTCATATCTCTTTATATATGAAGTAAATTTATCGTCCCGCCATTTATAATTAAGTCCTCTCACATTCCAAATGAGGTGTAATTGACTGATTACTGTAGCTATAGATAGGCTACATTCAGGACGGGCAGCGACGGGCAGTAATTAGTAGGCAAAACAGGTGGTTTTCACCGTGGGCAGAACTCGGTGCCATGATACTGAACATTAATAGTAAGCCTGTCACCTTGAAGGTAATACTGTAGGTGAAACGAGGACTTCAAACGCACGATGGTACAAACAACACCACAAGTGAAACGTACACATAGAAATACACGTGTTCCTACGTTGTGCCCACCCGGGCCACGCGATTAAAATATGACTGATACTGCTGGATAGTGAGCTGCTAATGAGTTATTTGGTCAGGGCGATAAGCCCCTTCGTTGGTGATCGGCAGAAAAATTAATGAAGGGGATTAGGGAGGGCAATTACTGACATGGACTATTTTCTTTGTAATACTATACAGAGATTGCTGGGGTAAAGTAATAGACACACTAGACACAAGTAAGGCTTGTATAACGAAAAAAGTTTACTTGAATACTATTTATTTTAGCCCAAACATTGGACTATGTGCCAGAGTAGGGGAGAATTTGCCCGACCTAAGGAGGGCAAATTGTCCACTCCCGAGTGTACACAGTCTCTTGTTTCGGCTATAATGTTGGAAACGGTAGCTGACTGGTTTTGTGTGAGGCCTAGCAGCTAGGCGATGTTGCAGTGAGTGTGTGGGGTTCGAATCCCGTTTGGGTTATAGTAAAATTATATTCATTACATGCCTCTCTTACACAGTTTACACTCAAAATATTTAGGTTATTGGCAAATCATAATGGAATCCTTTATTTCCATCTTAGACGAAAATCTGTTAAAAATGGAACGATTTTCATCATCGGATGGCAAATTGATACATTTAAACTACTGTTATGCTGTTTAACAATTTTATGCAAAATTTTCTTAATATTGGATTTCATATGCAAAACATGAAATTTCAACATTTTTAAATCAAAAAGTTGTGATCATACAGTGTGTCACACTATGACAGAAGTATTCATGTTGCTTAAGAAAAATTGTCCAATAAAGGCAAATTGATTTTTTGTTAAATTTTCTGTGTTTTTAACCGCTTACAGACTGCAACTGCAAGTCGCCATGACAAGAACTGCCAAGAGAAGCTAACTCAGCTGTTAATTTTATGAAGGAAATTACAATGACAATGCTTGAGGGCGGGATCGCCAGTGCTATAGGGGCAGGAGTACCTTCCCGATGGTGATAAGTGGTGCGGAATACCGTCGCCTAGGTGACTGGCGTATACACGTGCCAAAAGACACCTATGGTTGATTTCCTGTTGACCAGTCGGATGGCAGAGTTGCAAATACCTGGACTGAACCATTTTGTTTTTTGTGGGTGTCGCCCACAATAAAAGTAAAGATGCACACATATTGAGTTTATTGTCTTGTTTATGAGCGGCCAGTATTTCCAACAGCATAAATTATGTGCATTTGCCCTAGAAGTAATAATTTCGAATAAAACATCACGAATGTAACCACATTAATTCCTTAAGATCGACGTACACTTCAGTGCAAAAAACCATGGAATCGCCCGACTTTCGATTGAAGAGATGAGTTTTGCCAAACCGCGTATACCACAATGGACAAATGGTAACAATACTGGAACATTTGCATATCAGGTCTTGCATTAGTTCAGATGCCATTGGACCCTTGAAATAAATTGGCCGTATTTGATCACCTTCTTTATGCCATCCATGCTGCAGTGGCGAGCCAATATCTCGCATACCAATATGAGAAGACATCCTCCTTACTGTTCACTAGCTTTAGACGCAGTTGGTTAAGATCCCCATGGCTATCTTTTATCTTTTCTTTCTGGTCGTACATTATAGCTACCAATGATCTTGCAGCTGAAGTGGCGACCTGATTATCACTGCAGTCCCCAAGTTTAACGAGATTTAAAAAGCGCTTAGCTCCCTTAGATTTTACAAGACTGAATACAGACTTCTTTCGAACACTAAAGAAAGACGAGACAGAGTCACATCCAGTTAGTGCATGTACTGCAGGTAATACATTACAAAAGTCTGTCGTAATAGAGCTGCAAATCGCATGGACAGGAATAAAACGGCGCTTGTTAGTTGTACTGGTTATGATTCCTGTTTCAATGCACATATGTTCTACGTTTTCCATTTTGGGAAATAGTGGAGAGCTAGGACTAAGACTTCTGTATCATCTGACTTGATTAAGATGGTACCACTTTCATCGAGTGATCTAAAATCATCATTGGCAGCTGTAGCATGCAATAGCATTCTGGTGTCCGCCTCTTCCTGGCTACTGAATAGATTATGCTTTTCCTCAACGCCATCACCAGATATAGACATTGTTATTTCACCATTTGAGAAGCCGCCAGCAAGAGAATAAGTTTGCGATGCGCAGGAACATGTTGCCTTGTATGTTTAACCATATATTCACAGAGAAATGTTATAAGAGCCTGTTTGTTAGCTATAACATTAAGGAACTTTTTCCATGGAGGTACAGGACGTCCACCAATCACTTGGTACTGCTTGTTCCCTACCCCATGTCCTGTTCTTCGTTATCTCTCAGCAGTTTTGACAGACATACTGCTATCATACCTGTCGAACACCTCAACTACTGTCATGGCTTTCTCAAAGCCTCTCAGCACCTGCCTTAGGTATGCAGCAGCCAAATCATCAATTTGAATCATTTGAATTACAGCCATGGCATCTCGTATGTATATGGTTGGCTTTTGTTACTTTCAGGTAGATTGCTGATCACTTCAACTTGAGCTTCAAGTTGGTGTGCTAATTCTGCATTATTTGTTTTCCTCATTGTGCCATCCACATGGAAAAGTGATGCTGGCACTGGCCTATTGGATGACTGAGAATTGTGGCCATCGACACATTATCTCTGTAGCTTGCTAATGATAGGGCTCTGCGGAACACCATTTCCGGACTAACTGCAACTGATATTGTCCCAGCCTTGCTGGACTTGAGTTTTGTCTTCTTAGCCATGTCACAAAAGGTTTTTACACCAGATTTCTTGATTGGACTAAAAAAGCTGCGGGTTCCACCAGATTGTAGGGTAGCCCTTACAAAGTTCTCTATCTGTTCTTCATCAACACTGGTTATTTTCAGAGGGGATTCTTGTATTTCAGGTTCTGCATGTAATCCTTTAGATATGCTGATAAGCACTTGTGGGTGTGTTTCAGAATCAAACGGATTCGTCATGTTGTTGAAGACATGACTGTTGAGGGTTCTGACATGCTCTTCATCCCTTTGCAACACAGATGCAAACTCCTGTTTGTGTAATTTGTCTTCTGAAATACTTGATTGCCCACTTCTTTCAGTCAAGGCTTTGGCATATTTGCTCATCACATGTCTGGTAAGTGTCCATCTGATTAGTGCTGGCTTCTTTCTTGTTAGCCCAACAATGCCACTGCTACCTTTGGTGTTTTTGATTACAGTCTTTTCTACTCCCATATCGCTCCAAATCCATTAAAGGATCCAGTGGATTGACGTACCGCAAACTGACCTGATTCAAAGGCACTTTGACTATCATGTGGGAGGTTTAGCATATCACTGATGTAGACGGGAGTCCATCTGGAATAGTTTACTTTATTTCCTGCAAAGAGGTATGGGAGCATGGATCGCTGTGTATGTAGGTGAAGTTTCCAATCTCCTTCTTGCTCTGCACGGACATTTAACAGTAGTATTTGCACGGCCTGCAGAAAGTGATCCCAGAATTTGAATATAGGAGATTCAGAAATCTTGTAACAATGGTAGTATATTGTCTGTTATTGCACGATCCACATTCTTGAGGGTTTGTTGTAAGGCTTCACCGTGTTCATATTGCAGTGCTTTCTGTGCATCAGCCAGCAACTGCCAAACAGTGGTAGGAATGATGTGATCACTTCCATCACGATCACACCATTTAACAAATGAGGATAACTTCACAGCTGTCAGTGCTTCAAAGACTAGGGTTAAACCACGGACAGCACGGTTGAATGCTTTCCAGCAATCATTTGTTCTGCTGTGGCTGCTGCATAAACAGAATCAACAAGTAGGTCTAGCAATCCTGCTTCTCCCCAGAATTTGCCAATACACGAAATGAAGCAACAAACGCAGTGAAAGCCTCCTAGACGAAGCACAGCATACAGCTGTTGATCCATGATTTGTACAGAATTATGTTGGCCTAAAGCTGTGGACATTTTCTTACATTTCACCATGGTGGTATAGACTGTAGTCGTATCAGAAGGTTTGGCATCAATGATCGGTGCATATGAACTGCTGTATAGGTGTTCTTCTTCTTGGCCAGTTTGCGATTGAAACCAGTCCAAAATGGAACCACCTGAGTGTGCACGATATCAATATCAATTGGTATTGGTAGTATATCACGAGGAAGTAGTCGCAAAAGGCACCATGAAATATCTCGCACAGCTTTCAAATCTAAAATGCACGAGTTTATTAAGTCTGGAGTACATCATTTTGGCGTGTTGGTTCTGGGCGTTTCTGTGGTTTTTCAAATGGTATGCATTGTGTCACGTAGCGTGGTTGTGATATAGCTATTGTTGGATACGTACACTCTGCGGCACGGAAAACGTCAGGCAGTAGACGTATAAGAGACAGCAAAGGTACACCGAAATATACTCTAAGTCGTAGCACTTTATTCAGCTGAGTAACATAAAGTTACACGGTAAAACTTCTATGTCTCACACTAGTCTAATGATAGGCGTCGGTCACGGTCAGTGTCGTCTCGAGCGTTGCAACAGGTTCTCAACAGGTTCTACAAAGACGTGGTCCACCACAGTCAAACAGACTGGGCTTCTCACTAAAGTCGGTACGTCAAAGTCTCAGACGTCTACATCTCTGTACAGGAACACGTCAAGAATCATGAAGTGAAGTGTCTCTGTGTCTAGAATGTGTACAACTTAAATCGCTCTAAATCTGCATATTTTCATGCCTTTGGTATGCATCTATAATTAACTAAAAGAAAGTCGGTAGTAGCGAAAGACAGGAAAGGTCGCTCCCATCAGTACATCTGTCAACGTAGTGTCCGGTCAATGCTAATGACTTAAGCAGTTGTCAAAACAATACGTTCACTAAAGACGGATGAACGGTTACATCAAAAGGTCACGAAAATAAACAAGGGAATCGTTCTCACGATGCACCACGTGCAGGGGTCACTGTCGGTCATTCATTGTCAGTCATACAAACTAAATTCAAGTCATAAAATATCATATAATATTAACTATCGAGTGGCTACGTCACACCTCCCAACCAAGATCGAAAGGCGTCCTCGCTCGATCTACCAATCAAAACCAATAAACACTAATCAAATCAAATCAGATACCATACTGAAAATTCTATGAAAAGAAAATCATAAAAAGTTCTAAATTCACTAGTCTCTAAGTTCATTCATGTCCGAGATTCGTATTCAGTAATCAGTCCTTTGTCCAGGATATTATCAGGGTTCCCACATGTCATCTCTAGGGCGGTAAACCTTTCCATCTGACACGATAGCAGGTTTCATGACGACCGTCCGAATTAGTTACAGTTCAGTGATCGACAATTCTCAAGGCCTGATACACATCATCAGTTTCGTTGTCATTGCCATTACTTCTGGTAGTATCAAGTATGGGATTCTCATTAACATTATCGCGGTCAATAATGTCATTAGTGTCTATTACAGTGTCATTATTTTCTGTAGGGTCAATTACAGAGTCAGTATCGGTATTTCCATTGTCAATGTCCGGCAATTCATGTGGTCTATTGTTAGGGTCCGTATATGGTTTCATTCGATTCACATGCACAACTTGTTGCTTGCGTCGCGGATCACACGTGGCGAGGCGATAGTTCACAGGTGTTACTTTTTCCACAACACGATAAGGACCATGCCATGGGTGAAGTAACTTCGGTGATAATCCTTGTTTTCTAATGGGTGTATACAACCATATTTTATCTCCAATGTCATAGTTTATGTCCTTGGCGCGCTTGTCATACTGCATCTTCTGCTTTTGCTGCGCTAACTGAATATTATCGTGGACAAGTGGCTGAATTTCACACAATCGTTGAACCACTGTCTCACCATAGTCCTTAGGGTCAGTGAAGGTCGTTGTCGGCTTAGTGAGGGTAACATCAATTGGTAATCTCGGTTCTCTTCCGTACAATGTATAGAAAGGCGACTCCTTATTCCTGCTTACATGTCCGGTACGAAAACAATGCCATTGGCAAATATAGATCCCAGTCAGTCTGATTATGACTGACGTACATACTTAATATTGTTATTAATATCCCATTAAATTTTTCAACCAATCCGTCTGGCATTGGGTGATACCTCATTTTCTCGTACTCATTAATTCACAAGTCTTTTGCACCAATGTCGACAGGAAGTTTCTACCACGATCAGACAACAATGTCCGAGGCGCAGAATGTCGGGCAATAATCTCATCAACTAAAAGTCGAGCAACAACATCCGCAGTTGTCTTTTCAACGGTTAAAATCATAAAATATCATATAATATTAACTATCGAGTGGCTACGTCACAATTGTATGAGTGACTCAGATAATCCTTGAAAAGTAAGCGACTTTCTGCTCCACGCTTTACTGACATGCGTTGTGTTGATGTCTGTAAACCAATGGGCTGTTCCTGGAACCACCATTCTAGCCATTGAATGGAAGCTATTCTTCCCATCAATTGTCTCTGCATTAATGTCTACATTATCACCTCCTTCTTGAATTAGTCTCCCGTTCTCAGCACGTGGTACGATACCATTTGGAATGAATACATCTCCTCCTTGTAGTCTGCCTATTTCAGCTTTAGCAGTGGCAGTTAGAAAACGTCTAAGTTCATCATACCCAATGCAAAAAACCATGTTGATGCAGAGTATCATTAAGTGACGCGATCCAAACTCATGGTGCAACTGGGCAGCAAGACCCATGTAGAGCAGGGTGATCATTTTGGAACTGTTGAAGATTATACTCTCAGCAATTGCAAGACATCGTCTGTGTATGTCTACTTCGGGAGTGTACTCGTTGTTACCAGTATTATAAGCTTTGGTATCAATTAACCAAAGGATGAGCTGTTGTAGTACCTGGGTACAAGTGAATCGGAAATTTCTAAACTGATTTCTTCTGGATTTGGATAATCATCAGAGAGTTTCATTTTAGCTATTTCGCCACAAAGAATCGTAGCAGCATTGTACAACACCATTTCTGCAGTTTGAGCCTCATCAGCGACTTTCAAAATATCCACCATCTGTGCTGATGAATGTAGTTCTTGTTTAAGTTCATTTGCAGCGTGCATAGCATCTGCCAATGTAATTGTATTGCAGATAACAAAAGTAGATTTACCTTGTCCATGTTGTGCATGAAATGAAATAGCAGAACCATAGTATTTCTCTAGCCGTGCTTTTAATTTATTGCTGGTGTAGCTTTCGGAATCTACATCTGGAGGAAGTAGTGTTTTGTATTGCTGTAGCAATGTTGAAAGTAAGAGTGCTCGCTTATTGTGCATAAGATCGTCATTTATCTTCTCAATCAAACGATGAAATGCATTATCATGACAGGACTCTGTTGTTGCAGTCGAGGTGGAGGATTGCCTCATTGCCCGAAGATTTGATTTACTTAAGTATGTCGAAAGACAGTCTCTGTGATAAACTGCATCCTTGGCTATGAGGTCTTCATCTGATATTCTCCTCAGCATACTTTCATCTTTTCTTAATTCTGCCGAATCCCTTAGATTGGCGACTCTTGTAAATGTTTCTATTTTACAGAGTTTTTTTGTCCTGCTTGTGTTTTTTTTTCAAACAATTGATGCAGCATGACCAATCTGTGGCTGGCAAACTCGCCCTTATGTGGCATGGCCTGCTCCGCATTGTCTTTCGAAAAGCACCCTTCATCTCTAATATGGGCCAAATTCGATTTACTTGTATATCTCTGAAAGCAGCTTCTGTGATACATTATTTGTGGCACATCTTCTAAACTGTCAAACTCATCTGTCAACCTTCGATGCAGATCATCAGCCCTCGCCAATGATGCGGACAACACAGAACTTTATGCAGAATCTGTCGCTTTTGACAGTTTCTCACTTTTAATATTTTCTTGACAAATGAGGCATATGCCAAAGTTTAGAGAAAGTCGTTTTCTCTTTGAAAGCTTCAGTGGGCTGACTTTTTCTGCCATAGTTACGTCTTTTTTTTAAAACAAAGAGAAGTTATTCAAAGTATTCACCATAAAATACTAACCCAAGCAATGTGTTTATCTTAATCGAAATCAATTTGGATATATACATGTACATTCTAGACGGCAATAATGCGTTGAGATGAAATATAGCGCCTTCCGCCTACATAAGCAAAAAATTTTAACTGAAACGGTCGATGTTACACAAACGCGGTAACAAGTTATTATCAATCAGAACAAGATTTCTAGAGAAATTCAAACTAAAATGACATCAATAATGCACAAGTGTTATCCAACACACAGCTGTTATGTTCCTTTTTGTTCATTTAAATTGGAATTTGACGCGGAAAGGTCAAACTACGCGTATCCTCAAAAAACAAATATCAATTGCAAAACAAAGTACAGATCTTTCTTCTCCATAAAGTGGGCAATATTCGCATTTTGTACACAACTTAAATGAATATTGAAAATAAGTCAAGATATTCACGATTTAAATATTCAATAACAACATTTTCAATGCACATTTTGAGTTCATAGTTCTATTTTACATGCAAATACCTCTAATTTGATGTATCATGCAACAGTTTACGAGTATGTTCAGGGTAGTTAAGCATTGATTTGGTAATTTTAGATTGGATTTATATAATAATAATAGTTTATTTCCATTTGCACTGTAGGCCTCCAGCCCTATGTACTGGAATATTCTTGTACATAACAGAAAAAGAAGTAGTTACAGAACATAGTGACCTTGAGAATGTAAAATGTCAATGAAATACAGTGAATTTCTTTCAAAGGGAATAGGAACCAGCATTTCCCGATGACAATATAGTAAAAATTAATCAGTCAACCAACTCCTTTCTTTTCTTAAGAGGCACTGTCTGTAAAAACCTGCAGAGCGCCTATATGAGGTGGCCAGGGTAAATTTCAAAAACTATAAATTATATACCAAAAGATAGGCCATGATCTCACTAAAGTACCAGTATAATAATTTTGTTGTGCACCTTCTGTTACCATAGTAACAGCGTTTGAAAAATAAGACATTAATGGCGCAAATTTTACATCAAACGGTCAAAAACAACATTTCTATATAACAAATATACCAATATTTCACCAATCATTACTTGTCTTGTCTAATTTTTCAATTGTACAAGTACAGTAAAATAGTTACGAGAATGGTCAAGTCAATTAAGACAATGGGTATAATTTAACCTTTGACCCCATCTTAGATTCGTGATAGCGCCCTCAAGTGGCCATGTTTTTCGGATTTGTGGAAAGAGAGAAAACTTCTCAAATTCAAACGTGTTTAACTCAAAAAGGAAGTGGGACAGTAAAAAGTTAATATAATATTTACTTGAACCCATGACCGATGTCTAATAATCCGATTAAAAACGTGCGGGCACTCATTGTTTCTTTTGCTTTAATTTTATTTTAAAATTGTGGAAAATTAGAAATATTACAAAGCCTTCCCGTTTTTTAAAAAACTGTTTAGTGGAGAAAACAGACAACCTTATGTCATCGAACACATACAATATTATAACACGTTTTTGGAAGAATCCAATGTGTATTAAGTCTTAAGGTATACTGCACCTCTGTTATTTTTGAATTTTGCGCATAGTTCTGCGCAGTATATCACAGCTCATTTCCTGAATGCCAAAACAACCCTTTCTGTCGATGTTTTTGTACACATTTCTATCGCCACAATTTATCACTTGCAAATATGATTCAACATGTCCAATTATGGGAGACTAAATCATATAAAGAAGTTATGGTAGCATTTTGAAGTGTTTTATCATAAAGACAGTGAGTGCATAGGAACAGAATATGCCCCATACTGTGTAATAACGCACTAACAGTGGAACTTTTAGAGTAAATTGGCATTTGAATAGTAGCTTTTAATTTCGCTCTGTTGTTTATGATGCGGTTTATGATGAGACATTATTGTTTGTTATATACACCCATGATATTCCCATACCATATCATCATTTGTTACCATGGCAACCAAATTAGCGGGCATCATTAAACGCTATCTTCTACCTTAAAAATTTACGTTGTGACCCCCTAATTTTTAGCCTTATTTTCTTTCAAATATCCCCTCTAATTTATTCTGAAAGTTTCAACAAAAGTTTATTCCGACTGGAATGAGCTTCACGACATGCATTTCGCCAATCGTTCGATCACACGTTTTCTTTGATACTCGCACACCGTGGAGACAGCGTGCGAAATTAACGCTGGTCCGCTGGTCCGAGACCAACAGAATCCCCGACGGACCAGGCAAAATTCACATAATAATTTTGAAAATCGAATTTGTTTGGCTATGTATCCAACTATTTGTCGGTCCGATCCCCGCTTGCATGAGTGTTTTTCCTAGTTTTCAGTGCTACTGCAGTACGTAACGAATTACAAAATCTTCGAACAGAGAACGACAACCGCGACAGCTAAAACTTTTTAAACTAACGCACGCAATTGGCAAATTTCACGGGCAGGCTTTATTTTGACTTATCACAATTTTTGATACTGACAAAGTTTGTTAAAGGTCATAGGTCTTGCAAGTCTGCTGTCACACTCGCGCGACTTGACTACGCTGTTTCGGATCACCCTACAAATATGTGGCGTGTTTTTGAAGGGTGCTAGCCCACTCCCCCCCCAAAAAAAAATACAAAAACAAACGACAAGGAGAAGCAACAGGCACGAAAGAAATATGAGGCCAAAGAAAAAAAATTGTGCTGTTCCAATAACCCGACCTACCCTAATTTTTGCCTGCTGACCCTACACTTTTAGAGCTACGTAAACACATAAGTAAAAAAAGAAAGAAAAGAAACCCGTAAAATCAAGTGTTCGTCATTTTTACTTGAACAAGGATGTCTTTTATGTTTATTCCTTTTATATGTATGATACATTTTTCTGGAAATGTTTTGGCCAGTGTTTGACCGCCCTGAACCCCTTAAAAATACATATTGGAAAATAAAAATATTGAATTGGAAAATAATCCCTGCAGACCAAACCATCTTATCGGAACAGCACAATTTATTTATTTATTGATGTTTTGCCTAATCGAGAAAGACGAAAATCGCGATCTTTTCAGCATTCATGGCAGAATGAGTTCCGCGACTGGTTGTTATTTGATAAGTCGAAGATGTATGTACTGCATGCCATGCCGACGAGCATACGGCGATCTCTCTGCCCGTAAGGTAGCCGCATATCTTGTAAGTCTGTTTTCTCAACTTATTCTAAGGGTCCGTGTGTGGTTGGCACTAACAACTTTAGACACTCAAATTTAGCCTCACACAGTCAGTCAGAGTTTCATAAAATCGCCGTGGAACACGCTAAGAACCGTAATGCGCCAAAGCTGAGGCAACACTGTAAAAATGAACAGTGCGGTCTTCACAAAACTCTGCTATCTCAGTATCTGTCCCGTAATGCCCATGCCATATGTATAAATAACCGTCCATCAAAAGACTTTGTCTGGATGGCTTCACTCGACGTAAAAAGGAGTTGCTGACAGATGCTGTGACAGTCACTGCATCTACATCTACTCAGGAACAGGAAACTGTGCAAAAGCAGGCAGATGCTGCAAATGCAATTGCTACTGAGTGTGCAGATCGGGACACTGAATCAGACTATGGATCTGACTTTGAGTTTGGAGACTCTAGCTGCTCTGAGGATGATATTGCCCATGATCTCTTTGAAATAGCTGATGGTGTAAATGAAACTGACTGGAGACTTGTTCCAATGTAGTAGAGATTTGAGATGAAAACTGAAAGACTTTTCCCCATGCTTATTTGAAATGAAAACTGAGACTATTTCCCATGTTACTTGGAAATGAGGACTGAAAGAATTTTTCTCATATTAATTTGGAATGAAAACTGAAAGACTTTTCCCATGTTACTTTTGAATGAACTATAAAAACTTTTCCCATAGGGATCTGGTTCTTGGTGATACCTACCTCTAGTTATGGCATATATTATTGAGCAAAAAAAACTTCAATTTTAAAATACATATTTGTTCATTTATTTGTATCAATATTATATAACAACACCAGACTGGAGAGACTGATAATTCACCATATTATCAGCTATTTTAAATTGAAAATACATTTTTGAAGAGGTTTTTGTTAGTTTTTTGTTGGACCAACATACGTCAAGAAGGACCAGCAGATTCTCTTTGCTATTGGTCCTTCGCACCAGCTTGCATTTCAAGTTAATTTCACACACTGCGTGGAGGGGATGTTGACATGAAACTTTCACTGTACAGTGCGTGCCAAGAGTATCTCTATGATAGTTGCAAACATTTTCTACAGAAACGTCATCATGGTCGATACCAGCTCGCAAGAGAATAAGTTCAGACTCAGTGACAAGATTTTCGACTGACGAACTCTTCTGAGATGTGCAGTGATGTCTCGAGTACACAATTCAAGGGCTGTTAGCGATCCATGGCATTCACTTGCTTTTCCGACAGCAATGCCGCCATCACAACCCACAGCTGTGACAGAGATATCCATTTCATGACAACAGGTAGATTTGAAATTATTGTGAATTGAGAATAAAACAAAATTACGTTACTAATGATTACTTGCTTGTACCTGTCTCAGACACTTGTACACACTCGCCTATTTCGAATCATAAACGGCTAAGTTCTCATATGCAGCATTTGATAATGTGATGTGACGGTAGGTCCAATCATTCACACTCAGGGCATTGCTAGCCAGGGTTTACCCGACTGCCTCCATGTTTCCAGGTAAAGTGATTGCTGATAATGTCACAGCAATTCAAGATAGCAGTACATTGCTAGGATTCATCAAGTCATCAAGCTGAAATATGACATTGACTGACAAATAAACGTCAAGTCAACCACCGGGATCGCTATCAACAATTTGAAATTCCCGCTGTTTCGACCGATGCAGGTTGCTGGATTTTATCACTGAATTTCACTTCCGAAGTTTGTAAAACTAAAGAACAAAAATGTTTGGTGTGTCGAATTTATTTTCATCGATAATATCATGGATAAAAATGCCAATACTCACAAATTTTCTCGGAGTGTCACCGCGGCTGCTTCCGGATTGCAGCAAGCGGGTCTATTGTTTACGTTGGACTGCGTGTTGCAGATATGGTAACGTAATGTCATTAACCTTTGCCCCCATAGTGACAGAAAGCTTTGTATTATTTGCTTTTTATGTCTTCACTTACAAACGTCAAGGAATCCCACTAGCAGTTCCAATGACGGTAAATATTTTTATAATTGTAGTCTAAGCAGTGCTTACTTTTTTGCTGTATCTAAACACTTCCTAATGTCAAATATTTTCCAAGGCGACAGACTTTCAGTAAATACATACAAGAAGTCTAACCATTATTTGTAGTACTCAATGCTACTTCAAGCTTACAAGGAAATGAGTCATCGTATTTTGTTTAGTTTGGAGTTTAAATTTTGTTTGTGTTAAATGTCATATTCCGTTTTTTTTTTCTAAAGTAAACTGTTAGCAATAAACCGATGATGAAAATAATAACAAAGAAATTAATCTATGAATTCGTCACCCTTATACCCGGAGTATATGTATTCGTATGGTACAAATAAAACGTGGCACGAAGTTGCTACTTGTGTTGTTGTTGTTGTTATGTTGTTTGTAAATTTGAAAATATGTTTTTGGGTTTATTTTTTGTCAATGGTATAAAAAACGAACTTGTTGATAAATGATTAAGACAGGCTTTAGCAGAAATCAAAATCAGAAAGTAGCAATATTTCATAACTTTTCATGACCGCATAACATAAAAAATAACTGTTTGCCCGCAGGTTTTAAAAGTGATTCACAAAACATTAGTCATGTTATGTAACATGATGTATATGTCACTACGGGATCTCGCACAAGGGTTACCATTTTTAATTTAAAAAATTGGAAGTTTTTAATGCTGAAATTTGCTCAGATTTCACTTCTCCGGCATTAGAGCGCCCTCTACGGCATAGAAGGGTCAAAGGTCAATATAAGGTTACGGACGTACTGAGGGGACCTTACTCATGACAAATATATATACTTATACCAGCACTTTTTGTTGGTTAAAAATCGACAATATAGTGAATATGTTGCATTTTTACAGAATTTTCAACTTTTAAAGGGGAAAACGTAAGGAAATATAGGTCCTCACCATATCACGTGACATGGCCTGTAACATCAAAATGGGTCCGTTTAAACAAAAATTAAAATTCATTCCTTCTTAGTTAAACTATGCCCTATGATATGTGATATGTTTCGTCTTAATTGAAAATTTGACCTTGGCCACCTTTTGCAGGTTTTTACAGACAGTGCCTCTTAAATGCATAAAATAAGTACAGGCTTAACTTTCTTAGGACATTCGTATTTTGTGTTGACATCAGTTGTATAAATTTATCTATTGAAGGGTTGATAAGAAATTGAGCAGGTAAGTATTTTGCCCTGATGGAGTCGTATATCTTACATTGTAATAAAAAATGATATTCGTTTCCGATGCATCCATTGTTACAAATGCACAATCTATTTTCACGTGGGGTATTCTTTCGTCGACCTTGTTCGATATGAAGTGAGTGGTTAGATAACCGAAAGGATGTTAAAGTGGCTTTGAAAATGGGCTTCAAGGTGGTGAGCAGGTATGGTTCTATCAGTAGAGCAGTTCTAAAAAGTCTAAAAGATTGTAGCCTGCTGTATGTACTAATTTCCACGTTTCAATCTTGCAGGTCTATATCTAAACATCACTGTCTAAACTCAGAAGGAAATTTTGTTTCGTTACCAACTCCCTGATTGTACCATGCCTATCAAACCCATAGTGAAACAGTAGAGATCTCACAGCTTTTGCCCAACACTCACAGTTTCTTTCAACAAGTTTACATTGCTCCTGGTACGCATAAAAAATATATCTGTTGATATCAACGTTTGTTAAACGTAGCCAGAACTTGATTATTTTTGGAAATCTTAACGTTCTCATACTAAATCTTCCCAGCTCTCCTCTCACAGCAATATTAACAACTGAACAATGTTGGCGCAAAAGAAATTTACAAGACTTAAAATGTATTCTTTCTATATCAGGCGCTTGAATATACCCCCATACCTCTGAGCAATAATTCAAAATTGGTGATATTTTTGCATCAGAAATCTTTAAGCATGTTCTGACTGGAACATCATCTATAGCTTTGAATTGAGAGCGGGCTATAGAGTATAAAGCTTTAGCGACTTGATCCGCGAACACTTTTTGTGCCTTAGACCGTATGCCACTACATGAAAATACTATACCAAGATACTTGAAATAGGTAACCACTTTGACTGGCTGGCCCCGATAAAACCATTTTTCATAGTTTCGCAAACGCCCACCTCTTCTAAAAACAACAATATTTGTTTTTTCAAGATTCACAGTGAGTTTATATTTTACACAATAAAAGTCTAACTCGTTGAGTAATCTCTGCAGTTTGATTCTCGTTTCAGCAATCAGAACCATGTCATCCGCAAAAAGGAGATAGAAAGTAAAACGTTAATTGCAACCACCGGGACCGATGGCAACTTGACACTGAGGTGGAAAATTGTAGAGGTTGTTTTCACTTTTTTTGCCATGATATATTTTACCAGACTACAAATTTTACTGAGGTATATTTGAACATAACATTAACATGTTTACTTTAATTGTTAAATATCTTTTTATGTCTCTTTATCAAATTGTCACTTCAGGGTGACAGCGGTGGCCCACTTGTCAGTGAAAGTGATGGGAATTGGACATTGGTTTGAGTAACTAGCTGGGGAGCAGGTTGTGGTAGTCCACAATCACCCGGTGACGCTTTTTATAGACTGCGTCGAGACGACAGTCGAAGAAGAATTTTGCAATTCAATTGGTTCTAGAGGATATGAATCATCAATCATTTGTATCAAATCGTTTGTATTCTTTGATATCTAAGTTGGTTTTGTCGAAACATTTGATTATATTCATCTCGTTGTTACAAGTCTTCGTCATACATTTCTAATTCCTGTTTTATTTCTCTTTTTGACATAAAAACTCCCTTGTTAACAAATTTCGCGAAACCTTTCTGATTCGATGTCTTTGGAAACACTTCAAATCCATCCATTCCTTTGAACACGTCCTGTGCTTCCCCAGCACGGTCCTCCAGCTTGTCTCCTTTTTTGATGACGACATGAACTTTGCCTTGGATGCGATACTCCACTTCATACCTAGCAATGTAGTCCTCCTCTGTGATGTTTAAGTTCAAGTTTACTCGCTTGCCCCTTGGCACCACTACGTCAGACTCGATGACGTTGGTACGTGTTTCCTCAGCGGCGTTCACTTCTTCTGTCCACTCATCGGTTGACTTGCAGAATTCAACGCTGGCCGCGACGCAGACCTGTGGGGGCGCTAGAGATACACCGGTCGTGCAACTAAATGTGTGCCCACTGGTCATAGACCAGCTGTAACTTGTCGTTGAAGTCCGCTCGACTCTGAAATGGTGATGTTGCGTTTCCGCCGTGGTGTTGTTCGAAAACGAAGTAGTGTGAACAGTGCGTGTTCTTTCCTCAGGGGCGCTTCCTCGGATTTGTCGCCGTCTGGACCTGGTACCATTGTAAGTTCAATGGGGTTGTTCGGACTTGGAATTATTTTTTGATGGGCCTGTATTTAATGTCGCCGACCTGGATAAATTCCACTGTATTTTTGGTAATCTCGACCACATATTAATCTTGGTTGTTTTTTCCTTTCAGCGCCCATTTTTTAATGACTTCATTGATGTTTTGAATTACCTTGACAACCGGCTTGCCGTCCGCTATATTCGTATCCACGGTGTCAATGGGGCTGCAATGTAAACAGCCAGGTGTTAGAAAATATTTCCCTTCAAGTTAATCTCATTTGTATAACCAATGCTGTAACACTACCGTTATATAATGATTATTTAAAGCGGGTTTTGCGCTTGATGTTATTGGACATTGTGGTTATCAAACAGAACAAAGCTATATCATGCAAACAACGCCCGACGAATTCATATTTGTGACCTTTTACATACATGATACAACACATAAAAAGAGACCCCCATACACCGACCCACACAAACATTCACTCATTCACTCATTCACCTTGTTTCTTCCTCCGACCTCTCTCTACCCCTAATCATTCCTCTCTCTCTCTCTCCCTCCCCCTTCTCTCTCTCTCTCTCTCTCTCTCTCTCTCTCTCTCTCTCTCTCTCTCTCTCTCTCTCTCTCTCTCTCTCTCTCTCTCGCTTTCATGATTTTTCCTTATAAAAATGCTCCATAAAGCAGTTAACTAGTGCAGTATCGATCTAGTAGAGTGTTTTCGAAGGACACAGCTAACTCAAAATAAGGAACCGATGCCAAAACAACAAGAAAGCTACATGCAATTGCAGTTAATATCATTATTCTTTGATTGGTACGGCAGCTCCTTTCAATCACTTAGAAGCCATATGCCACCCGATGCAATCAGCTCTGAATAACGCCTATCTCCTACGACCCCAAATGATGAAATCCGATGATCTACAATTAGTCATCCTAACTTCGTTTTGAATCACTTGGATTTCATCGAAAATATATAATAAAAATCAACTCCAGCCGTATCAAAAGTTATATACAAGAGTTTATTATCATGACCCCAGGGCATTCGTGGACAAATCAAAACGCCCATGAATACCCTTAACTTCCACCGACAAATGATATGAACAAACCTAATACTCAACACTCGGCTACCGTGTCTAATGACAAGAGTCAATGCACGCCCATACACTTGCATGATAACATTAGCCCCGTAGCCACGCACTCGTATATTTAGAATTCCAGAAACATGATAAGGTTGTCGATTATTAGTTATGTTATATCTACTCTTAATTGCACCGCAGGCTCTGCTCATTTCGCAATGGGAAAAATATTGTGTGTTGAAGTGTACCATAGATTAAATTCAGGCCATCCCCTTTCTGAACCCTCCCGCCCCGGCTGACCCCAAATCTTTACTTATCATCTGTTTTTGGAAGATTTATGGACATTCTACGGGCAGATAACTAAAGCACATGCAGTAATACAGTGCTATTAAATTACAACAATGATTTATTGAACTGGACCTAACTACAAAGTTAACGAACTTAACAGTGATTGAAGGCTCGAACAAAAGGCATTTTTCTCAACAAATTAATATCTCTAATAATTTTTCTTCGCTGTTAAAGCAAAAAGGACGTCGAGTTTTAGTATTTTCCAAAATTTTGATTCGTTCCTAATTTTTTTCGACTAAGATATGATGATAGACCGCTCGTCTTATGGCCGTCAGTTGCTAAGGATGAAGATGTGTTACACTTACTCTTGGTATACACGGAAAATTACGTTGTTAAGATTTGCAAAATAATGGTGTTAAATCCATACGCAAGTGGTTAGAGCAGAGAACTGTTGACGGATACAATCGTATTTGAATATATCGCTGGATAAAGTTAGCGAATAAATAGTCTCAAGCTTAAAACGGAAATAATAAAAATACTGAAAAAAGATAGCGATTCGGATCCCCTATACAATGAAATATTCTGTCCGTACAACAAAGTACATCCCCTTTGCTATGTAATGTTCTGTCGGTAATGCTGGTAGAAAATTCAACCAAACATTATATGTTTTTCCAACCCTTTCATTCACTTACGCATACTTAAGTGTACCTAGACCTCCATAAAAGTTACCGTGTGGGGAAAATGAAATTTTCGGAATATAAAATTAGCCGATGCAGAACAAAAATACTAAATCTAATATCAAAAGTTACAACTCTTTAATAAATACTTGGTGTAAGTTCTAAGCTGGATTGGTTGGGGCCTTAAAATTTTACCGAGCACGCAGAGGGATTTGAATTTGTCTGTTTTGTCTGTGATATTTAAATCGTCGCGTAATATTGGTTTAATGGACAGGTTTCACGTCGATACCTCCTCAAAAAAACTTTTCGTTTTCCTGATAACTGAAAGTTATTTTCTTCAAAATTCGTCTTTCTAGTTTTTCTGATATGGGTACAAACATTGTATGTTGGAGAAGTCGGATTTTTTTTTCAGCCAAAAACTTGGAGGGATTTCTTAAATGATCGGAAAATTGGTATGGTAATGAGGGAATCGTACGTTATACTTTTAGGTGAGAATATATAGTGCCAAAACACTTGCTTTAAAATTATTTTATTTTGATGTAATTTTTAATTGTGTTTACAATTTTAATTAATTGCGTTATGTTTTTAATAAATTCGTATTTTTAATTTCATTCTCTCACTTTGTTCGCATTTTTATTTCATTATGTTTACATTTTTGTCTCATTGTCTCATTTCGTTTGCATTTTTGTTCATTATGTTTGCATTTTTATTTCGTTTTCTCGTTTTTTTTTTGCATTTTTATGTAAATATTTTTACATTTTTATATTGTTTCTTATTTTGTTTTCCTTTTTATTTCATTATGTTTGCATAATTATTTCATTCTTTCATTTTTATTTCAAAAACCTTGACCCCAGTTAACCCTTAACCCATACGTCGACATAGCCCCTGATTGAAAAAAAAATACACAGACAAGTCCCTACAGGTAATGAGTTCATAGCAACCTGCTTAGTGACAAAGATAAAACTCAACTGTTTACACGTTTACTCGTTCGCTACTTCCTGACCACTCGGTAATTCAAGGGGAGTGTGAAGTATTTCCAGGACAGTGTAAGTAACTCATATGCCGTATCCATAATGATTTCGCAAAACTTTACTCTTTGTAGCTTTCATTGTTGTTGTCTTTTGTGAGCAGGTCATGTTTCCTCATTTTTATGAGATACTGTAAGTGACCGACTCACTTCATGGATATTGTAAAATGCAAATACCTGGCTGTGCACACACATTTATGTTGCTGTACATTTCTGACGCATTAGACTTTGTCTGCCACGGGGTGAAATTCCTTTGCCACTGTTCAGAGCACAGACTGTCTACAGTCTTGCTGCTTGTGACATTACGGCAGTCAGCTGGAAAATTTCGCTGGACGTTGCTCTGCGACACTCGGCTTCGAGCATACACGTGCGCACAGAGCACTTGGCTACGAAGGCAAAGAAGGCACGAGGGACTTACCACAGTCTATTCAAAGAGATCAAACATCTTCTGCACTCAGTGAACGTCGTCTGTTCTGTCACAGAGTCAGATTGGTTGACTACTGAGGTATTTTGCGTTGCAGGTTAAACATACAGTACGAGTTTATTGCTCCACCTGCCAGTGACTGGACTTTGATTTATTACACAAAAAAAAACTTGCCGTATTACACAGGTATCCAATGTAGGGTGCTGGTACGTGCATGCCCTAACGTTGATCCATTCGAAATTTGTGGCATGTTCATTCCTAATATTTTCTGTGAAATTATAGTATACACCACAAAGTTACCGCCCGACTCATTAAAGTCCCCATAGCAACGTACATTCTTGTTTCCGTTCAAGACGTCTGATATTTCCTTTCTGTACGCTAGAATTTTCGCTATGTTTTCTGCAAGTTATTTTGTCGTTAATATGTGACCGATAAAATAGGAAGCAAATTTAAGGAATTGAAAACAGAAGTTTGGCTGACTAAATGACGGCGTCATACTAAAAGGTGAAATAGTTCGAGTGGGAAATTCATGACATCATATAAAATGCAACAAATAAAAAAAGCAATCAATTTTAGTCTGTTACACGGTAAATATAAAGATGTGATTGTCTCATACAAGGATTTTGAGTACTTCTGGGCTCTGGTCTAGGAACTATGCTCTTTATAATATACATTTCACCTTGGACAGCTCAAAAACTTCAATTCCACAAAATCGTCATAAACTTCAAATTTATCTATTTCCCCTATGAAAATCAACTATACGTGTCTTTTAAGGAATCTAAAGATCGCCTCTGCTGTATATTTCATTTAAGAAGCTATCAATGGCATTGGTGACACAAAAATTAACTTAGTCTAAAAATTAACGAATCGATGACTGAATTTATTTCCATATTTGATCATTAAATATTACTTCTCATTGACATCTCAACATCTTTTGAAATGTTACATCGAAGCACAGAGTAACATAAACAGAGTGGCAACACTTGCATGCCTTTTGTTCCATGGTCGTCTCGGTAGACTATTGGCTTTTCATATTAAAATGAGCTTAAAAGGTGTTAAACTTTTTGGAGGCTTGGTTTGTGGTTGATAATTACACGAGATTATGCGAAACATACGACGAGATGGCATCGTACTGCCAGTCGCGTAGCAACCATAGTTACTTTGTGAGCTCTCAGGCCAGAAACACTGCCTCACGCCAATCAAAACATAACACGCCAGCAGTTTCATAAACATGTCATTTCTTGGCGCACGTGTAAAAGACGGTATGACTGACCGTAAACCATTGAGTAAAACCAGACAGTATCGATGAAAGACTTTCAAATTTGGTTCAAACACACTCATTATATATTCATAAAAATATTAGAGGAATTTTTAAAACAGTAAAACCCACTTTCCTGAAGCTCAAAACACTCCCGTTTGCGCCAGCACATCAATTCCGATCAGCAACACACGACAACAACAACACAAGCTTTGTCGAACATACTTTCGCTTAACAATTGGTGAAAATCCGAAAATTACCGAAGGGTGCATGGTCGGCACTCTTCGGAAAAGAGAGCCAAGAGCTTCGTGAGGCGAGGCAAACATGGATTGCTTACGTAACCGCTTCACGCCTTAAACAATAGCTGTTGCCACTCTGTCTGATATTACTCTGTGATCGAAGATACTTCATCAGTGACAAGCTTTGGTGTTATCTTTATGACAATCATACATTTATTGCCATGTTGAGTAATATTGTTTTTCTACATCACACGAGCAATTCCAAACCAACCACGAAAACTTATTTATACATATAGCTACAATGATCCACAATATATTCATCTTTTAAACATTCCAGAGAAGAATACATTGGCAAGTTACCACGAACAATATCGATGGCAGCATAACGCAGCACTCCACCAACCTTTATGTTCAGAATATACTTGGAGAGATACAACAGTGACAGTTGTCAAAATATGGCAAAGGTAACCTTTTCTACTCAAAGTAATCGCTTCGAGGTAATGGCGGTGATTTCGATAGTGAAAATGATAGTGAAAACGATTGTAGGTGAAACGGTTGTACAGTTTTATTACAATTGCGTCAGATATTAGATTGTTCAATTTGGAATCGCACATACGCAATGAAAACAAAATCAAGTATGGGGTGAAAAAATAATCACTCGCAAGTTCAAGAGAAACGGGATATCACAGCATGATTCCAAGGGATGATTCATCCACTACAGGACAAGGTTTCATAATTTTGGTTGTATTTTCCTGGGATATTTTCTGATGAATATTTCAAACAACTCACTGCAGAGATGCTCATAATTGCAGTCCCTTTTTAAAGGGACAGTAGCTGTAACTTTTGACTAATTTTTCACTACTCTGTTTCAATGTATCAACTACAGAATTTTACTATAATCCGATCATCATGACCAATGCCCGGTGTCCTGCTTGCCATCACAGCCTGTATATGTGAAATGACCATTGTTATTGTTGATAAATGTATTCTAGTCCGGACCTGAATATACAATTTAAACAATAACAATGCAGATTATACTCATATAGGGTATATTTATGAGCTAAATATTAGGAATTTCTCCATGGTTCACGGATTCAAACCAGAAACTGCAGATGACACACAGAACAAACAAAATTTTAAAATTGACCAAAGTACAGCTAATGGATCTTTAACAAAACTATGCCGTCTCAACTGTGAGCGATCATTATGAAATGTGTCTTATACCGTTTGGTTTACCTGAATGAATAAATAAATAAATAAATAAATAAATAAATAAATAAATAAATAAATAAATAAATAAATAAATAAATAATCTATGAAGTATATGACCGGTCACGACATGGATTTTCATATATTGTAGGCGACCACTCATGATGTTGTGTTGTCCATCTAAAGTACGAGATTTAAACGTATATTACTACGGGATAAGTTTAGGTATACGTTGACGATGACCAACATCAGTTGAACACAATATAATAAAGGGGAGAATGAGTAAACGAGCGAATCATACATCCAATTTAATCCTGGCAGAACTTAGAATGACAAAATTGTATTTATTTAGGCCCATATTTGAAGTTGGTGCGCACAATTGCTCCACTGTATTAATTGATACTTTTAAAGGATTCATTTTGATCAGATATCTACAAATTCTCAGCCAATCGCGCTATCTGAAGGGAGAAGAAGAGTACCTGTAGCGACCTACAGGCAGAAGGTTGCAGTTTGTTACCTGGTTTGGTGTGGGTTAGTCGTTGGCGGCGCTGTACTGGAAATAGGTGAGTACGCATGCGACAATGAGTGTGCGACTGCCACTGATATTCCATCCACGCAATGGTGCGTTGGCACTCAGAACAGAGCTTACACCACAGCTGAGTCTGACTTCCCATTTCATATAAATACATCATGTAAATGTCCAGGATATACTTCTCGATAGGATGCCTTCATAATAGGGAAACACGATCTTCAATTTTCCTTTCAAAAGATGATAAAAAGCACGGTTGAATCAGAAACTTAACCATATATTAAGTCATTATTCCTGGCCATTACAATATCGATAGTTATAAGTATTCGGTACAATTTTGTAACACACCTGATCAAAATACTATCCATGAATTTACGGTCACATATCATGCATATATGTTTGCGCTGACATTGCACATAGCCAGTTAACAATCCATAAGAAAATGTGGACCGAGTAGAGTTTGATAGTGCCGGCTACTGCATGCACATATAAATGCAAAAAAAATGTTGCGGTGTAGTCTGCGACCATGACGAGTGATAACAGATGAACTTCTCGATATTTCAGTTAGAAATTTAAAAAAGTTATGTTCCAAACGCAAATTTAGGGAACGGCATACGTATGTCTGATCACGGAGCTGATGCCATGGAACGGCAACTCGTGGTTTGTCAGTATGTTAAAAAAGTTGTTCATCGCCACATTTTGGCAAGAACGCCACCACTGCTTTGAGTAAGTGCTTAGGGAAGAACCATTTCACTTCGGGGGACTTGAGGATTTTTTGGGGAAAATTGTCGGCTGGTGAAGAAACAAATATTGATCATAGCAGACCAAAGGGGAAAATGTCACAGAATTTTGGAAATCTGGCTCTCTCATTCCCTCTTTCTCTGGAGGTGCTCTAACATTTTCAAAATAAATGCCTTTTGCATTGCAGTATTCGTGATATAAATACACAGCAGAAGTTATGCTTTTGTTGTATGCTACGACCTGGTAAAAATATTTCATTGTTTATGATGCAATAAACATTATTGTCAGATCAAACCTTAAACCTTCACATAAATCATCTCTCTCTCTCTCTCTCTCTCTCTCTCTCTCTCTCTCTCTCTCTCTCTCTCTCTCTCCGATCGCTCGCTCGCTCGCTCGCTCGCTCGCTCTCGCTCTCGCTCTCTCTCTCTCTCTCTCTCTCTCTCTCTCTCTCTCTCTCTCTCTCTCTCTCTCTCTCTCTCTCTCTCTCTCATATTTTCAGATGACGTCTCCGCTTACGGAGGTCGCGATGCTAGGCAGTCAGATGGAAGGACAGATTTCAACATTAACATTGTTGGCGGTAACGATGCAGATGTTGGCGAGTGGCCATGGCAGGTGAATAATATCATTTAGGGCAGATATTAGGTGGAGTACAACAAATGAAAATTGATTTCAAAGAAATCTTGGGTCGATGAATATTCCGCTTCATCTCGTTCACCCCTAGTGACATGTTTACAAATTACGCACTTGAACCAAGCACAAATAAGGGTCATAGCCTGGCCAAATTACAAAGGGGCACAACACAGTTTAGCTGACATCTGACAATACGGTGGTACCTCAATATGAGCGTGCCTATTGTAATGAAGAAGTTCTGATACTGACAACATATGTATCTTTTTCTTTGGATCAGATAGTATTTTATTCAGTTGACTTTGGCCAATATTTCTGTGGAGGTTCACTTATCTCCGAAGATTGGATTCTCACAGCGGCACACTGTTTTTGGCCAGAAAGGTATATGACGATAATATACACCTATCTCAAACGTCACTTCATTGAATTCGTATGTCTTCTTACGGTATATGATTTTTAATAAACTAATCTGCCCCCTCGGAAGATATCTTTGTTATAGCAAGAGTTTCATGTGGTATGAGCTTGTTGGGGGGACGTGTCATTGCCTGTGAGAGTCTTTGTAAGTCAATTTCGAACCCTCTGTTTCTCGTTCATCCGTTCCTCTAAGCTTATTGTACTCTGATATCCGTGCCTGCATTGGTGTGCACAACCTGAGCCAAATCGATCCTATGAGTGACTGCAGTCAGTTTGCCGACCACCCTATCCCACACGAGCTCTATGATCATGTAACGGTCGATTTCGACATTGCATTGGTCAAACTAGCAAGTTCAGCCAACTTGGAGCACCCTAATATAGACGCTGTTCTCTTACCGGGTGAAGGCGATGTGTTCAAAACGGGAGACATGTGTCACATCACTGGATGGGGTCAACTAGGAGGTCAGTAACTAAATTCTATGTACCGTATAGTTACGTCCTTGCTATGACCATTGAGTGTCAGAGAAAACATTTGTATGATATCATAGGTTAGTTTTTATTTATTTATTTATTTATTTATTTATTATTTATTATATACTCTGCCGCGAAAATTGTCATATTATTTCACTCTGGTCCAGTCCCATATTATATAATCACCTTCGTAAGAATTTGTGAGAATCATAACCTTACAAATCAACGATTCAACATTTTCGGACTTATACAGTGTGGCAGAGAATGGAAAACTGTTGCCTTTTTGCTTTTTCCTAATCCTGTCGACGCAGGCACTGGATCATCATTGATATCTTACTTTGAAAAGCAATATAGATTAGATGATACAGACGCCCAGTCTGCAGAAGTAAACCGAGCGCTATTTCGATGATTTAAAACATTATCAAGATCACAGACAAATAAAGAGACAGACTTTATATTTGTCTGTTTCAAGATTGAGTGCTTTCTAGGACCACGCACGCGGTGGTAGAAACCTCCATGATTCTGATAGTCGATATCGAACGTTGGATATGCAGTGTCATATTTCTTTAACGTACACCAAAAGTGTTAAATGGTTGGAATAAATTTGTGTAGACAGCGCTAAAGCAGATGTAACACTGAAACTGACCCTGTTTTATTAGGCGGATTGGACGTTAATCCAAAAACCTGTGATTCTGGACCGTCTCCCTTAAATTGTAAATTATTTTAGCAAAACTGCTAACCCTATTGTGATATCACCAATAATTCACGAGATGATCTGTACTGACAAGATGGGAAAGAACTAATCTTTATATTATTCCTGACGTCAACCAACCACGTATTTAGTCTATAGCATATGACGATTGGATCATATAGTTTAGCGTGAGAATCGCTTTCTAGCGTTGATCGCTCACAGAGGTTGATTAAACGGAAGATACCTGCGCTCCTGTAGGGAAGCTATAGTTTGTTTTCTTTCATTTCGCAAATGTTCCCACGCATACACACATACATACATACATGCATGCATGCATGCATGCATGCATGCATGCATACATACATACATACATACATACATACATACATACATACATACATACATACATACGAACATACATACGAACATACATACGAACATACATACGAACGTATGTACATGAAAAACTTGTGAATGTAGCAATTAATATAGTTTCAAGTACCTGCGACAATTTAGGTACTCGCTTAATAATCTTTTGCTGACGTTAATGTGTTTTGATGGCAGAAGAGTAATGCAACACATTTCATGGACAACTCTTTTTAGATAATTTTGTTCAACAGTTTGCCTGCAATGAGTAATAGCTATTATCTTTATTTACGCAGAAAATTCATCCGAACCTGTCGATATTTTACAAGAAGCAAGCGTTCCGCTTATTAACACAAATGATTGTAAACCTTACTTCTCTCCTGGCGAAATCACTTCCAACATGATATGTGCAGGATATGAAGATGGTGGTGTCGATGCCTGTCAGGTGAAACTAAGCAATAACATCTTAATTAGCCGCCTTGCTAATTTACGCATGTCACAACGTCAAACTGTCATGGATTACCTCCTAGTTAATGTCTGAGTCCACTTTGTTAAAGTCTGAAAAATTCACGATAATAGAATGGTTGCATTTGAAAACAAGGTCAAGGTCAGAGGAGAATACACTTGTACGTCCAAAAACAAGACAAGTGAGATTCCAATACAAGAACTACTGAAGTTTATGATATGTTACAGCTGATCGTTTAATACATCAAGCGTTTCCTTCCAAGATATTTGGTTTGTAGCCATCCAGTGCGCAATTTGCTTGAAATATCTTACATGTCGGAAAGTGCTGTTATAATAACAGACCTTTGTGCATATATTTGATGATATGAAAACCCGACAATAGACAACAACATTAGAAATGCAGCAAAAAGAGGTACAATGAGTGTTTCTGAATGGTTTGATCTCTGAGAAAATTCAAAAGGCATTTGTCTAAGTGCGTACAATAACGTTTACGTACACGTTAACTCAGAAATGTGAATATCTTGTTTTCAATCAGGGGAACTTACAAAACAGCAATGAGCTGCATGTGTTACCCAGTCCTGAAAACATATAATAATTTGAACCACCAGGAAAAATAGCAACTTGACATTGAAGAGGAAAAACTGTAGAAGTCGTTTTCACTATTTTGTCTCAAAATGCGCTTTTATAATCCAGAAGTATGTTTTACCCAACTGTAAATTTTACTGAGGTATATTTGAACATAATTTGAACATGATTACTTTAATTGTCAAATATCTTTTATCTTTTTTTATTAAATTGTCACTTCAGGGTGATAGCGGTGGCCCTCTTGTCTGTGAAAGTGATGGGAATTGGACATTGGTTGGAGTAACTAGCTGGGGACGTGGTTGCGGTCGTCCACAATCACCCACTGTCTACACCAACGTGACACTTTTCATGGACTGGATCCAGACGACGGTCAGAGAAACAAATCGTACTTCAGTTGGTTCTGGAGTATATAAACCATCAATTTTGCAATTATTTTGGACATTCTTCGTCATAATTATCGCCTAAAATCGTCAAGAGAAAATAACAATGACGATAGGTGTGGCACAAGCACAGTTATCGATTTCTCAAAAATATTGAAGTCAATATTTCAAATTTAGGACATCCAGCGGAAGGCCCCAGACTGATGTAAGATCAATATCAGCTAGACTGTTTTTCATTTTACTTATTTTAATTTTTTTATTTGAATTTCAAAAGGATAACCTAGGATCACTATAACAGTGTCTAGATATGAGACAAAGTATCCTCAATATATTGTCAATGCAGATTCATAATAATCGTCATTTTTCCGACAGTTATTTCACAAAAAAGAGGATAACACGATGGAACTATTTTGGGATATTTGGATCTTCATGATACCATACGCAATGACCCCCTCAAGTCATAGTGGGATGACCCACAAATAGGTGATGATAGACGATTTTGACTACTGACTTTTGCTTTTGGGGTGATTACGCTATTAAAGTAATCCAAGGGTTTTGATTGTATTTTGATGTAGTATTTAGACCTTAGGTTTCATGATTTCTGTACGAAAGCTCTTTTATTGTTCTCTATTGACCTTTTTGCTGATAGAAGGGTTAAATCAGTTCAGTAAAAGAAGACGCGCGTGTATTTCACCCAAAGTTTGGCGGGTGTAATACGGCGAAGGAAACTTGATAATGAGGAACTTCGAATATGGCCGGTGTCCGATAAAGTCGATGTGAGTAGAAGTCTCTACAAAATCCGAACCATCGGCGGAATCGTGTGATGAAATCGCATTCGAAGGGGACGCGAGGGAAGCTGGATGTTAACTGACATTATTTGAGCTTGTCTTCGTGAGATCCCGGCGTGTGAAGTGGTATTTCTCCGACCCAATCGAATGTCAAGTCTGCTGTACTTGAACGAAGCGTGGGTGCTCGCCGAAATCGAACACTTCTTTGGAGACACTGACTGCAGATATCCGACGATTAAGGATGCTCGCACAGGTTTCTCAACGCTGATGCTTCACGTCTTAAATGCTGATGTAAGTACGATTCGATCGATACAAGTCGCATGAAAATCGGACTCAATTTGATAACGTTACGGCCATTTGAAGTTCTCTGAACTGGGCGTGAGGAATGCAACGACCCGCATAACTCAACGCCAACGGATAAACTGTTGACGGATCATCTTACAAGCGATGATTAATCGACCATATAAGTGATCTTTCATTCGCAGAACTGATCAGTGCTTTGTTGTTGAGTTTAACTTCACATCTGAAGGAACTCGGAGCATTGTCGACGAACAAATGTCCCAGTGGAACTCATATTCAACGAATTAGCGTAACGTTCATGGGTTATAGCTGAGACGTGCGTTGCTGACTCTTATACCCATTTACACGCTACTGAAAGCTGTTTGCGGGACGACGCCCTCATCGGTGAAAGCCGACGTTGGTTCTTGCTTTTGTTTATGAACTTTTGAACTACGCCTGAAGTGACTCTTGGCAGGCGAAGATACGCTCGTTTTCTCCAGGAACGTGTACCTGCGATGGAATGCTAATGAGTTACTGTGTTGTCAACGTTACCACATAGGCGTTTGGACAGTTAATGCAACGGACACTGTACTGTTTGTTTGTTTGTTTGTTTGTTTGACAAGTTCAGAGCCTTTGCCCTGATTTGTCCGCCAAGTGAAAAGGAACGAGTGGCAAAGCTGAACATTGTCACTATAAGTGTACTTGTTCTCGACGTCACATGTTTTTGATATCATTTGGCACTTCTGAATCAATGTCTTTTATTTTGTAGCATTAAGACATATCAAGTGCTGAATCGATTTAGGGATATTACGTTTTTTTTTTGTTAATGATATTGTAATTTGATATTTTTTTTGCTCGGTACCGGTACATTTGAATTTTATTGGATCGTTATTCATTATATTTTGTTTATTATTCTTTTATTTTACTTCAAGTGTCTGTGTCATTTGTCCAGTCCCTGCACTCGTCTTGGTTTACCCCTACCTGCAACGCAACTGCATTTTCCACGAATTCCGCGACCCAACTCACACAAACGAATTTGGTGATTGCCCTTGTTGAGTTTGCTCCTAAGCAGCTAGCCCGTGAATAACACCGAAATAAAGCAAGGGTAACATCCATATTTTTTAAATTTTTAACATCTTAGAACCCTATAGCTGAATGTCTAAATATTACAAATAACTCATAAAAACAAGTGTGTAATGTAAAAAGAAAAGCACATTAGCTTACAGTTGCAGATTTAAAGACATTAATTCACCATCCAATTAACTCAAATTAGTTCCAATCTTGTTGGATGTGAAAAGTTGGTATTCTCTGCTTACTTTTTAATGAATTATTAGATTTCATAATTTGAAATTTTTCTCTCAAATCTGTGTAAAATGGCTATAGCATTAAACTTTTTGTATAAATAAACTTACAGTTCAAATCATTTGTATTCTTTGATATCTAAGTTGGTTTTGTCGAAACATTTGATTATATTCATCTCGTTGTTACAAGTCTTCGTCATACATTTCTAATTCCTGTTTTATTTCTCTTTTTGACATAAAAACTCCCTTGTTAACAAATTTCGCGAAACCTTTCTGATTCGATGTCTTTGGAAACACTTCAAATCCATCCATTCCTTTGAACACGTCCTGTGCTTCCCCAGCACGGTCCTCCAGCTTGTCTCCTTTTTTGATGACGACATGAACTTTGCCTTGGATGCGATACTCCACTTCATACCTAGCGATGTAGTCCTCCTCAGTGATGTTTAAGTTCAAGTTCACTCGCTTACCCCTTGGCACCACTACGTCAGACTCGATGACGTTGGTACGTGTTTCCTCAGCGGCATTCACTTCTTCTGTCCACTCATCGGTTGACTTGCAGAATTCAACGCTGGCCGCGACGCAGACCTGTGGGGGCGCTAGAGATACACCGGCCGTGCAACTAAATGTGTGCCCACTGGTCATAGACCAGCTGTAACTTGTCGTTGAAGTCCGCTCGACTCTGAAATGGTGATGTTGCGTTTCCGCCGTGGTATTGTTCGAAAACGAAGTAGTGTGAACAGTGCGTGATCTTTCCTCAGGGGGCGCTGCCTCGGATTTGTCGCCGTCTGGACCTGGTACCATTATAAGTTCTTTGGGGTTGTTCGGACTTGGAATCATTTTTTTGATTGGCCTGTATTTAATGTCGCCGACCTGGATAAATTCCATTGTATTTTTGGTAATCTCGACTACATATTTATCTTGGTTGTCTTTTCCTCTCAACGCCCACTTTTTAATGACTTCATTGATGTTTTGAATTACCTTGACAACCGGCTTGCCGTCCGCCATATTCGTCTCCAACTTACAACTGGCGCTGCAATGAAAACAGCCAACTATTAAATAACGTTTCTCTTTAAGGTGGAGCTGCACGTTACCAAAACAGTTTTTCAAAGAAATATTTCTCATCTAAGATGACAGGGAAGCCCCCTCATGATATAAACATAATATTGTGAATCAGTTTTTGTCAACAAAATAAATTAAAATTGAATATTTGCAAAATTAAAGAAGTTATTTTGAGCAAAATACGCTGTGTTCGGTGCAGCGTCCCCTTAAGTTTAATCTCATTTTATAAGCAATGCTGTAAAACTACCATTATATAATATTTACATCTACGCGATTTTTTTGCGCTTGATGTTATTGGAATTGGTGGTTGTGAAAAGAGAAGAAGGATTATATTTTGCAAACATCGGTCGACGAATACTTATATATTCGTGACCTTTTACACACATGATACGACACACACACACACACACTCACTCACTCACTCATTTAGGCTCAGTCTCTCTCTCTCTCTCTCTCTCTCTCTCTCTCTCTCTCTCTCTCTCTCTCTCTCTCTCTCTCTCTCTCTCTCTCTCTCTCTCTCTCTCTCTCTCTCTCTCTCTCTCTCTCTCTCTCTCTCTTGAGTTTTCCGCATAAAATGCATCTTAGGCATTTAACTAGTGCAGTAACGATCTAGAAGAGTGGTTTCGAAGAACACAGCAAACTCAAAAAAGGAAACGATACCAAAACAACAAGAAAGTTACAGTGCAATAACAGCTGACGTCGTTATTCTTTGATGGTTACGATAGATCCTTTCAATCACTCAGAGGCCATATGCCACGTCATTCAATGGGCTTCAAATAATACCTATCTCTTACGACCAAATGATGAAATTCGATGATCTATAATTACTCATCCTCATTTCGTTTTGAATCACTTGGAAAATCAGTTCCAGCCGCATCAAAAGTTTTGTACAATAGTTTACTATAATGACCCAAGGACATTCGTCGAAAACTTTAAACGCCTATGAGTATCCTAAACTTCGACCGACAAATGATATGAACAGACCTAATACACAACACGCGGCCACTGTATCAAATGACATGAGTCAATGCACGCCGATACACATGCGTGATAACATTAGCCCCGCAGCCACTCGCGTATATTTAGAATTCAAGAAACATGACAAGGTTGTCGATTATTAGTCGTGTGAAATCAACTTTTAATTGCACTGCAAGCTCTGTTCATTTCGCAATGGGATAAATATTGTTGAAGTGTACGATAGATTGAAATCAGGTCATCGCCTTTCTGGATCCCCCCCACCCCCCGGCTGACCCCAAATCTTTACGTATCATCTGTTTTTGGAAGATTTATGGACACTGTATGGGCAGATAACAAACGCACACGCAGTAATACAGTGCTATTACATTACAACAATAATTTATTGAAGTAGACCCAACTGTAAAGTTGACGAACTTAACAGCTCGAACAAAGGCAGTGTTTCTCAACAAACAATATCTCGATTCTATTATTTGTCAAAAATGGATGTTGCGTTTTAGTCACTTCCAAAACTTTAAAATTACTGTAAAAAAGATGGCGACTCTGATCCCCTATAAAATGAAATGTTTTGTCGGTACAACGTAACAAACTACATCCCCTTTGCTGTGCAATGTCTGTCGGTACAACTACATCCCCTAAACTATGGCATGTTATGTCTGTAAAAACAACCTACAGGCGACGATATTGATATTTTGCATTGTAATCTGATTTTGAACTCTTTAAATGTTACAATCTTGAGAAAAGAACAAAGAGAGACGTCATGTACAATATCCTCTGCTTCAGAATTGAAATAAATAGGCGACTACAAGACCTGTTTATAATAGTTATTTATTGAAGGTTTTCACATTCCTTCATACTTCTTTGAGAAAATACATTCAAGTTTTTGAGATGTACGTAAATAAAATGTGGTTCCGTCACCTGATATGATCCCATCTTAAAAATGGCAAAGGAATTCTTCACATAGACAAAGGATAATTAAAAAATACCTAGAATTTTTTACCATGTATATTTACAATGTTGTATTTTTCAATCAAATTATTCCTCAAAACAATTGGCGTCGAATCATTGTCAACAGTAAAGTGTGAACAATATAATTGAGCTAATTTATTTCTGAAATTAGCTTAAAAATGTGTCGAATGCAGTCTTGTTCGCTTGAAGTTATTCTATGATATATCTGATAAATGTTGGGGCGTTTTAATTAATGTCGGTGCTGGCGTAATCATTTTCTTTACAGTTTTAGAATGTGATATAGAACTATCCTTTTCAGCATTATCAACTCTATAAAAAATAAGCTTGATCCCAGTCTGTCCTTGCCTCCTTGCCTACAAGTCTACACAATACAGATAATGACTGTACATTGTAATAATTGTCAGCTAATCTATGTGGTACGTACACTCCAGGAATGTTGGATGTAAAAATAAACCAGACTAGATGGGCATTTTGGTATCTTTAATTTCTCTGAATTAAAGACGCCGTGAATTCGATACGGCGATGGTTGAATGTACGTCTCATGAGCGTTTTTCCTCAACTTACGATAAGATTCAAGTTTTTCGAGTTAAGGCAGGGACCCAAGTGAAATGTGATGCGTTTGCTATTTACTTTTTTAAAAGACCAGAGACCAGCCAACAACGCTTGTCTCATAAACTCGGCACAAGCGTCCGACGGTCTATTTCTATTTCAGGATTTGAAAAACGACACCAGCCTTTTCGATAAGTCATGCGGAAGAAGACCATCACATCTTCACTGACAAATATTTTAAAATACAGCGATGCAGGGTTACCAAATAATTTTTAGGATACGTTAATGCACTGCAGTTTATATCATTCTTTGAAATGAACTACGAAATCTTTCAGTAAGTAAAAATTATGTCTGAAACATTTCTATGAACACATACAGCTAAAGTACTTCCCTTACCTCGTTATAGTGATGATGAAGATTTTGAACAACTCCTTCGAATTCGTTGCTTATGATCTTCTCAAGATTTCTAAAATGTCGTAATGGTTATTTCTTCGTAGACTTGAAAGAATACGCCTTCCTATAATGATGACATCAGAAAACTAGTGTGCATGGTCTAATGGGGCTATGCGACATGACTTTTGATTGGCTTATCACATTGTCACGTGGTTCCTGATTTCAAGGGGCAAGGCTCTTGTACAACTGGTCAGCGCATCCATGCACATCGCTGATGCATTCCTAGAGGGCCTGACGAGAGCGTGGTCCTTTGAAAGTAAAAGGATTATTTTAAAAGGGTGAGTATGCCTTCGGCGAAGTTGTGAATTTCAAGGAGAAGTTTCACGATTTCATGGACGATATTCGACTAGGGGCTAACCTCGATATGACACCATCAAGAATTATTAACACGGTGCCTTGCAAGTCAACGAAGAAACTGCAAGGTTGTCTGGGATTGGTACATTCATTTATTTGACCAATCGGTGAATTTATGTAACCGATGAGTAATTGCTCAATGAGTGAGATGTATCTTTCAGAGGGCAACTGATGAGCCCCTGAAAGCCGTGTTTGTCATTTTCATTGTAACAAAAGTATAAATGGAAAATACATACGACGTCATAATTTTTTATTTCAGTTCTGCCTGCAGTGGACAGCGGATTAAATTATACTCTTTACCAGTGCTCTAAAATTTTTCTCATGTCGTGGATTATAATTAAATGTCGTAAACGCTTTGATGCTTTAAACTGTGCTTTAAACTGTTCTGGTGACGTGTCCGAGCACGCATCTCACCGCTACAACAACGTAAGATCTTTGGAGTTCTTACTGTCTTCGATCTATTCCAAATTCATCAAAATATTTGAATACACTCAATGATCCCATGTAAAATATTTACGTTTTACTTTAAGGGTATGTTAAGTGATGACAACAAACCTTTTATCAAACTGCCAAACACTGATTCGCTTTACAAAACTTTGGACCGATCTTTAAGTTTTGCGACAGGTAGTCAGGTATTAAATTTGGCTTCAGTTTTGATGTGAAAGAACATTTACAAGATGATTACCTGTTTAAATAAACACGCTTGCTTATTTGAAACAAAATCGTCGGAATCTTTTTTAATGCTTTCAATATAAGATTCGTTCAAATAAGCTTAAAATCAAACTGTCAAGTGAAGATTTATCTTACATGTATTTCAGTAACTGGCTTTTACCGCTGACTGTCCTATATAGGAATGTCTACTTCAACACTTACGAGAAATCATTAACTGTCCTTATAGTTCTAGTGTCATTGCTATTTGCTCTTTTCCATTTAAGGCGATGATTTTGACGAAGCAAATCAAAAGCAGTTGCAAAATTGATGGTTTATATCGTCAAGAACCAACTGAACTGCAAGGTTCTTCCTCGACTGTCGTCTCGATCCAGGTTTTGAAAAGAGCCGCTTAGTATGCATCGGGTGTTTGAGGGCGACCGCAACCTCCTCCAAAACTTGAACCAGTGTCCATTACTCATAGTCTTTTACAGACAAGGGGACCTCCTCTGTCACCCTGACGTGGTACAGAAAAAAGACATTATACATTTAGGCAGAAAGAAAAAATAAATTGTTCGTCGGAATCGCCACATTCTACTTTGCCCGAATTGGATTTTTTTGATTTCGGCAAATTCATACTTCTGCATTGCAAATACTTTTATATCGTTAAAAATATTCGCATGTGACATGCGCAAAAATAAGCTATTCGGATAATAAAGATGTAATTGAGATGTTTTATCCGGCAGGCATCGGTCTCACCGTTCTCATATCCGGCACATAATATGTTAGAAGTGATTTGGCAAAGCCGTAGCATTGCTAACACTCATTCGTTTCAGTAATAGATAACTATACCAACACAGAGGGGTTTCTGGTTTAGAATGCCGAGACTGTAGGCCGAGGCTATTTTAAACCAGTAACTCTGAGGGAGCTGTGCTTATCTGACTTAACAACACGGTCACAATTATCACTTAGCCCACTGGAGGTGTTAGCCCATCACAGACGGGTTTCCGTGGCTACATTGTCGGTGTTTTAAGTTGATCCTCTCTGCTTATGATATTCGTATCCGTCCTAAAAGCTGACAGTGGAGCGTTCCATGTCCGTACAGAAACAGTTCGTACCGGAGTTCTGAGTCTCAATCGAATTTTGGGCTTAAACGTAATTTCAGTTCTTTTCGTTGTCATGCAAGGCCACCGGTGTTTCGTGTCTTCAACCAGTTTGCTTCGTAAATGCCGGCAGCGTCGGGGATTTTCATTCCTTATGCCGAACAAATGCTGTTTCCCGAGACGATGATGACATGTTTATTTCTTCCAACTCGGCCCCGACATCTTCCATTCTGGCCTGCATCCATCGTGCTGTACGTTCTTCCTTCTGGTGTTACCTTTTCCAACAGAGAGGTCGCTCTGTATGTTTGGATTCTTCCACCATGTATTAACGATAGTTCAACGACTCCCATCGGAGAAAAAGCCTGCGAGGGGTCGTTGCTATACAGAATTTTTCAAAGATAACACACTTTATTTTCGTACACGGATGTTACTGCCAGATGTCCGCTCTTCTTTGCTTGTATTCGTAAAAACATCTCCTATATGCATTTAAAATGTATTAAGTATCATCCTCTGTACATGTGGAAGTCAAGCGTGTCAGACCCTGTCAGACTACCGCGTCAACATCATTTTGTCATTTTATGGTCTCAGTTACAAAGCGGAGAGTAACAAGTGTCAGATATTTCAAAATGTTACACAGTTAGGGCAGTTGACATCAAGGTGAATGACCTCTGTAGAACCTATATTATAATATTATACGTTCGTGGAGGACATAGAAGTGATGGAGTTAACAGACGCGACTATTTTGATACTTTAGGAGAGACGCAAGACTAGCCCCCAGTCGCTGGGCTTGTCTCGCCAGAGCAGTTACTGTCCGGCCAAGCGACTCACTCCACGATCAAAGCACCAGCCTACCACCTAGCCTTTCAGTCTGCTGAGGTTCATTCCTTAAATTTATTCTGGTTTGGTATTTATATGCCTTGGAGCAAGTCTACAGAGACGCAAACTTTCTTCTCGAGTGGAGTTATCTGCCAGTTCAGCCTCAAAGTCATGTTCGTGAAATTATCGACTTTTTTATAGGGAGAAGCAAAGTCATAAGGACATATCAGTCACATCCTGCCGGCACGGCCTTTGTATTATCAAATTGAGGCTCATACCTTCCTCTGAAGGAAAGTTTATACCTGTCGAACTCGAGAAACTGTACCAAAAGATTCTACGTATAAAGACAATCAAACACATCTTTGATGTAAAGTTGCAGCTTCACGCAACCGTCCATAAGCCGCTAAGATTTGATGAAAAATCCCTTCCCGGTCACTAGTTTACCCCTCCCGACTCTTAACAGGAAACTACCTGCTCTCGCTCTCCTCATTTCAAATGTTTTCTTCACCCCTCCTTATCACATGACTTTTGTTTCAACTTCCCACTGTGACCCTCCAGATAACGGAATCGTGCTACCTGTCCGATGGTCAGGCTTTTGTCGTGTAACAAGCTTAGTTTCCTCTCTCATCGATGTTAAAAACACCCGCCCGCTCCTTTCAGTCCCGTCCGCTTGCACGACTAAATTGCCATGGCATCCGCGACGGCTTTTAATATTGGCTGCCCTTGTTGTACTGACGCATAGCTTACCTGTATACTTAAAGAGAACGTAGGTAAATGCTTCCATACCCAGCCGAAACAGATCTGATGAATAAAAGTAACGTGCCCTATGAAGCTAAAGCAGACATAACCAGCGCCAGACCTCTCGACCGTACTGTTCGTATCAGTTCCACGCTACTAGGGGTAACACAAGAAACGGTGATTTAGAAGCCAACAAAACACTGTAAAACCAAATTTTGTAATCTTGTGACCTACAAATCAATTTTAGACACTTGAAAACAGCAGTTAATCTGGTGCCAGAATAAAGGCATCTTTTGTTCAGGCGCCAATAAAAGCTGATCGAAAGTATGTCGGTTTATACAATTTTATTGTAAATAATCAGGGCAGGTTTGATGCGAATCATTGGGTCACGACATCGCATTCACATTTTGTGGTTGACACAGCAAGTAACTCTTTCCATGCAAAAGGAAAACAGCGCAGAATTCTGATCAACAACAATGTCTGTTTAGTTCCCGTCTACAGAAAGTAAAGACAAAGGACGCGGGAAAGCTTACATCGGAATCGTTGTAACTAAGTAACTGTTAAAGTACGTAGATCGTATACCTTTGGCTATTGGTCAGAACTAAAATTGCGTGACTGTGACCCCCTCGCTGGAAGGGCCATGGTGTATGCACATACTTGTTTTCATCTGATTGCCAGTTGCCGCCCGCGTCTCATTTAAACTGACTTTTATAATCAAATCGAGTTATAGTATTCTTATGAACATAGTTGAAAATTGAACTGGGCTAACTTTACATGGCTTAACACTATCAAGATGAACACGTAATTGGTTGGATAAACGGAAAACAGAGCCTGAGTGTGCAACAAAAAATACCAATGCCGATCTTTCAAACAACCAGTCTTGTCCTCTTGTGACCACGTCTTCACCTTCAAGTTGACCTTGCATGACCTTGTCTGAAGGCTACACGTTTGCCTTTGCGCATCTTTAGACTTCCTGCGATGAATGACGTGTGCAGCACACCTTGAATTGAAATGTGATGTTGTCTCGGATCGTGGTCTCTAATTCTTTCGAGGTCCCTGTCACACCTTGACGATTTAGCCAGCGTATGCCGACGTATCAAAATTTCTCTAAAGCGCTTAACGATGTATTTTTTTCATTTTTGGGCGTAAACATAGCGTATCCATTACCAACTCATATTTTAAAAATACGCGTTTGGTACGCTAGGCAATTATCTCGACGCATTTCAACTTATGAGTAACTTACAAGTAACGTGTGTGAACGTGTGTCAACGAGCGCATAACCTATCTACAACTTATGACCCACGTGTGCGGGACGTATGAGCCATACGCTGGTATACCTCAGAAAGTTTTGTGCATGCACAAAACTTTTCGACGTCCTCACCGTACTACGACGTATACCAGCGTGTTCATCGTGCTCTTAACTAACCCACAACGTATTCGACGTACGCCCAGCGTATTCGCCAATTTTTTTCACACTTTGGCATACGTTGGCTACTATCGTCAAGGTGTAACAGGTCCATAAGTCAGTCATATTGAAACAACAGGAGCTTCTAGTTTCTTGCAATGACTAAACAATTCTTTTTATCAATAGTATTTGGGTTTCCTTTTCCTATGTTTAACCTCATGGGCTGTACCGATTGGTAGTGGCCAGGTGACAAGGAGACACGGTCAATAGTTATGTATTGTGATCACATGGGCGAGCATTAATGGTAACTTTTCATTTCATACAACTAGGGAGTCGTACCTTATTTGCATGTAAATATATGCCTTTAGTAAACGTGAATCAATTTTTCCTCGGTTCTTGGGCAGTCATTCGTTCTTTGTCACCGCAATTCATATAACGCTTTAGGGTCGTATAGTACAGATCGCTTACCGTGCGGTGTCAACGCCCCTTTCAGCGTGAAAGATCAAAATTGGGATAACTTGAGAGTTTGAAAACTCCTCGTCGGATACAACTAAATATCACAAAACATGGGAAACAGTAAGGAATTATGGGACGTTAAAGACCTTTCCACGCTCACTTTTTGGCGAGCAATATTAGGAGAGGCTTTGGCGACTTTCTTGTTCGTGTTCATCGTTTGTTCGGCTATCGTGCCGATACACGAAGTGATCGGCAACGGATTGAAGATCCTGCAGATAGCATTTACTGTAGGACTGGCGATCGCAACGCTTGTCCATTGCTTTGGCGACGTCTCCGGGGCGCACATCAACCCTGCCGTCACGGTAGCTATGTTGATGACGGCCCGAGCAGGTGTTTTCCGTGCACTGTTCTACGTTGCCGCGCAGTGTAGCGGGGCCATCGGTGGAGCCGCAGTAGTTTATGGGTAAGTCTAAATTGAACGCGTCTTTTTGTATTTTCATCTGAAGTGCCTGATTTCTGAATTATGATCCCTACATGTTCTCCCTGACAGTTCAGTCTAAATATATTACCTTCTGTTTGCGTTGGATCACCTAGGAATTAAAACAATAATGGCTGACGGGATTAGACTTCGAGGGACTAGAGTTGTGCCATTTGATCATTGTTCATTGTTTGTTTTCTAAGACAAAGACATTTTCTTATAATTCTCTAACATATTTTAATGCATTCTTACCGATGTATTCTGTAAATATACAACTCTGCTATCGACAAATGAATTTTAAGTCGCTCAAAAAGTCAGTCTTTAATAATAGCAAGGGATACACCACGCCTGAAGGATGTCTTTCAACTTGTACAATAGGTTTCTGATGTAATGTTTTTGCAGCAGAACGACAAACTGTGATTTACAAACGCGACAGAAATTCTGGAAAAGGACTGGTTTATAATTATTTAGTAAAATAAATGTATGAAAGCCGTCACCAAATGGTGATTATTCACACAGAGTTCTCTTGTCATGACTCGTTGGTGTTTAAGGTTCGGAATTTCAGATGAAGTTTAGGGAATGTGATTTGAAAATTTTGCAACAATTTACCAATGCTTGGAATTTTATGATCATCTGAAGTGGTGCAACAGCTACGTATGACCTGGTAAAGGGCAACGACACGGAGTTTACATTTCCAAGGAATGGCAGCCACTTATCTACTAAACCAACGACGGTCACTCACCAAGATGTGGTTGAATTCAAGGAACGCGGAGGTTGTTGAGTCTGTTTCCATTGACCTAGCCGTTTATTATTCTATTGAAAGACCTGCTCGGTGTAGTTGTATATCGGTCACACCTATACTAGGACAGTTTTGATTGAATCGGCAAAGTTTACTATGTCGTCATCAACCTCAAGGTTATCGTAGATTTCTCTACCTAACTTTGTGTTTCACACCCGGCCGGCAAGCCCGACCCCCTTTAATAACTATATTGCTTTATTCAGTCACCGTGAGCGGAGGGACGGTAATTTGGTGTTCAAACTTTCCGTACCAATCATCATCGGAGACAAAAGTAGTAGTTCTGTCATTTGAAGTTCAAGATCATAAGAACCATTCGTTCAATTTTGGATTGTTAACTTTATCAATAAGTACAATTTATGCCGTTTCAGTCTCTGTCGTTTGTCTTTTCCTTCTCAACTTTCAACTTCATTAGTCAGGGCAAAATTTCACCATACTGAAGTTGGAAGTGTCTCGTGCGTGTGAGTTTAATAAAAAAGGCATAAAAATAGACGACTTAAACTGATGTTGGATTATAGAGAGTTTAAACAACATTGAGCTACGCTCTGCCAGTATAGTGCAAAAGAAATGTTGCTCTTTATCGTGGGATGTCATAATTGACTCAGTACGTCATCGAAAAGAACTTTCGATTAAAATGTATGGCTTAAGGTGAGGATTGTATATTTTTATCAAAATCTTCAAGTGAAAGAATGTAACGGTAACTCTATACTTTCCAAGGCACTATAGCATATACGTTTCAACAGCTTTCTGTAGAATGCTCTTGGACTAATTTTCCTTGTTTCGTTGTTTCCATAACTTTACTGGTATGATAATAGCTGGCGAAGCGGGCCCCCCTTGGCAGCCGCAATGCGCTCACCGTACGCTATACGTTACGGCAGCTTTACGATAATGTTTTCCTATAATCTTAGCCGCCTAGTCGTCACCATTGCAAAGTGCTGTTCGCAGATGACGTGATTTTTATCATTAATATGCAAAAAATAATATTTGTCCACATTTTCCGCGAGAACGACGATGATAAAACTGACTAGTGTTACAATGGATACTAAAAGTCACACTAATTTACAGCTGTTGTGACGAAGAGGAGTGTCTTGAAAATATATTTATTAAAAAACTCATCTACTGTGAATTGTCACTTGGTTGAAATTACCAGGCTACACGAGCGTATGGATCGGGCCTGATCTGATAATTAGATTAATTTGTGTTGATGGATTTGATCGTACAAAGATGTCTTTAGACCGTACCTGACCTTTTGTGCGAGTGTAATTTTCATCGTGTATCGAATGCTGCAATAAATCTAAAGCTCTTTTACTTCTAAATTTTGGTAGAGTTAGTAAGTAGAAAACAAGTCCGCCTTTTTCCAATGGGATGTCCTTCCAAATAAGCTTCAGCGTTAACTTTTCTTTTCTGCCGAGATGAGGTAATGTATTGTAAGTCGGCTGAATGCGTGGAAATAACAAACGACGACACTAGTCCTGAATCGATCCGCCTTTCAACCACTGTCACCTTAAACAAGACGAGGGCATACTTAGTTAACTTTACGAACCCAATCATGATACTATAAAAACATCTTGTAGACATCGAAAGACTTGATGGCCCGACATAATGAACCCGGGAATATCGACATGATGCCAAAGGAGACGACTTGTTTGATCTCGTTGAGTGTATTGGCATTGTACCTATGTCATCTTCAATCAATTTAAGCCTGAACGAAAGAACGAAAGTTTTGTGGGATTTATTTTCTTATAAGCTTATGCACTTCTGTCATCAAGTTTGGATGTTTACCGTCAGTATGTTGGTTTCCAAAGCTGCTCTTTCTTTCGCAGGTCATGATTCGGGACATGTCGACCACACCTCGACGGCTGTATAAACACTCGCTTGAGCGTGCCTTTCCGTAAAGCATCCTACACAGTCGACAACAGTTAACTCTGAAATTAAATTGTCTTGTGAAGAAGGTCACGCTGTGTCTGATGTTTTTGTTCCAAGCGGCCTTGTGACGAACAAATTCATCTTGGAAGCGCGGACTTGTAATATGAATCGTATTGTTCTGTGACCATGATTCGGACGACGTAGTGTGCCAGGGTCGTCTAGTAAGCTTATAGACTAATACAACACACAGCTTTACGAACTCATACAAAATGATAAATGGTTACGCTGAAACATCCCGCCAACAGAGCTTTGTAAAACTAAGCGTATCGAAAAAAATAACCTTGAAACAAGTCTTGTGGCAGAAATCTGGCACAAACCCAAACCACATGCGATATGGTAATATGGTGAACTTAGAAAATTGTTGCATGATAAACAGACTGAACCTTCTATAATTCTGGTCGACAGTCAAATTTCTACTTGTCCTTTATATAGGACAACTTCCAACTCGTTGGTTTCATACTGACCCACAGAAGCACTTGTCCCATATATAGAGCACTACTCTGTGGGATCGTCTCTTCAAAAGAATTCTTCAGATGACGCAATCATACCCCCAATTCCCTCAAAGACATAATCCGAGGATTACATAAGAGGGAAGAGTGCAAAACATACAAATTGCATTTTTTGACGAGTGTAGTTTTTGTCCATTTTTTCCAAAAAGCAATGATTTTAAGGGAAAATATTGCAAATTTATGTAACGTATTCATTGCTTTTCTTCTAGAAAACAAGTGAATCCTCTTCTTCTCCCTGATGTGTGAATCACAAAGTATCACCCTGTCATCACATCACACCGTGGTACAGTACGGTAGTATACGCCTCGAAAATGAAATACTTAAATTTTGCCTAGCTTTTCCTTAAGGAATCTTTCGACCATTCTCTTACCAAATCAAGAATATAAATCAGGGGTCACCGTGCAAACTTTGATACTAGAGAAATAAATTACCTAAGTCATAGTAATTTATACACACCGTCATTTCGAACGGCTATTGGTCAAAGATCTTTCGCTTATCGAGCAGTTAAAATTTGGAACCCTATTCCCTCATCCGTTCGTAGCTTTGAAACTCTTTTATCCTTTAAATCTGCATTACGTAATTATCTGTATACGAAGTTCATGAACGAGGGCTCTGATTTGGATTGATTGTGTCTTGTGAGACCTTTGATGACATTCTGTATATTTATTCAAATGTTCCCAATTCAATATTTATTCTATGCATGCTTTCCCCTAGCTTGAATGACAATGAACTTATTTTAGAGGGGTCTGATGGAAATGATGATAATGATGATGATGATGATGATGATGATGATGATGATGATGATGATGATGATGATGATGATGATGATGATGATGATGATGATGATGATGATGATGATGATGATGATGATGATGATGATGATGATGATTTTGATGATGATGATGATGATGATGATGATGATGATGATGATGATGATGATGATGATGATTATGTTGATGATGATGATGATAATGATGATGATTTTGATGATGATGATGATGATGATGATGATGATGATGATGATGATGATGATGATGATGATGATGATGATGATGATGATGATGATGATGATGATGATGATGATGATGATGATGATGATGATGATGATGTTGATGATGATGATGATGATGATGATGATGATGATGATGATGATGATGATGATGATGATGATGATGATGATGATGATGATGATGATGATGATGATTTAGACTGTGATAGAGACATGACGTGATTTAATGTGATATTGATATATAGCCATGGGAGTAATAGAGAAAGCGAGAAAGGTACTTATGAATGTTATTGAAAATTATGTAACATTAGAAGTCACGTTTCGTATTCTTTTTTTAATTTCAACACTTTTAAGTCCACAGGGAACTGAAGACTTTTACGGGTGGCAGTTGGAGGGGGTGTCGTGATGATAACATTACACGTGCTAACTTGCATTTGTCGCTCACTTTCATGTATCTGTTATTTCTTTCTTATCAGATTGACACCGAAAGACGGACGTGGCAACCTTGGCGTGACACTTGTTAATGATAGACTGACAGAGGCTCAGGGCTTTGGAATGGAATTCATGTTAACCTTTGTCCTTGTGTTTACTGTTTTCGCTACCGTTGATCCGAAAAGAACACTGAAAGGCAGTCCAGCTATTGCAATTGGATTGGCAGTTTTGATAGACCACTTGATCGGGGTGAGTGAGCTTAAAGTTGTATACGCCTCGAAAGTGAAAGACTTTTGCTCCAACCTTCCGTAAGGAATCTATCAACCATTCTCTTTCAAAATCAAGAATAAAATCGGGGGTCACAGTGCAAATTTTGGTAATAGAGAAACACATAACCCAAGATTTATCGATATTTGAAATTCAAAATGGCCGCCATTCCTGTGTTAACTCTATGGAGAAAAATAAAATTTTCGAATTTCGGAAAACTAAGCCAGTGAAAAGTGTTTTTTTTTACGTCAAGAGCTTTAAAATTAACCCTCATAAGTGGTATATCAGAAAAGAATTGTAAAAGTTTGAGAGTCCGAATATCTGTCACCGAGGAGCATTCTACGGGGGTAACCTTAGTATATTTTATAATGAGTGCATTCCGGTACCAGGTACATTTGATGTTACTGCAACTTATCATGTCGTTGCGCTGTTTACAAGTCTAAAGGATATAATGGCGATGATAATAGTAAATCATGGGGTGACGGCAATGTTTCGTTCATGGTTCACAACACTGTCGATTGAACTCGATGCATGTGTAATTGGCTGTCCGTTTCACTGCCGTTTCCTAACACACCAATGAAATTTCACTTGGCTTTTAAAGCCGTACTGTTCTTTTGTCAATCCCGGGCCATTGCTCTTCCAGTGTTTAATTTATCTGCGCATGACTCTCTACTGTATCATGCGACCTTGGTTGAACTTGCTATTGTTCGGACCGAGAGAGACAAACCTAGTCATGGTGCATCAAAGAAAACACAGGCAAGGCAACGATAACAAGGGGTCACTGAGCAAATTTTGTCCTTTTCATGTATGGCTGATTTTCAACAGCAGGAACCATAAATACTGTCCTTGACCTCACACTCCCTCTGCGTTTTCTTGGCATACTATGCATACAACGCTCCCAGTTTCCATCAAACGTTACAAGCTCTCAGGAAACTTCATCTCTGAATTGCCAGTCATTCAGAGTACATCGAATCTTCCAATAGAACAGCAACAGTAAAGATGGAAAATAAGAACTTTGGATACTACGGGTAGAATGAGGACATGCAATTTTATTGCACCTTCCGGGATTTATTTTTCAGCTTAGGCAGACCATACAAACTGTCTAATCATTTAACACACACCAACTTACAATTCAACACATTTTTACTTCCAAGTAGGTGAATATCTTTTTGCAACAGAGGTAGGACTGAAAGATTTTCTTAAACTTTGGTCCAGAGATTTATTTCTTCCTGAACCATCACCCGCCAAGATTTAATGGCATGTCCCTCAATGTCTAGTAAAAATAGCAATAAGATAATATGCGCCTCTAAAATGAAAGACATAAACTTATGCTCAAAATTTCCTCAAGGAATCTTTCAACCTTTCTCTTTCAAAATCAAGAACGAACATCGGCGGTCACCGTGCAAATTTTTTGATCCAGAGAAGAAAATTACCCAAGATTTACTTCAATTCAAACAGGCCGCTAATTCTGTGTTAACTCTGTGGAGAAAAATAAAATTTTCGATTTTCGAAAATCTGAGACGGTGAAAAAAATTTCTTATTACTCCAAGAGTGACTTCCTGTTAGATCAGAAAAGAATTGTAAAAGTTTGAGAGTCCGAATATCTGTCCCCGAGGCGCATTCTACATTAAGTAAGACGTCCCATTAACATAAGAGATACAGCGCAAATGTAAATGCCTTCTCGAAGAAAAACATGCAGGAATCTTTCATGTACAATATTGTACTATTTTTCATCATTGCTTTGAAGACAACCATCACTGGTCTCAAAGATTACTGAGAAAGCGATTCTAAGAGTAATTTATATAATATCACTGTAATTGTTTAAGTAACTGTTTTTAAACGCAGCTGGTTTTCATGTTTGTCCACAGATAACTTATACCGGTGCAAGTATGAACCCTGCACGAACACTTGGCCCGGCGGTGATCATGGGTATCTACGACTTGTTCTGGGTAAGAGCACCACCTTTGATTTGCAAGATCTGTTACACCAAGATGTCATGAAATACGGGCTACACTAAGTTATTTTCTGTCTAGATGGATATTATGGAATGAGAATGGGGAAAGGAACCTTGCTTGACATAAAAGTTAAATAGAGGACACATTGATACGAGTGATCTACGGTTTTTATTTGTACTAGTATAGCATAGATCATATGATTTCGTGACTGACCTGAAAAGGTTGATTCATATGTCATGATATTTACAGGTATACTGGGTTGGTCCACTGGCCGGAGGGGTGGTAGCTGGATGGATATACGTGTTGATCTTTGGTAGAACGCTGAAATCTGCAGCATCAACCAAACAGGAGAAGGAGGAAACGAGGGATTACAGCGCCTCAACGGTTGTTGGAGTAGATAATGCATCCTTTGCGAACACTCAAACCGACTTCGACACGCCATTGTGAGTTCAAGTCTCACAAGACTGTATAATCATCATTGTAGGGTCTATGGTGTAATGTTCCAAATACTCAAACGAGCACTTCTATGCAGCCTTTACTGCAAGACAGCTAGTGATGTAAACATTACAAAGAGCAAATAGATTCTATATAATGGGCACAATCCCTCTAGAGAGACTGTGGTAATGGGTTAAGTATGTTATTAGCAAGATGGAATATTACTCAACAAGTGTAGCATTGATTTGAAGTAACAGACTCATTAAGCGTCGTTTTATACTTCTGCAAGTTGAGGACAATATTTGGATTTATGTGAAATTGATTCTGTTCATCCATTTATCTGTCTTACTGCATTCTATATAAAAATGATATGAAAGATCCATACATGTCTATTTTAGGTAATAAAGTTATGGCCTACCCATCATGCATCATAAAACCAAAAACACCGTGCTGTGTAAGTTAGAAGATTGTAAAAAGTGGACCAAAGGTGAATTGACGTTATTTGTAGCACGATCAAATAATTCAAGTTAATTTAATAAATTCCATTAATTTATTTCCAAAATTTTAAACTTTGTCTAAAAATGTCTAATTTTCACATCATGTATATGTATTATCACCGTATGTCCGTTACCGAGATCAATGGAATGAATTATCCGTAACACATTTTTAAAAATTCTCGTCAATTTTCGACATACTGAAATAAGTTGGAAGACTTTTAAAACATGATCGTTGTTTATCTTTCATATCTGCGTGTTCATTTCTCTTGGCCGTCTACATTTTGTCATCATACAGACATGTAAACATTTCAGCCAGAGCTAATTAATTGTTAAGAATTGTCTCCAGGTATGTTTTCCGGTTGAGACTAAATGCTGATGTCTTGTTATATGATGTCAACAAATTAGGTTTTATATGACATTGAACATTATCACATGACACTTTGTATCAAAGTTTACCTTAAACATCGTTTATATATGGACAGTTTGAAAAAACGGTCAGATTGCAATTGCAAAAACAAAGCGTGAAGAACGGAGTAACGTAATTTTGAAGTCACGAGAGATTTATTTTGCCGGGGTATTATTTTTTATTCGGTGATCACTTTATGTTGTGCCTGATTTCGTAAAAAGTTAATGTGCAAATTTTATTGAAAGTTAAGTGTACTCTTTAGAATAAAGAAAACAAACAAAAGAAACTAGGAGTGGCTATAATCAGTACATTATTCTGAATCATGATACCATTGACCATGATGTTCACTTAGTAATTATACCGATCGATGTGCCTGAAACTTGATGTATTCCTCGGTGTTGTCAATCTGCGATTGAAATCCAGGCAACAGTTTGAAGCTTGTATTAGTATCATTTCTAGGGAAAAGTACACTATCGTGATCCTAAGATGTCTTTCCAAATGAATTTTCTGTTTACCGGTAACCGAATTACATGGCTGCATGCGTTTAAGCCTACATCATAAAGGCGCTACAAATGATCGACTATGGCGTTACCCGTCAGCCAAGCATACCAACACACCAGTGCGAAGCACTTATTGAAATTTGATCCACGTTATGTGCCTAAATTCCATAGAAAAAGGTGAGTTTCCCTAGGAGGATTTTGTCAGAAGAAACTGCAACTGTACTTTTTTCCAAAAGCATGGTGGAGTTGAAAACAAACTATTTAACACCGTGGCTTTAGAGAGTCAGCGAACTCAAATTCATACTAACAGTCTCTGTTGTTTGTAGAGATACCCAAATTATCACATGGATGTGGATGCAATGAGATCGAAGTGGAGTGAGGTTGAAAGACAATCGTATATGGGAGGAATATTTAGCCGTCTTTACGTTTCAAGATGTTAGCTACTGGTCCTGATAGCATCTAAGTAAATTCACAGTACAGCGGAGAATCATGACACCATGTCTTTTTATCATTGAGGGCGCAAATAGCTCCCTGTTCACGTTTGGCAATGTTACTGTAGCTCTAAAGACAAGGGCAGAGTAAGCTAAAGTTTGTTTGAAACTAAATTGTTGGTGGGTCATGAAATGTCAATCCCGTCTTCTTCAACTGTTTTCTCTGCAAATTATGTAAAACGTGATTGGAACTAGTTTGGGATAATTGGATCTTCATCTTTTTCAAATTTCTCAAAAGTGTTAGGTGCTGAACTTCGAATTATTGATAAAAACAAGTGTATTATTTAAAAAGAAAATCAGATAAGCTTGCATTTGTAGATTAAACCGACATTACTTCACTATCCAATTATCCCAAATTAGTTCCAATGGTGCTGTAAGCAGTCCTAACTTTATCTAACTCATGTAGTGAAGAACTATATGGTGCTACAGTGTGACGTTCTGACTTCCTCGAAACTCTCAAAACTGTTTAATTGAGAGATTTAACCCTTGGCCAATACATGTTACGTCATCTGAGTATTACCGTTTGCATATTATTTGAAGGTATGACTTTTAGCCTTCCTCAGTGTGGCTGTAACTAATGATGATTGTTATAAGTTAGTTTATCACTTTTACATTGGGTTCGATGAACTTTATGACGGCGAGATTACTTTCAAAGCAAATATTGTCGGGTTAGAATGGCACTGATAATCCCCGACCATTTGCCCAAAGGCAAGGCAATAAGTACTTCCTTGCTGTATTCTTCCACAGAAGTTGTGTTCAATATACGATTTAGAATCCAGACAGATTGTACATGCTGAAGCTTCTATTATTATCTGTACGTGTTTAAGGAAAACGTACACTTAGATCGTGATCCTACAAGGTAAGCTTTCCTTCAAAGCATCATGAACTCCTGACCACTGAGCCGAGATGAATTGCACTATGCTAAGAACAGCCAGAATTGCGTAGTCCTAGGAGTCGTTCGCCAATATGGGCGAACGATGGGAATATCGATGGTAGTCGGTGCATTGTTAGAGAGAGAGAGAGAGAGAGAGAGAGAGAGAGAGAGAGAGAGAGAGAGAGAGAGAGAGAGAGAGAGAGAGAGAGAGAGAGAGAGAGAGAGAGAGAGAGAGAGAGGAGAGAGAGAGAGAGAGAGAGAGAGAGAGAGAGAGAGAGAGAGAGACAGACAGACAGACAGACAGACAGAGACGGCCAGACAGACAGGACAGGGACAGAAAGAGACAGCAAGACAGACAAACAGACGGACGCATAGACAAAAGAAACATACGGAGGATCTAAGATACAGATAAGTGAGACAGAGGGACATTTGGTACTCAATAGTGCATTGACATGCTATAGCTTTACTCACTATTATAAGTACATCGCTCTTGAAAATAGTATACCTATTCATACACCTTAACCTTTCTACAGGCGTGGTCGAACAATTGATCATGAGGAGAAAAGAAGTGGACCAACACCTGACGGTGAAAGGTATCTATGACTATGTTGAATAAATGTTATGCCTAAGTGTAATTTAAATGCGAAAAATTCACCGCTTCATCACTGAAACAAGAAAATTCTATTAAACTAAGCTGCGTTCACAAAAAACAGTTGGGGGCCTGGAGGAATTCAGGGGGATTCGAAACTTTTGGGGTAGTAGAACGGGGACTTGAAAGTTTTGCTCTGCCTATCGGGGGAACTTCAAAATGTTTTGGTTCCCTTTCTTTACGATTCCAAGGTTTGGTGGGTAATTCAATAAAAATTGAATAACATTTTAATGTAATCCAATTGTTCTAATGTTAGTAATAATTAAAGAAGACCTAGAACCATTACTCGCATTTCATTACTTTTGTCTCAAAAAATCTAAAAACTTATGAATTTTCGTAAAAACACAAACAAACAGGCCTAGTATCGGGTCAGAAGCTGCAACTGTTCATATTTTTTATTTTCAATATTTCTATGCAGTATATTAAATACAGTTTCTTGCTTTCTTCCTACAGCATGCTGAAACACACAATATTCAGTTTGTCACCAAAAGCCTCCTTATATCAATATTGGATGATAATTGAATAATAGTCCACATTGAATGTCATCATGACACAAATGCGGGGTACATATTCACAGGCTGTGTTGGCAAGCTGAATACTGGACAGTTCAACACGCTTACGCCATAGGAAGTAGAACCAGAATGCAGTTGTATTAACTGAACAAAATTATTGTCAAAATTATTAAAGTTAATACAGCTACTGCCCTGCTACTGCCTACGGGCAGTGTCACTGTCACTGCATACCGGCAGTGACAGTGATAGCTCTGACTATGAAGTAGCTGAAGAAGAGTTCGGGTCATGTGACACTCATGACAGTGTACACAAGATCAGGCCTAAAAAACACATGGAAGACCAGAAGGCTTGAAAGATATCAGGGATTTTTAAATTCTGGCATATGAGATAATCAAATATTAACGAAAAAAGTGAAGTCACCATGCTTGATTTACTAAATTTTCACATTCCCATCGTAAAATACACAAAAGTAAAACTTTGGAAAGTAAAGACTCTAATTTAAATGAAAAAAATGTGTGACTAAATGAAATTATTTTAATTGTTTACCAAAAATTTCAGAGATTGAAACCTTTATTTGATGGAATATTTTACCTTCCAGTATTGTCAATTTTGGAAAACTTAGAAGTAGCATCTGATGTAGCCAGGCATTCACAGTTTGCATAGTCTCTCATGATCGTTATTTTGTGTGCTCGTCAACAGGTGTTATTGACCTGGCCAGAGTTGGATTAAATCAAGTGGGCTTTGACTGATAAATCAAAAAAGTCCACTGTATTTGAAATGAATCAATGTAAGAACTTGCCATAGGAATATGGCTCTACAAACTGCTAATAAGAGGTAGTGTTGAACATCTGCGAGCAGAACTGCCCAATACATGTTTATTTTTTTCTTTACGTGCATCCCCAATAAATATGCGTCTATATGATAATTTGGGGGACTTGAAAATTTTATCAATTTTTGAGGGTATCGAGGTCTGAAAAATATAACATTTCAATCGCGATTCCTCCTTACCGCCCCCCCCCCCCACCACCGTTATTTGTTAACGCAGTCTAATAACACTATGTTTACACACTACGATTTGGAGGTAGATTAACTACTCCACACTTATATATGGATATGTGCGATATGACGACAAGTTTTGTAACTTTCAGGAATGTCGACCTTGAGTCAAATCTGTAAGCTGCCTCTTACAACCAATAGGCAGAGAATGGCTGCTCAAGGTACCACTGCCTTTCTCTTTTACAATGAGATAGAATATACCAGTTAAAAGTAAAATATTAAAAAAAAATATTAAGTAAAATATTGGTCGCCGAGATACCGATCAGCTAATCAACTCATACTTTCATCGTCATTGACATTGACATTGCAATATTATACAGATTGGGAATCGATTGTCCTCACTTCCATACTCTCGAACTCTGACATGTTCAAGTTGGTATTTCTTTGTCTAGATTGTGGATTACTTCCATCTTGCATGAGTTTGTTCATATTCTCTTGTACTGTAAAACTGGTTTTAAAATTGCGTTGAATTTGAATCATGGTTCATGAAATCGGGTGTCTGTGACTCCATTTCAACGAACGCAGCGTTATCTGCCCCTGTGTGATTCATTGAAGCGTCCTCTGTCTTGAAAGTTTTCAATTCGTGCTCTTGAGGGCGCCCTTGTGAAGGTTTAGATGTCGGGTTGCCGAGCTGCCTGCCGAACGTGAAAACATACAACCACCCAGCAAGAACTCCTCCAGCTAAAGGCCCAGCACAATAAACCTACATAAATAATGAGACAAACGCAATATTTTTATGAGAATGACATTGACATGCCAACGAAATGCATTCATCAAGCGACTCCCTATTTGGAATGAGCTCAAATCGACTGTAACTTTTTTGAGATAGATTTTCTTCGATGGTTAAAAATTTACATGCTAACTGACGGTATACGCATTGAAAACAACTGGCTTATGAGTCAGGCCTGAACAGTCTGTTATCCTCAGCCATATCCTTATACCAAGTCAATAGGTATAAATGGAAAAACATCGACCACAATAAAAACCGTTCAAAAATATTTTGGTCTCGCTTCTCAGATGAACAATGACGTCTCTATCAGAAGAGTTAGTGTGACCATTGCTCAGCAAATACTCGTAAAACTTACCCATAAACCATCATAGATACCCATGATAACGGCCGGCCCAATCGTTCTTGCTGGATTCATGCTTGCTCCTGTAAAACTTAGCTGCCAATGAAATGCATTTGAATTAGATACGAGAGAGAGGGGGGTATTGTATATAGTTTTACAGCGAATGAATACATAGAAAGGTAGAATGTAAATCAGAAAGCTACATTCATATATGGCATTTAAGTAACAACCTATACGTTCACTGGGTGCGTAGAGCAACCTGGCATATTAAGGGACCGTTCAGTTTTACGGTCGGGGGGTGGCAAAATCCAGGAGGGGGATCATCGTTATTTTGGAATCCGCGAAGGGGGGGGGGGGTCATCGCTTTTTCACTGGTAGGAAAGGGGGGGGGGGTCACCACATTTTTCAAAAACATAATTCCTACAATAAAGTTCACTTTATGCAAGGGCCATGATCGACCCTCTTTACTGGCGGGCCGCCTTCGGCGGCCCACTACAATAAATTGACTTTATGTAATGGCCCATGACCCTCTTAACGAGCAGACGCCTTTGGCGGCCCACTCCAATTAGGTTTACTGTATGCAATGGCCATGATCGACTCTCTTACCGGCGCACTACGGCCCACTACAATAAAGTTTACTCTACGTGTGGCCCATGAACCTCTTTACCGGCAGGCCCGAACTTTGCCAACCCACTACGATAAGCGCGGGCTGCCTTCGGCGGCAAAGACAGTAGTATCTGGTTAAGTGCCTATCTCATCTTGAAAGACCATTTACAATTCTCGCGACCCTGAATGTTAGCACTGAGACAAAAAGGGGAATTTGCATAACAGTGTGATGGACATAAGTTTCTATGGAAATGAAGTAAAACTATTGCCTTACAGTCGTCCTAATTAACAGACGTTTGCATGGATGTGGCTGAGAAGTTTGTGCACTGGCATCTCTGCTACACGAATAAAGTGCGCCGCGTACCGGAGTTCAAATCCAAACCGTGCGGGTAAATTTGACATATGGGTTTTGGTTATTTTTCAGCCGGGGGGGTTCATCAAATTTTTTCGTCTGACAAAGAGGGGGGGTCATCTTTTTTTCACGAAAAATGCAGGGGGTCTATATTTTTTTGAACACCGGCGACAAGATTTTGCCGGCCCCCAGGCCGTAAAAACTGAACGGTCCCTAATGGATAGCGTCTCATTTTCCTGCTATTTTATAATTTTGCTACTATGTGCAACTATCAATAACGCAGATACAACGCCTAAATAATGACGTCACTTTCGTATGACCACAGTGTGTGGAGGGACTGTGGTATGACACAGCTATCAACTTGTTTCGCCGTGTTCATCATCCATACACAATTGAGACACGAATGGCAGCATCGCTTAGGAAAACAGGGGGAGGGGCTGGCGCGCTTGGTGTGTATAATTACCCCGATCAAGTTGCCAATGACAACGGCCAATCCCACCGCCAGACCCCGACTTTCTCTCGTCTGACGCTTTGTGTCAAAGGTCGCGAAGACAGTGAAGACTACGATGAAGGTAATCATAACTTCCATGGCGAATGCTTGAATCTCTGTCACTTCGTCGCTGATTCTCGTAACGCCGAGGTAGCCACGAACGGTATCAGGTGTCATTCTGCAGAAGAATAAGCAATAAAAGTCAATAAGAATATGTAAGTTTCCTATGCTACAATGTAATGCTATCATGCTTTAGTAAAACAGCGGCTTTAGAGGAAAATAAACATCTCATCTTCTTACCCTAGCATAAAAATATTCACCTGCTAGATTTGCCTATTACGATTAGTTGGCACAAAAGATGAGAGAGTGTAACAAAAAGAATGATCACAATAGTTCATCCCGTATCTGCTTTGGATATGTTTAACCCTTTCACCACAATGGTTCCACCCAAACTCATTGTTATCAATGGTGATCTTGGACCTGTATACAGGGAACTGGGGTCGAAAGGGTTAAAGCAGTATGCGCCTTAAAATTGAAACACTTTAACTTTTGCTCAGACTCTCCGCCAGGAAACTTCAAATCATTCCCTTCCGAAGTCACAAATAAAATTAAAGCGGCAACAGTTTGGCACAAGAAAAACAAAAGAAGCAATATTTTCCGAGACTCCAAATTCAAAATGACCGCCATCCCTATGTTAAATATATGGAGGAAAAAATAACTTTTCGATTTCCACAAAAATTTAGTAGCTGAAAACTTCAGTCACTCCATAAGCTTCAAAATGAGCTCTACAAGTGGTAGACCAAAATAGTGTTGTTAAAGTTTATTATAGTCTGAATATCTGTTCCAGATGTGCTCTACCTGAAAATGGAATTTTTATGACAAATTTTTGTCCCAGGAGGATTTAGCGTACATTGGTTGTGGGCAAATTTAACCATGGAGGTATTGATTAATTCACTCGATAAGAATATGTTCGAAACTTAACACGTGACGTCATATACTGAATCATTTTTAAATGAGTTAATATAATGCATAGGTAATTAGTTTCTTTAATTTGTTTGAAGTTGTGTCAGCGACGTCAGCTTCAATCACAAAGGGCAGCAATGGGCTATGCCATTGAACAGCGCCATCAATCATACTAATGATCAACAGGTGGTTGGACGAAGGGTCAGCGTCAATCGGGCATGCATTGGTAATAAAGCATTACTGATCGTTAAATTGGTTTATTTTACACGAACCGCAATTCGGATAAAGCGCTCATAAATGGGGAACGCCCCCTTGGTGACCTCGAATTGCTCGACGACGATGCCTCATAATATTTTTACGATCTTCGACGTTCGAATACCAATGGACAGCTACAGACTGTTGTCTTTCACCATAAGTCTGTAGCGTGCTATTCTTTTGGCAGCCAAGATTTAGGTTTGATTTTGTAACTGTTAATGATTATTTAGACAGCGATGGACAAATGGGAAAGTAATATTTTTTTTGTCTTAGCTGAATCTGAACTACGGAAGACAGAATTCTCGTACCCTCTGTGTACGCGCCACTAACTATAAAGTATAACTATAAGATTTTTGAAGGGGAATAAGTTGCAAGAGTTATAATTTCGGTCCTCGATTATATAAGGTTTCCCTGATGTCTTTAATTGAAGGATCTTTAGAGGGCGTCCAAGTAAATTTGATATTTTAGCATCGTTAACCTTAGGGTGCTCAGGAATAAAACCTTCCTATGTATATCCTCAGCTCCGCCTTGTAAACTTGCATAAGTCTTAGCTATTGCCAGAAGTCGAAATTTTAAGGTTCCGACCACATTTTGTCTAATAATACTGCGAATGGAATTCGTTTTGAAAGTGTTTATATGAAGGCAATTTTCAGCCATGTTTTAGTAAGGAGAATACAGTTATTGGTCCAACAAAAGAATGATTGATTTCTGTCGCAAAAAGGAAGTCGAATTAAAGAGCCTCTTCTCGTCTTTACAACGCTATTTTCACTTTATCAACAACATAAGTGTTTATGCAATGCGCTGTCTCCATCGATCGTTGACAAAGCATAGTAGGTGTAGTATGAATACACCGAACACTTTGTATAAATATGTTCTCATTTTTATCCCAGCATCATTTACATGATCAATATCTTTAATTGAAATATATCCCATCCACATCTAGCGATACCAAAGAATATAAGAGATGAATTTAATCATGACGACTCTTATTCTCTCGTTTGTGACATGTTGCGAATTGTTTCTATGGGTCTTCTCCGGTATCTTTGGTTTGTCCCTAGCATACCTATCTATCTGCGGATTGATCGAACTAGCAGATCTATCTATCTATCTATCTATCTATCTATCTATCTATCTATCTATCTATCTATCTATCTATCTATCTATCTATCTATCTATCTCTTTGTCAGTCTGTCTGTCTGTTTGTCTGTCTGTCACGTATTTTAGCAGTTACACCGTTGTTTAGCATCTCATGGTATCAAGCCTGTGGTACACGGGTTCGATTCTCGTCATCTTTGCAGATTTATTCTTAAAATGTATATAAAAAACTTACAACATTAACTGCACGGAGATCAGAGTCATCTTGATAGGGCCAAGTAGCGAGTTTTCGTCCCTCAATGTACACCTACATTACATGTATGTTGTTTTGTGTGTGGTTGTTAAAATCGACAGTTGAAAGTCCCTAGCTTCAGTTCACCTTTATCGATATGATTAGAAACTAAAATAAGAATAAACAAATACTTTACGGTGTGTTTCATCGATTTTTCACTTCTGAAAGTGTGACGGAAACGTAAAAAAGTATCCATGCTGTACATTTTGGCTTGGCTAAGGTTTAGATAAGCAGACCTAAAACTAATTATTTAATGACGCAAAACTGAAATAGTTTGTGAATAGTAAGCGACCTTGACCCAAGGACAGAATTGAAATTCTTAACTCGGGCACTCATCAGAAGCTTGAGATAGCATAAAACTTTACGGTTTAAAGTGTAAACACGCCATGCGCCTAAAATATAAGATGTTAAATCTTGGGCGATGTTAATGTTGGTAACAGAGCTTGCATATAAAATATTATTCCGGTAGCAGCTTTAGGCATCTTGATCCGAAAAACCTGATCATATTAAAATCAGTTAGGATGGAAATTAGAAGCAGCTTCGGTTGAGCAGAGGTGTAATACGGTAAAGTACCTAGGTTGCAACAACATTTTGTTTTCATTGGTTACGTTCCGAGAGTGATTGTTTGTACTTTGGTATGGTACCTATTCCTTTGTCTGTTGAGCAGGTACTTTTAGGGACTTTGGCAACCATCCAACATTATAGATGTGGCATACTAGACTACTAGGAGAAAACGACCACACGCCCTGAACGTGGTGTCAAGCTGGCAACTTGCAGGTCGCTGATGCCAAAGCATTCATTTATACAACACTAAAGATGCAAAAATTGCAATTTCACAAGACTTGACTAGACGCCGTCATTTGGCAAAACTCAGTAAAATCAACCATTTTTTGCAAAATACACCGTTTTTCAAACTACTATCAAAAACATGACTGTAAGTTTACATTGGCTGCCAAATGTTATTGCTTTGAAACGACCCTTCTTTGTTGTGTTTGTTGTACTTCTGGGTTTTTTTCCGACTACTATTTGTTTCAGTAGATGTGGGTCGACATACTTACATGTATGTGGACCGATGACCTTTGAGGTGAAAACGAATGTGTGACATTCCAAAGACGGAATCTGAATCGAAGGTATTGAAACTAAAATAAAGGCCTAGGGCTTGAATTACTTCACGGCGGTGAGTCTGTGAATGATACTCTATATACTGTCTATGAGGCTGATATTTTTTTGTGTTCCGAAAAAAAGGACATAGAGTCGGTGGCTTGAAAACGGCAGGGTCAAACACGACAGGTCAAACACGGGCTTGTTTGTTGGTTTGATCACAGACAATGAGAAAAAAGTGATTTGATTGGTGGGCCATTGTGGTGTGTGAGGAATTTCTAACAATACAGCCTTGGTTTTATCAACAAATCGTTCCTCTCATAATGGGGACACACAAACTTACGCAAATAGTATCGCCGCTCCGCCGATCCCTCCACCACACTGGAACACGATGAAGAAAAACGCCTGGAATAGACCGATTCTACCGGACAGCAGCATTCCGAACGTTGTGGCAGGATTTAAATGACCACCGCTGACGTGTTCAAAGCAGTGAACCATAGTCGCATACATGAACCCGGCTGTAAAAGCGCATAGCAGAGTTTCTTCGACGCCCAAGCTGAAGGAATGCCAGTGTAGGAACGACGCACACACAACGAAAACATAGAGCAGCGCGGCCAAGCATTCTGCTACCACAGCCCGCCAAAACGAAAGTTTGCCGATAACGTCGGCATCCCACATCTTCGACATTTTAAGTCACGTTTTTGCGGGTTTACCAGAACGATAAAGAAAAGCAGGAACTTAGCAGTCGTGCTGCTAACACTTATGTCGTGAACTGCGTTGACACGAGGCCTAAAGCGATTATTTACATGTAGGCACTTAAAAGTGAAAGGCTGGCAGCCTATCCAAAACTTTCCCTTGTTTACGATTCAGAGCAATTGACCTTTTACCTGATGGCTGAAACCAGGTTGAGCTGGCCTGGTCTTGACTGAACTAAGTTGAAACTAGGTGATCGATAATATTGCCCACTGTACGAACGGTTGTTTACCGTGTAAATGATATAAGGGCCCTTAACCAGGTAAACGTTGCTGACTGGATTTAACGCAACATTGTGCGAGTTTTTAGGTTAAAAATATCATTGGCGAGATAAAAAAGTGGTAAACGATATATCAATTTTCTCTTGCGTACGACCTACAGCAAATAACTTAAAAGTTTTTTTTTTTAAATTAAATATTAAAAAGTAACGGCATTTGCAAATACATCTATCCTACTCCCAAAAGATCGCTGATATATCCTCTATTTAGCTTGGTAACATAGCGTCTATATGTGTAAAGGCACTCTGGGGAGTAGAACAAGAAATTACGGTTGACATTTCAAACAACATAGTGAAACAGATCATCAAAGTTAGCATTACTGGCCTTTTATCCGTTCATATTTGAGAAGTATAATTTTCATTGATAAAATTTTCTTTCCTCAAAAGCAAACATTATACCGAAATGTAGTATATTAGTAAATATTTTGCAAGTTTAAACGATATTGGTAGTTTTACTTTCTTTTTCAAGAGTCTATCTTAAACCATTACTTATTGGTAACTCAGGAATACAAACAGTGATTTTCAACGTTGAAGGGACACTTTATGTTAAATTGTGGTCATTTTTCAATGTCATTGTTTTGTGTGTTAAATTCGCTCTCACGGGTGAATGGTATCAACTTAAGTCAACATATTCACATAGTATATATATATATATATATATATATATATATATATATATATATATATATATATATATATATATATATATATATACCGGCACAGTGTTGGCAAACTATATCATTACTGTCTTTTAATTTCCAGATAGTAAATAAAATGAAAGTTTCTCCAGGTTGGTGATCAAATTATTAAAGTTCATCGCCAGTGGAATTGTCAGGATGTTCGTGACATAGCGCTTTGAATTCCAAAAAACGCTACTACTTGTATTAATACCTGGAATTGCTTGTAAGGTGTTGGGTCAACATTAAGTTACTTGTGGGGCATTTGAATTCATATCAGGCAGTGTGAAAGTGGTGAGCCATTACTGCCTCAGAGGAAGAGATAGCCAAGGCAACTCTGCTTTGGACGATCCAAAAAGAGAGGAAAACGAAAACGTATTTTGGAAATTCACATCGATTGAAAAGATAAAATAATTGAAGTTGTCAAATGCTGTGTTTTAGGGCTGTTTGTTCTTGATAAAATTAATATCCATCGAATAACTTGTGCATGGCCATTACAACGGTGCTTGAACGACAAACAGATTTATGGACTTCAAACAAATAATAAAAATGGCAGATAAACAGATAAATGTCATAAGCGAAAGTTCATGACAAATTTAATAACCTATTATCCGTTAGTCTGAGCAGTTAATCGCCAGAAGGTTTTCGTTAGAATTCAGAACATGTAGATCCTCAATAATGAATTTTATGCGCGGATCAGAGACCAGTAGTTACCGAAGTCATGTTGATTGAGGGCGCTTCTCCGTGAATTTCGTCGTCCACGATGAAAACCTTGTTATCGTTGTACATGGCCGGACTAGATGGTGCCACACCATTGTTGGTACCAACTTTTTCAGCGTGCTTATCATCTGCAGCTTCTTGGCCTCTGCTTTCATTAGGTTGCCCACTCTTCATCAAGGCACGCCGTCCAGACGGTAGAACGTACAGCCATCCAGCCGAGACACCGCCAGCCAAGGGCCCGGCCCAGAACACCCAATGGTCATCGAAGATGCCCGTGATGACAGCTGTGCCGAGTGTCCTCGCTGGGTTTATACTGAGACTGGTGTAGCCAATCTACAAAATATTAAAGTGGATCAAAATTGTATCACGCATTGCTTACATGCAGGTCGTGAATGAATATAAATCTAAATACTGGGAGACTTCCACAGTGGCCCTCTCCCAGACCATACTATCATTTTTGGGAAGATATGTATTGTATTTGATTATGTCACCCAAAAACTGACCATTACCCTGAATTTAAACCCACCGATTCTCTGATTTGATATCCTTAAGCTTCCTCAGAGGAAATTCCAAAACTAAACTGTTGTCAGATACGGGAGGGGGCTAAGATTAATCTTGTCTATATACAGTGGACATATCGTACATTTGAAGTCAAACTGTTTCAAATTGGTCTTAGACAGACCAAATAAATGAATGCGAAACTGTGGCCCAATCTCTTAACCACTTCAAGGTTTGATTTGATATGGTTCGTCTTAGGAAAATTTCCTGCATAACAAAACTAATTCAACAGTTTGTGGCGTAAAAGAATTTTTACCTATCTCTGATACCGCGATTTTTTATTTTATAAACCTGCATGTATGTTGAGTAAGAAAAGTGCAAACTTCGTGTCTTATACGTACGTGAATTCGACCGAACTTCTTTCAAATAAAACGATATTCAATAGCTGTATGAGTAAGCGGCGACTATGTCCGCAATTCGAGCACATGTGCGGCCGTCTTAACTATCTGTGTAAGAGCCTTCGGACGAACATTTCAGTCCGTCACCTGTCTTACGTCATTTGATTGGCGGCTGCTTTCGCTTTCGAGTCTTTGACATTTTCACACTCACACCTAACCTTCCATCTCCGGCCACTGTTGTTTTAAGTCTGAGTAACTCTGACATTGACAATGACAATTTTGTTAATTTTTTATCACATTCTCGAAATTTTACGTGATCCTCTCTCAACCGATCAAAATGGCCACTTGCCAGTTTGTGGCTCAGGTTAAAGTTTCCATCTTGATGCACTGCCTTAAGTTCTGCTCGTTGTGTCATTTATTTGTCTAGCGGAAAGTGTATAATTGGTGTACATTTACAGTGCATGTAATAAATACGACAGGTGCGTGACAGAACACAATACCGAGTATTTCAGGACGCTTTTGGAAGGAAACGTTTAGCATGTATATGTGGGACAAAGTACTATAAAGATATCAAACACATGGTTTATGCTTACCCCAGCCAGGTGAGCGATTACTACAGCTATTCCGATTGCTAGCGGTTTGCTGCCGCTGATGGCGTTCTTCTCGTCAACTGTGGCGAAGACGGTGAACACCAAGACGAAAGTCAGAACGAACTCGACACCGAAGGCCTGCACCTGTGTGATGTCTGGATTCAGGATGTTTGCTCCCATTGTACCACGAACGCCCTCTGGTGTTACTCTGAGATTCAAGATGACAGAGAATACAGAGTAAAACCTAAATTAAAAGTCGTGCTGAATGGAAAACAACGTTGATTCACAATGAAATTCAATACAAGCATAAGATAGGGACATCTATTCGGACTCTCAAACTTTTACAATCTTGATCTTCAGCCTTACGTTGTTAAATTAAACACAAGTCAGAATCTTTGAAATCCTAACTTTATGGCTAATCTACAGTTTCCTTTAGACAAATCATGGAGATTAGATTATAGCCCCCTTGTCTTTTTTGTAAGCGTCAAAATATTACTCTGAAATTCAAATTCGATAAAGTTGCGGTAGCGCAAACACCATGGCGTGGCTGGCTGTTACACACTTGACTGTGACAGAGAAGAGATCCGCAAACGACTTGAAACATGTACCGTCAGGGCAAAATGAAAAGTCTCATTTGTGGAGTGATCGTGATCGTCGTGGCAAGGTTTAATAGATTGTGAAAATAGCTTTCGTTGCCGATTCGTCAACTTACCCGCGAACGAAAGCAGCACCGGCGATGGCACCAACACACTGAGCGATTACGTAGAACAGGGCCTTGAGAAGTCCGATCTTTCCCGTGACTAGCATCGCCACTGTGACGGCCGGGTTGATGTGCCCACCGCTTACATCTCCGAAACAGTGCACAAGCGTAGCGACGGCGAGACCCGCACACAGCGCGATCTGGACCACCGACGGCGTCTTCTCGTCCCACGAGATGGTCGACGATAGCAGTAGGCACACGAAAAGAAAAGTTGCTACCAGTTCGCAGGCAACAGCTTCCCAGAAATGAAGACATTTGTGGGAATCAGTTCCGCAAAGCCTTGCACAAACAGATTGGTTTTGCTGTGACGACGCCATTCCTGAAAATTTGCTGAGGTTTTGCACAGGGCGGAGACCACTGGAACTGAAAGCCTCGGAAGATACGATGTTCAGCTCGATGTTGTGCTCTACGTTATTCACGCGCTCGCCTAGGAGTATACTAATTTGTATAACAAAGAAATATAATGAAATCGACCAATCACAGACAATCTTACGCCGAGGTATGATGAAGAAATCTTGTAAATTGTAAGAAAGCGAAATGACGACGCTAAACAGACCAAGTCTGTGATTGCTCTTTTACAGGTGTTAACGAGCTGAGAACAGGGTGGCGACATATCTATTCAAAGAAAGGGTGATAAGAATAATGTGCACTTTAAGTACAGTGCGTCTTCTTATAGACCCTAGGGTCTATGATCTTCTTCATTTCAAACGAGAGAGAGAGAGAGAGAGAGAGAGAGAGAGAGAGAGAGAGAGAGAGAGAGAGAGAGAGAGAGAGAGAGAGAGAGAGAGAGAGAGGGGGGGCAGAGAGAGAAGAGAGAGAGAGAGGGCAGAGAGAGAGAGCAAGTTGGGAAAGAGGAGGGTTTGAGGGAGGGGAGGGTTAATGTTTGCGATGCATATTGGAGAAATCAAAGAAGTGAATATACGATGCCAAATGTACATGTTAGTTTTGAAACGCGTGTGATACCATTTAATATGAACGACGAGATCTAGAATTATCGTGATGTTGAATGAGTGATTGTAAACTCCTAATGGGATTTAAGGTGACGTTGTACAAAACACGGCGTATTTTACTATTGTCCACATTTTTGCAAAGATTCATTCAATTTTCATTAATTCATTAACCAAGACCGAAGTATTGGTTGGCTTCACTTTTTAGCATGACAAGCAGTCGTTGAGTTTGGTGAGAAAGACGTGTAAATTTATGCACATTTTATGCAAATCACCCATTTCCTGGCTTCTTTTTACTCTCACTTTCAGCATTTCAAAAATATTTAACTCCACTCTGACTGGACAAATTTTGGACAAAGTTTGGAATGGGACAAATTTTGTGAAATTTTTACATCATATTATTTATATACAATGCAAAAAACTAATAATGATTTTGTTTAGCAGTAAAGTACTTACATTTTGACCAAGAGTCATTTCTATCTTGCTTATCCATAATGTTAATTTAATCACTCATTTTGAATGTATGTCTTTCAACCCTCGCCATCTAATAATTTACGTTCTTCCAGGTCCTCCGTCATATTGCCATCATCAACCCTATGATAAGTTTTTTTCATGAAATTGACGCTATAGGGAAGGATCGGCAATCTTTCAGCTATGGAGCTTAAATGGTCCGCTGACGTATGTTCCTTCAATTGAAGGGACCGTCTAATTTATTCGTTTACGGGGGGAGGAGGTTTGACCTCCATTCAATTAGTAAATTTCACTTTCGCACTTTTATTTTTGATTACAAGTTCTCGTTACATTGTGTGTAAAAAATAACAAAAACTGCAAACTCGTACGAACAAATTTTGCTGTAACAACTTCCAACTCGTACGTGTCATACTGACGGCGGTTAGTATTCAAATTTGATTGATTACTTGACGATGTATTATGGTCAGGGGAAACATATTCTTCACTCAGTAGCTATGGCAAAATGCTACATTGTTACTCTCAAGTAGGCATCAACATTTCGCACTTTTGAACTTTCGTTTATGGGAGGGGAGGGGATTTTGATGTAAGCAAAGGAATTTCAGTTTATGAACTTATGCGACAAACTGAGACGGTCCCTAACGTGTCATTATGTCAATAACTGGACACTCTGGGCAAGTCGAATTTTGATGTTGATTTGAGAGCCCACATGTTAGTACCAAGAGACTCTAAAACTTCTGCAATACTTATTTGGTCTACAACTGTTGTGGGGACTCATTTTGAAACTCATTCAGCAAATAAAATTTTCACCAGCCAATTTCTGTGAACAGTGAAAATCTAATATTTCCCCCATAGAGTAAAACAGGTATGGCGGTCATTTTGAATTCATAGAGTCAGTAATTGGGTATTTTGTTTCTCTAGTACCAATATTTTGCACTGTAACCCTTGACTATTACTCTTGATTTCGAAATGGAATGGCTTAAAGTTTATTTTACGGGAAGTTTTAGCAAAAGTTGAAGCCTTTCAATGTCGAGGTGTGTACAGCCTTGATGCGACACGCTATCTGTATGACACACTTATCTTCCTTTGTATCTTCTACTTCAATTTCATTGAAAAGACATTATACATGTATCTCAAGTCTGTAAACCTTAGTCCTGTGTGTATTCCATAAACAAAATTGCCACAACTTTCACCACAGGAAAGGGAACAATGCCGTACAACCAGAGTATTTACATAACTTCAACATATATTTATTATGTTATGATCAGTTTTAAAAACGAATACAACAGTATAACCCTCGCATATGTCATCACTAATGTATCTTGGATCGAACTATAACTTAAAGCCTCAGAGACTGCATCTTTCCATTTTTTTTTTTTTTTTTTTTTTTTTTTTGATGTGGTTAGTTTTAAAGTAGAGATACATTATGCCATGATAATCAATATGAGATCTGTATGTACACTGTAAAAATAGCGGACGCTAGACGCGTCTTTACGTGTTCAAAATGTAGATGTCGGTGTTCAAATTTGAATGGCTAGTGTTCATATGTTTAACACTAGTGTTCATATTATTAACAATGATGTTCTAAACCTGAACACTATGTGTTAACAACGATCCCTTCAAGTGTTCAAAACTCAGCATCACAGAAATTTTACAATACTGTGAAACAATTAACAGTCTTTTGTGTTTTTTACTATACAATCGCTATATTAAATTTACTATTGCTTCACTGTCAGGCAATCGTACACGGAATTTGATGTAACGAATTTCACACTATGTGAAAAATATTTCCGGCCTACAATTGCTGAAAGCATGTTTTTTCTAAAAAAGGAAGTATACAAAATAATTTTACACGTTTATTACGGGTTGAAAGTTTAAAAATTAGAAAGAAAATCAGAAAACCACCATGAACGTTTTAATTTTAACATCGGCGTGCAAGAGGCGTTCTACTTCTAAACACTTGGTGTTCAAGTTTGGTGTCTTTTCCTATCCCATGATGCATCAAAACGGAAGTTGCGACATTTTTCTTGTAAGCGCACCCTGAAGTCGTGATCGTGTGGAAGCAAGACCAGAAAGGGTAAGTTTCCTCTCCAAAATAGTAAAAGGTGTTTGATTTTTGAAGCATCTATATTATCGTCCTTTGAAATTAATTGTATTGTACCTTGAAATAGCTTAACTACGTGAAGAAACCTTTTTTCTTTCAGTGGCTGCTATACCAACAACGAGCTGTGACTACGCCGTGGTACTTTTGGCCATGGCATATCGATCGATCTCACTCGGGTCATGCAAGGGTCATCGCAACACAACTGTAGCGGTAACCCTTGACCTGAGCGCGATCGATACGCCTTGCATAGTACCGCTGCGTAATCACAGCTAACACATGTCTTTTAGTAGACACAATCGCATGAAAAACAAACATCTAGAGTACACAATGTATTGTTTCAGCATATGAGAGTTTGGCTTTTTTATTTTAATCAGTTGATGACAAGAAGCAGCAAATATCTTTTAATAGTATTGAAGAGCGGCACTGTATATGAAAGTGTCCCCTTTTCCTTAACCTAATCAGCCCCTTGTCTTTCATTTAACGCTTCATCTCGCCATATTACCTATTGCTGCATTTTTTTCAGGATGTAAAAAGTTGGATTTAACTGAAAATCTAAGAGTTGTTATAGAAGCTGGTGGTACAGATAACGAAGAAGATGAGTGTACAGGTAGCTGTCTGGAAACAAGCTTGAGAAACTCAGTTCATCTTTAATGTAGATTTAAACTTCCAAGGGTCAGTAACTGAATTTTGATAATATTTCTGTATTTTTGTTTTGAATTAATCTAAGCTTTGGTAGCATGCTATGATCAACTAAATGTTGCCGGAGAATAAGCTTTCACAGACGTGTAGTCTCCCTTATTTAAATTAAAGCTGAAAGCGACAGACCATTCTGAGTAAAAATGTCCACTTTGAATTACTGATTTTTCTGTAATTTTCACTCTGAATTTTCTGTCACTTTCTGCTTCAATTTTTCATCCCCCCTTGCAACTGATGAAGGAGACTTCACGTCTTTGAAAGCTTATGCCCTTGTAACATTTAGTTGATCATAGCCTGCTACCAAACCGTAGATTATTTTGTATTGTAGCTCAACATGTCTCTTGTAGTTAGCAACTGGGTTTTAGCTTTCCTGTCAGCTAAATAGGTGGATGTGTAGCATCGTCCTCAAATTTGTACATCCAAAGGTTTTTCTTCAAAACAGCCTGTACGAATTCTTCAATATTTGGATTACAGATCCCAAGGGATTACCCTAATCACATATGTTCAAATTATGATGAAATCTGCAAATTTATATTTGTGAGGCTAATTTTGCTATTTTTTGGGAAAAATCTTCTTCTTTTTTACTGACGTCTTCAATATTTGGTAAACATGTCCCTAAAAATGACCTTAGTCAAATTTGTGCTAGTTGTGATGAAATATTCAAATTTTCACGGCAATTTTTGTCATTTTTGGTCAAAAAATCTTTAAAAAATCTTTTTCAAAACTGCTAATCGAACAGCTTTGATATTTAGGACATAGATCTCTACTGATAGTCTTTTTCAGATTGTTCAAATTATGCAGAAATTTGCAACTTTGTATTTTTAGGACCTTAAAGACATATCAGACATTTTTAAGACATTAGGGATTACCAGAATGTGATATATTCAAGTTATGATGAAATGTACATTTGTTTCATTTTAAGGGTGATTTTTACAATTTGTGGTAAAAAAAAATTGTATAAAAATTAATAGCAGGGTACACCAGAATTTGAAAGGTCTTTACGAATATCTTTTAAATTCCCGAGAAGTATATTTTTGAAATGTCACCCATTTATTTCAGGGTTTATTGAAAGATATTACAAAAAACAAACCTTTTTGTTTATGAAGGACTTTGTTGGACAAGGAAATAGGTTTTACTCTGCCAAGGACCCACTTTCCCCACTTTCTGCATGTTGTGTCTTACTGTGACACTTTGACAACTTGACATGTTGTGTTTACTTTAGTGTGTACAACTATATACCATCTGAACCAGAGAAGCCTTGACTAACTTCTTTTTTCTTCAAAATTTACAATTGTCTATACAAGAGGAAATGTCTTTAAGAAACCATCTTACAAAAATGCAGTATGCATTTCATACATATAGGTCCTTTCAACACAATAAGTATGCCAGATTTTGAGCTTTTTAGATGATTTTTGTACATTTTAAACATGTATGAACATAAAACGTAATCCACAATATGGTGATTTTTATTGCTTATTTTTTTGATAGGAAGGTGTTAACACTGTTGGTTTTTTCCTCTGACAAACTTTACATACAAAGTTGCAATGTTTGTTTGCCCATTTTACAGTAAATTATTGTATTTTACTCTAGAAATGTTTCGTGTATTTTTAGAATAAAATAATTTCACTGGATATAAATCGTCTGTAATGTTATTTCCAGGCTTGAACACCCCCTGAACGCCCAAAATTAAAGGTGTTCAACAAGCGCGCATCATGTGTTCTAGCCTTTAACACACTTATCGTTGAACGGCGTCCATGCGTTCAAAAAGTGTTACAGCCCTTTGAACGCGTAAATGCGTTCAAATTTTTGAACACATTTCATGTGCAACGTGTGTTCAGATATGGAACACCATGGTGTTCAATACAATGTCTGATGAACACGTAGCGTTCAAAATCTGCACACGTGTGTTCAAAAATTGAACGTTGGTTGAACACGTAGTGTTAAATTTCTGAACGTCTAGACGCGTTCAAAAAGTGTTACAAAAAGGCGTTTAATTGGTGTTCTATCCTTTAACACTTAACTTTACAGTGTATTTTAATAGTTGCTACACATCTTGGACATTGTAAGTCTGAATACTATTTAGTTTCATTATAAAACTTTGACCTATACATGCTAACTGAGTGCTATACAAATTATCATGATAAAATGACCCTTGGGTATTCATCTACTGATACTGCTGCGAAAAGTATTGCTTTAAAAAGGTATTTTGTAGTTTCATGTACTGCCAGTTCGTGCAGTCATGAGGGCGCTATTCCGATAGCAGTAGGAATTTCAATTCACGTATTGTTTCCACACCTGCAAGTCCGTGCGTGGCGAATATCACATATTGCATCACTAAAATAGCTTGCAATGCTAAAAAGTTAAAGTTAGAGACAAAAACAGTACGGTATACTTCGAACGAAAGAAGTGCATACATACGGACTTTCAGCGTGGAGGCGCATCGTGGTCATGCGGACCCATGACAGTGGCGCATTTTTGCTCACATTTTAACGATTAATGATATTCTGGTATATGATTCAATTAAAGATTTCTTTACAGATACAACAGACATACTGAAATACATCAAAAGCTACAGACAATAAAGTTCGACGTCATTTTTGTCGTCTGCTTGCCAGTCCAGAGTACAGTAATGCATGTAAATTTAATAAATTCAGAACAAGCACTTACACACATAACATCAAAACCATCCTCGGAAGTGCGCTCGAAGATCGTACTATATCCATACGACCTATGTAAATACTGTATACCCAAGGTACGTTCGGTTTGCGACTTATGACTGATGACTGATGAATGTTAAAACATGTTTGTCATTAAAGAGAGGCAGTCGTCGGAACTGCGCTCAAAGATCGCTCGGGACCTCTACGGCCGAAGTAAACACTGTATCCAAGGTACTTTGGCGATTGATGAGGTTAGGATATGTTTCATGATGCATCTATATATAGTGCATGAAATATATTGTTTATAGACAAGACAGTCGCACATGCGTAGTACCGACAACCTCCGTAAAATTGAAATTGAAATCGTGCGCTGTTGATGTGATGCATCTCTATATTGTGCATGAAAGATATCGTTTGCAAACATGAAAGTCGCAATTCAAAACACCTATTCCTTCAATGGTATATGGTTTAAATAAATAAAACCCGCAAACAAGAAAGATGACGAAGAAAACTGAGTGTATATACCATTATTTTGTTTATGTAAAAGTGAAAGTACCATGTCCAGGTCGAAGGTAGTCAAATGAAGAGGTATCTACCATATGTATCAGTAAATCTTAGGAACTTACTTCCGATTGGTCAACATTACTAGCTGCTATCGAATGAGCCACGACAGAATCCTGCCTGCAGTTACTTAGCGGTGAAACGGGTGTAGCACAGAGGCCAGATGAAAAAAATATACGTGTTTCCGGTAATCCGACCGGCCGTTGAGAAACCAGCCGACCCTAGATATTCTTTTCGCAATGTCCAAATAAGAGTAGATTCTTTAAAATATACCATACTTTGATGATGGGTCTCATCAAAAAAGAATATATAAACAACTCAAAGAATTTCCTCCTACCTACCGACCCAAATTTTCGGAGGAGGCATGTTACCAGGAACACACGTAATAAACTTATTTTTTATTTGCCCTAAAATCCCGTAGTTTCTGATATGACGTTTATAGTGTTGGCCCTCCCTGTGCACTCGTCGTCGAAACTGAAGGCCACATTATCGTTGTCCGGGACTCGGTCGTGGGACACTCTGTTCTTATCGATGATCTTTGAAGGCAGGCTGTCATCATTGACCTCGTATTGACCTCTCCGATCATTGCGACCATCTCTCTGTCGGTTACTCTTCTTAGGAACGCGCCTACCAAACGATAAGACGTACAACCAACCAGCAGCGACGCCGCCACCCAAAGGTCCCGCCCAGAACACCCAGTGGTCATCAAAGATTTGTGTTATGACAGCGGGTCCGAGTGTTCTCGCCGGGTTTATACTGACGCTAGTGTAGCCGATCTGAAGAAAATATAGAAACGTAAAGTTCATTCACTGATAATTTGAACCAGCTTAATATTTGTGTTTGATGTGCAATATGACTGTTGATAATCGAATTCAAGTTCCTTAAGAAGGATATAAATCTGCCTTTACAACAAGAGCGCAAAGGGACTACGACGGGATACCTACCGTTTCGTCTACGTAACATACATTTTTAACCTGCAACTGTATTTTAACGTCGTTAGACATTTTCCGTGGCCAATCGATCTGCCTTTGTGAGATAATGCACACACACTCACATAAACACAGACACACATATGATACAAACTGAACACCTTGCACACATAAATTCAACATTTGGAGTAAAAGTGTCACGTGATGACGATGCAAAATGCCGCGATCAAATACTCAGCACCCATTTTATGACTGGTATATTTGAGACATCAATGCAAAGAATAAACTCTACCGTCTGAAACGATAAAAACTGAAAACTCAAACTATGAGACTAAAAATCTTATTGAAGACAAACATTGCATGTAGGGATTCTAAGAAACTCTTACACACCAAACGAACTCAAAATATGCCACGTTAAGAAAAGTAGAATAAGTTTAAAATCAACAAAACTGTAAATAGATCCATTGAAACAGCTGGAAAGCTGAGACTTTGTCTAAACATTCGGATCTGTAGCTGCTTTCCAAACGTTTCTGTACTTACCCCGACCAGATGAGCTATCACCACAGCAATTCCGATTGCTAGCGGTTTGCTGCCGCTGATGGCGTTCTTCTCGTCAACCGTGGCGAAGACGGTGAACACCAAGACGAAAGTCAGAACGAACTCGACACCGAAGGCCTGCACCTGTGTGATGTCCGGATTCAGGATGTTTGCTCCCATTGTACCACGTACGCCCTCTGGTGTCACTCTGCGGTGCAAAGGGAGGAAAGTCGGAAGATTAAGTTGCAATACACGACAATAAAACAGGATCGGGAGGGCTTGGTCTAAAATTTGAGGTATAAGCTTACATTTACTTGAGCCACAATTTTTCGACTGAATTCGGATTGAAATAGATACCACAAAAATGCATAACAAGTATCAGAAGTGTGGTTTATTTATATATAATACTCTATCAAGTCTGATCTTTCACAGCAGGGACTCGAGGGGAGACTGGTGATATACTTATTCTGTACTATTCTAGGCTTACCATATATTGGTGTCCAATCCATGCCAAAATTACTACTTTGATTTTACAACACAAACATGCTATTTCACAACTCAACATGCTATTTGACAACACATCATGCACTTCCAAATCCTATTTTACAACTCAACATGCTCTTCCCAATTTCATTTGACAACACATCATGCACTTCCAAATCCTATTTTACAACTCAACATGCTCTTCCCAATTTCATTTGACAATTCAACATGCTATTTCACAACTCAACATGCTATTTGACAACACATCATGGACTTCCAAATCCTATTTTACAACTCAACATGCTCTTCCCAATTTCATTTGACAACACATCATGGACTTCCAAATCCTATTTTACAACTCAACATGCTCTTCCCAATTTCATTTGACAACACATCATGCACTTCCAAATCCTATTTTACAACTCAACATGCTCTTCCCAATTTCATTTGACAATTCAACATGCTATTTCACAACTCAACATGCTATTTGACAACACATCATGCACTTCCAAATCCTATTTTACAACTCAACATGCTCTTCCCAATTTCATTTGACAACACATCATGGACTTCCAAATCCTATTTTACAACTCAACATCCCATTCTAAAGCTAGCTCTGCGGAGCAGGGCAGTGTTACTGGCTATCGAACAAGATTCAAAATGGCGGACGCGAAATGGTCCCCTCGCACAGAGAGAGAAATGCGAACTTTGCACAAGTCTAAAAACGCATGTTAGCATATTGTGTATCTAAACAAAATGAGCGTGCTCGAAAACTAGGATCGATCACGATTATAAATTAAAATTGGCTGTTTTTGGAAAAGAAACTGCGCGCTGCAATCAGCAGTTTTGTCTATTGTGCACCGTGCGTGGGAGGCTTATCGTGAAAGACCGAGATTTACTATATGGCGCATCTGATACGGATATGGTCCCATCGCATAGAGAGATGAAAATAGGCTTTGTCTAAGTTCAAAAGCACAGCTTAGCTCATCGTGCATCTAGACAAGTTGAGCGTGCTCAAAATAGGAGATCGATCACGATTTTGGGTGAAAAAAACCGATTGTTTTCGGTGGAGAAACTGCACGTTGCAACCAGTGGTTGGTTTTGCCTATGGCGGTCAGCAGGGCTGTGGTGGGAGGCCTTTAGCCGGCAAGGGGTGGACCATTGGGGAGTGGAAAATTTTCGAAAAAAAAATTCCCCACAAATTTCAATAAAAATAATCAGCCAAAGAAACTTGAGAAAAACAGATGACGCACTTAGGTAAAAGGAAAAAAAATCCGTCAAAAGTTACTTTCTGAAACATTTTTATTTTAGTCTGCATCAGATATACTATGATTCTTTGGCCAAGAAGGGGGGGGGGGAAGATCTGAAAGGTATGATCGTGGCCAGTAAATGAAGTAACTTTTTTATTTTATAACTTTTTGTTCTGTTTATCATATTTTTTCTTTCACTGAAGTTTGGCATCGTAAAGTAATTCGAGATATAAGATAATGTAAAAATCATATCTGTGATATCGATTGTTAACAACTGTATTGTGGGTCTTTACACTATGATTAATTAACAAGAATTCAACAATTCAGGCAGCTTGCATCGGTACATAAAATGGGAATATTCACCAACCATATGACAAACAATCACTTTCTTTGTATTTCACTATTCAACGAAACTGATTTCCATTGTAATGTTCTAAACTTTATTTTACAATTAAACATTACAAATCCGTATTTTTCTTTCAAAATTTCATTTGTACACTTGTCTTGACGGTTGAATACCGTGCGTGTGAAATGCAATAGTGCAGAAGAATACGGATAGCGACATTACAGCCATGACAACTGACAACTAAGCCTCAGCAAGCGGAGATGTAAAATACGAATATGGGGCCAGACAAGGGTCAAAGCTCTGTTGGAACGGACTTCGCGAGAAAGACTGTGTGGATAACAACCGATAGAGGTCGCTGTAATGTCGCTATCCGTATTCTTCTGCACTATTGCATTTCACACGCACGGTATTCAACCGTCAAGACAAGTGTACAAATGAAATTTTGAAAAGAAAAATACGGATTTGTAATGTTTAATTGTAAAATAAAGTGAATAGTGAATAGTGAAATACAAAGAAAGTGATTGTTTGTCATATGGTTGGTGAATATTTCCCATTTTATGTACCGATGCAAGCTGCCTGAATTGTTGAATTCTTGTTAATTAATCATAGTGTAAAGACCCACAATACAGTTGTTAACAATCGATATCACAGATATGATTTTTACATTATCTTATATCTCGAATTACTTTACGATGCCAAACTTCAGTGAAAGAAAAAATATGAAAACAGAACAAAAAGTTATAAATAAAAAAGTTACTTCATTTACTGGCCACGATTATACCCTTCAGATCTCCCCCCCCCCTCTTGGCCAAAGAATCATAGTATAGGCCTATCTGATGCAGACTAAAATAAAAATGTTTCAGAAAGTAACTTTTGACGGATTTTTTTTCCTTTTACCTAAGTGCGTCATCTGTTTTTCTCAAGTTTCTTTGGCTGATTATTTTTATTGAAATTTGTGGGAATTTTTTTTTCAAAATTTTCCACTCCCCAATTGTCCACCCCTTGCCGGCTAAAGGCCTCCCACCACAGCCCTGCTGACCGCCATAGGCAAAACCAACCACTGGTTGCAACGCGCAGTTTCTCCACCGAAAACTCGTTTTTTTTCACCCAAAATCGTGATCGATCTCCTATTTTGAGCACGCTCAACTTGTCTAGATGCACGATGAGCTAAGCTGTGCTTTTGAACTTAGACAAAGCCCACTGTCATCTCTCTATGCGATGGGACCATATCCGTATCAGATGCGCCATATAGTAAATCTCGGTCTTTCACGATAAGCCTCCCACGCACGGTGCACAATAGACAAAACTGCTGATTGCAGCGCGCAGTTTCTTTTCCAAAAACAGCCAATTTTTAATTTATAATCGTGATCGATCCTAGTTTTCGAGCACGCTCATTTTGTTTAGATACACAATATGCTAACATGCGTTTTTAGACTTGTGCAAAGTTCGCATTTCTCTCTCTGTGCGAGGGGACCATTTCGCGTCCGCCATTTTGAATCTTGTTCGATAGCCAGTAGCGCAGTAACACTGCCCTGCTCCGCAGAGCTAGCTTTAGAATGGGATGTTGAGTTGTAAAATAGGATTTGAAGTCCATGATGTGTTGTCAAATGAAATTGGGAAGAGCATGTTGAGTTGTAAAATAGGATTTGGAAGTGCATGATGTGTTGTCAAATAGCATGTTGAGTTGTGAAATAGCATGTTGTGTTGTAAAATCAAAGTAGTAATTTTGGCATGGATTGGACACCATATACCATACGAGTTATAACCAAGGCAGCTTTGGAAGAATCCTGCCATCGCACTTCTGGAAATAGACTCACAGCCCTCAATCAACTTGAAAAAAATCGCTTTTGAAATTCCATTACAATTCAGTTTATTCAGTACTCTGGCCGGCCAATATGTACAAACAGTAACAGTAGATTTGATTACAGATCGCTAGTCAGTGCAATAATTGCATTCACAAAAAAGGGAAAAACAAGTAAAGTAAGTAAGCGTTTGCAAAAACAACTCTATGCTTAAGTTACGCATCAATGGTAAATTCTCTTGTTCGTTTTGTTGTAAGAAAAATGCATTTACCCAGTTTCCTCAATTTGGCAGTATTTTGAGATGAAAGAAGTATCTTGAATTTGTACATACAAGAGGGTTAAAAAATAGGAAGAAATGTATTTAACTCTCAAGTCATTATACGTTGGACACTGTACTCCTCTTCAACCGCCCGCAAACTACACAACTCACATAGTCTATCTGGTCTAGGAATATTGTTCCAACGACCTGTCTCAATCTTCAGAGTGTGCTGATGTTTTCGCACTGGGTGAATGCAGACAACCAAAATATGTTGACCTTCTCCGCTCCCCTTAGGCAGGTGAACAGCAAGCCAGGAGAGTATCGTTCACGATGTGATGATTACGTAATTACAAACCCCTTTTCAGGGCAACTATTTCGCGGCAATACATGTAATTTGTTTACTGTATCAACTCCGTCTACACGGGTCCAACTATGAAGGGACGACGAGACGATTAAGTGTATTTAGTATCTCAACATGAGGTCACCGTATTGAAAATGAGATTCATAAAGCCTTTACTATCATGATTTCTGCTCTTTACGACAGTCGAAGTGTATAGAGGAAGAATCACATCTCCTTTGAATCATAGACACTCCAAAAGACCTTAAAGGGAAACGGTCGTCGGAACTGCGCCTGTACGAGTTTCTTGTTTACAAAGAATGTATTTCGTGCACGATATCTGAATGCACCCCATCATCATAGCTGAAACATTTAAATTATACGATGTAGATTGTGGCAAACATGTTTTCATTTTCATCAATCACCATCGTACCTTGGATACAGTGTTTACATTGTTCGTATGGGTCCCATACGACTATGTTTGAATGAGATCGTCGATGAAACTCTTTCACATACACTTATCTCGCCGGTCCAAGACCAAACGCTTGATCGTTCTGAGAGAAGCAAGGCCAGTTCTGTATGTCAAGACGGTCTCCTGCCCTTGTGGTACGGATGTGTAAATAATAGTAAGCTTGCCAAGAGTTGATGTGATCGTGATTGGTAAATGAAATGCCACAGAAAAAACAATATCATGACGAATATACTCATAGAAGGTCATATGTCGTGTGAACAAAGCGAAGCTCTCTCGTCATGCTAAAATCCTTGTGTTGTCTCGTTGAAGTTGTAAATTGCCAATGGGCGTTGACTGGACGTAAAATTCATTGTTGTAGTTCTCGTTGTAAAGTACAATTTCTTGTTTTACTGTCAACACAGTCGGTATGACAATATCCTATATTACAGCTGAAGACCAGAGTTTAGACGGAAGAGAATTCATTTGAGAATTCATTTGTTAACGGTAAATTTAATATTGCACAAACATTCTGTTTTTCTTGTGGGGTTAAAAAGTGTCTTTGGAAAGGGAAAGTATCTGCACTTATTTTCTGGATCAAAAAATAAGAAAAATAAACAAAGTTTACAACTATTGGAACTTGAACTGAAATGCAAGCTTCTATTCTTATCTATTACAAATAGGCCTAACCTTGAATATTATCACGGTGAATTCACGAATTTAATGTATTTAATGTATCTCAAAAACACCTGCTTCCTAAACCGTCTACTGTCTTTCCTGGCTAATATCTAGATTTTCATTTTTCCTTCCCTTCAAATTTTAGGTTACAGGGTTGGTTTATTTTGCCCCATTATTTTACGTCAATCTAGTCGGTGGGGTCCCCTAGTGTTCTCTTTATCGCAAATTCTAAAAACGGACCAGTCGCTGTAACTCATGATGATTGTAGACTATTAAACAATAACAGTGCATTTACAGTGGGTGTTGTAACATGCTTCCAGGAGAAGAACGAGTTTTGCTTCGTCAGCTTCGACGACAGATATTCGGATTTTCAAACTTTTGCAATGCATTTTTTGGTCTGCCACTTTTGGGGGCTCGTCTCGAAGCTCATGGAATGAATAAAGATTTTACTGGAAATGGAAAATGTAATTTTTGCTCATAGATTTAAAACAGGGATGGATTGAGGCCATTTTGAATTTTAAGTATCGTTAACAGCGGTAAGTTGTTTCTCTAGTACTATATATTGTATGGTAAGCCCTGATTTTTATTTTTATTTCCAGACAGGGCGGGGAAAGTTCATACGACAATAGCAAAAGTTGAATTCTTTCAGGTTCACTTTCAAGGCGCTTATACGATGGGCGCCAAGCTGAAGCAAAATTGGACTTTTCAGCAGAGTTTACGTCCTCGGAACAAAAATGCACGTCGAATGTATTAAGATGACTGAAGAATGTACTGTTAGTCACAATTGCCATTATATCAAATGTATTGTGAGGATCCGATACTTGTAGTTTGAAAAGATCACAACAGGGATTCTATATAACAATTTATGCGTTTTATAATTACACCCGGCCATGCAATGGTAGCTCGACTGTCTTGTAGGCTCCAGTGATGTTAGATATTGGTGCAATACATCGGCTTACAGATTGCAAATGGAATAATGGACCTCAACAAGGCCATGGCGCCTGATGCGGGCCATTGATCTCAAACTTTTACGGGGAAAGCGAAAAGCATTTTACGATCCAAGTGACGCTCATTCTGTACACCCATTCTTTGTTTTCAACATGGCTGTAGAAATTCCGTTTGATTGATTGATCGTTCGATCAGCTTACGTCCATTTTGATTCTACAGGCACGGCTTAACGACTACCAAACTATGTAGATCGAACCATTGGATTGTTTTGCCCTCAGAGACCAGGTGCAAAATGCTGCATAGACCGAACATAATTCATCGAACATAGTTGGAATTTTCCGTGACGTTGAGGACAATTTTTCGTTTTGATTTCTTCAAAATTTGTTCGTGTTTGCAAGGATACGCCAGAAAATCGCCACTGAATATTCTTGCACGGCGTCTAGATTCAATAATTTATGTTATTAAAAGACATAAATGTGAGCGATGTCATTCGGTGGCACATCCTTTGACTCGAAAATGTTTACGTTCTGCCACACGGAGCGACAGTCTTTAACATTTTCACCAAGTCACGTATTTGTGTCAAGAATTACTTACGTTTTCATATATGCTGGCTTATCATGCTTATCACGACGCTAACGTTTTCATAATTGATATTCATATTCTACATATGATAACTGCGGACTTCACTCTAGAAAAACACTGTGTTTCTCGTTTTTGACGAAACTTTCTTATAGTGCAATTCTATTTATTCTTGTGCTTTCTCCTGACCACTAAAGTTTACTCTGACCGCAAGATATTTTCTCTGCACTTTTAGGATTGTGGGGATGTGAAGGGTAAGTAGCTCCCCACATCGAGTTTATCAACTTTAGTAAACTCCGCTTAGGCTAAATAGGACGAATAAACAAGTGTGTTTCCGTTGAGATGCCTTTCTAAGGTAGGGTAGGTCGGCCTTAAACTTTTTTTTGTTTTTTATTTTTATTTAAAAAAAACAACAATTTTGTAAATTGATGAGTGATTTTGAGAAAGCAAAAAGAAGCTAACACCGTGAGGATTTAAGTAATTTGGGTTATCGGAAACACCGGGAACATTTTTGTTAGGAATTCAGCAACGTTTACCTACCTACTTACCTATGTATGTATGTATGTATGTATGTATGTATGTATGTATGTATGTATGTATGTATGTACGTATGTATGTATGTATGTATGTATGTATGTATGTATGTATGTATGTATGCATGCATGCATGCATGCATGCATGCATGCATGCATGTATGCATGTATGTATGTATGTATGTATGTATGTATGTATGTATGTATGTGTATGATGTATTCCTCTAGCTGTGGGCCCATAGCTGTGGTGTGTGGTGGAGGCGTTAAAAGTCGTAAAAGTCAAACTCAGACCGTAAAGGAAAAGAATCCCGTTTGAAAACACCACAGCTATGGACCCACAGCTAGTATTCCTCCATCTATCTATAAACCTATAATAGCTGATCTCGCTACTCATTTATAACTAACAATTTACACCGTCCACATGATGCAAGACTGTACATCTGCCAATGCGTGTCGACAAATTTTTATCAATAACATTTGTCCGTTACCGTCTGTCAATTTATCCGGAGAACAACACCAGATCTGAACTTCATGGTCATCAGATTATGGAATGACGCCACCTCAGTCATTTCGTCAATTGTTGCTGGGTTGATGAGGCTGAAGGAAAAAGACAAATAGGTATGTAGCAGCACTCTGTAAACTCACCCGTGTATAAGAGCCGCACCAGCAATTGCACCTACACACTGAGCAATTACGTAGAACACAGCCTTGAGGATTCCGATTTTACCTGTGAACAACATCGCTACAGTGACGGCCGGGTTGATGTGGCCTCCGCTGACATCACCGAAACACTGTACCATGGTGGCGATAGCAAGGCCTGCAGACAGCGCAATCTGAACCACCGTCGGCGTCTTCTCATCCCACGAAATCGTCGACGAAAGCATGAAAAAAAGAAACAGGAAGGTTGCAACAAGTTCAGCAGCCACAGCTTGCCAGAACGAGAGACACCTGCAGCAGCTAATATCACAAAATTTAGCACAAGTTGACGACGTCTCGGTGTCCTTATCAGTCGCCATGTCCGATTTGGTCACGTACAAAGCGCGCTGTAACGCGCAGGCTCCCTTACGTCAACGCTGGTGATGACTGTAGGAAAGTGAACTTGTTGGACATGACCCGGTGGTCTGTAGTCTATATTTGCACGGCCGTGTCCTTGGTAACGAGGCGGTTGTCGTCATACTGCCCATTTCGAAAACAACCCAAGATGACGGATAATTACCAGAATCATCTTTTCATCCGTACAAGATTGGAGGACTATTTATTATCTCAAAATAACGAGTTGGACGAAATTATGGACATTGGCAATAGCATCATTTAATTCACAATGATTATTTTAACGATGCCGGTCTGTCTCTTAGTTAAGTTGTATCCGTGTGGCGGGACTAAACTTAACTGGTAACGACTTAATTTTCCGTTACGGATGAGCGACCGGGGATACGAAGGCCGATCAGCAAGGCTGAAACGGTAGCCTAGACCCTATTCATTCGTCGTGGACGAAGGCCAAAAGCGGAGAATGGTGGCTTAGGCTATGAATAAGGGAGCATACACTTTTTACTCGGGGAGGGGGTGTCGATGGAATTTGTAACCTCTTTTATTTTGTAGGGGAATTTAATCCACGTGGGAATCGTTCCAATGGCCTATTGTTGATTACTGCATATGTTAAAGGGAAACAATCGTCGGAACTGCGACTGTGCGAGTTTCTTGTTTGCAAACAATGTATTTCGTGCACGATATCTAGATGCACCTCATCATCATAGCTGCAACATATAAATTATACGATGTAGATTATGACAAAAATGTTTTTACTTTCATCAATCACCACCGCACCTTGGATACAGTGTTTAAGTGGTCGTATGGGTCCATTACGCGCGCGCCAAATGTTTCAAAAATATTTATCGATTCAGTGCAAAAATAAACTGTCTTTCTCAATTGATATAAAAATTCGGTCTCATTAGGAAGGAAATAAGTAAGAAAAGTATAATTAAAAAACAAAAGACAGAAATGTCATTTAATACTTCATTTTAACTTGAGAAAAAATCTTTAAAGCGTAATTAGGAAATAAACAATTTTCAACGATTTGAAAAAGTTATACATCCATACTTATCGACATATATACACGTATTATAGTTCGCGTAAAAGGTGCAATGAGTGCTGATTTTACAAAAAAAAAAGAAAAATATGTTATACAGTGGTACGTCCACAAAATTCACAAGAAAATCACTAAAAATCACTACTACCACTCGGAAAAAATAGTACAAAAAATAAAAATGTGAACCACATACAGAAAATCATTATAAAAGAATCAGACAAAAAAGTCGTGCATACATAAAATTATTTATGTACTTAAGAAAATTAAAAAGCACTACGTCTCATAATAAACGTATTATAGATAATCAAAATATAATATGAATCACCAGCCGCTTTGACAGTAAAGAGAGAAAATCGGAGAAAAAATTCGGCAGTGATGGCTCTAGACAAAAGTGGATCTCATCTACAAAAAATAAAATAAAATAAAATCGAAAAAAATAAAAACGCCATGAACAGAGATACAAAAAAAATGTGTGGGCCTGTGGAAAGAAAAAACAAATGAGGACTCGCTACAGCAAAAAAAAAAAGAAAGAAAAAAAGAAAAAAAAAGAAAAAAACGAGCACTCAGCACAAAAAAAGCCCGAAATTACAATTATTTTATTCAAAAAACTCATGGTTCACGTTTCCTTCGATCGATGAATCCCCAACAGCGGGAATCCGATCACCACATACTCCAATGTTTGACGAAATATTAATTGAGCATTTCAGTGATAACGTGACATCTTGAAACCTAGCTCTGTTTGGCTGGGCCCTGCTCTACTTGAAACCATACTTGATGAAATGAAGTGGGCAATATCACCTAAAGAACGTCCAAGTTAACAGTGATAGTTCCAGAGAGTCAAGTTAACTTAGCCAATTTCAGACAGTCCACAGGTCGGATCACGAGCGAGACGTACAATCCATGACCCTTCATAGCAACACTGCGAACATATCGATGCCTTAGGTGCGGTATGGCAGGGAGCCCACTGCAGGCCTTCCACCGAGCCGCACTGTCATCGCCGTTTGGCCCACATGATTTCTACACAGTTTTATACGTGTGGTTCGATACATCGGGTTCAAATACCATGATAATTAACCACCTCGTTGTTTGGTAATTCCTCGTCTATCCTCAAAGATCACCAAAATCATGATAAAATGAATAGTTTTGAAGAAATCTGCCGCGTGTTGAGAGAACGTCCATCGTTTTCCATGTTCGACAACACGAGCAACACAACTGTACAAGCCTTACGACTACGAGTATGGCGAGAGTGTCCGGCCTTCGCAACGCCAGACACTCTCACTATACTCGCAGGGCTAGACTGGCACATGTACACGACATGTCGATCCCAATTGCAGAAATCTTTATGTCCACACAGTCCAATATATGGAGCTACGATATTTGTGCAGTAGCCTATACATAGCTCTGGTTGGCAGGGCTGTGAGTTACCGGCGTTATACGGCCTGGCCGTATAACGCCGGTAACTCACAGCCTAGCCCTGCCACCCAGAGCTAAATTTAAACGGAGTGTTTCAGCCCGAGTATTTTTGCCTTTGCCACACTCCGTTTAGAGGCTAAACCCACGGGATACGTGTGTGGTTCGATACATAGCGGCCGCTGCTAGCTCTGCATGGCAGCCGGCAGGGCTGTGTGTTACCGGCGTTATACGGGAGGCCGTGTCACGCCGGTAACACACAGCCCTGCCATGCAGAACGAGGCCGCTGCGCGCTGCGTGGTATGCAATTTTACTATGCATACCCACACGGCGGCCGCTGTGTATCGAACCACACGTAACCGTGGGCTAGCGGCAAGCCATCGTTTTGTTGGGGTTTGGGCACAGACTGTCTATGGTTTGGGAGAGGCGGCCCTACACTTTACAGCGAGGGGATCGCTGGTTGCCGGCGTGTAGGCCTACTGTACTAGTGACGGGACCGCCGGCCGCTGGCTTACCATCTCGAGTGTACATTGGAGCGAGGGGACCGCTGGCAGCCCACGAACCACCACGAGTGTTTTGTCAACTTTTAACCAAAACTGGTAACTGTTTAATATAGAATGCATTGGGACGTGTCGGTAACTTGGACGTCCATGAGATGATATTGAAGACTAGGAGATGAGAGTTATCGCTGAAATACCCGAAATATCTTGTCCACAACATCCGAGTGTGATAATCCAAAACCCTCTGGCATTAAACTGTAACAATCATGACGTTGACAATTCTTCAATTTTCATGTTGGGCTTTTTCTGCGGGGTGTCCCACTCTGTTTTCTTTTCTCGAACGGGCCTCTTTTTTTTTCTACTGAGTTTTTTTTTTTTTTTTTTTTTTTTTGGTAACCTCTTTTTTTTTTTTTAACCTCGCTTTGGTTTTTTTTCTAAGCTGACCTCGTTTTGGTTTCTTTACAGCCTCAACGCCGGCGCGATCTCGGTCGACTTTTCAATTGTGATTCTCTTTCTTTTTTTAGGTGAGACCTGATGGTGATTCGTTTTGTTTTTTGGTAGTAGTGCAAGTACTATTTGTGGTTTTGTTTTTAATCATTTCAATATTTTTTGTGTGTGAGCTTAATTTTTTTTCGTTTTTCCCTTATAATCAGCATTCATTGCACCTTTATATCAAATACACGTGTAAGTGTACGTCAATAAGTATGGGAGTGTGGTATTTCCAAATTTTTGCAAACAGTTTATCTTATCATTACGGTTTAAAGAATATTTTACAATTAAGCATTACATAACATTCTGCCCTTTTTTGCAATAATACTTTTCTCGTTTATTTTCTTCCGTAATTCCATCGAATTTTATTCCAATCGAGTAAGACGGTTGCACGTCATCTTTATCTGTACAGACACATTCAAATATTTAATGACACATATTTCAAATGAGTGCCTATTTTTATGAAAATGTACATTAATAAAATGCAATGATATGGACGAAAGAACTTTTTTCTTTATTATTCACACACGTTTAAGACTTTTTTTAGAAAGAAAATTTGACAGTTTATTTTTACTCTATGATGATAAATATTTTTGAAACATTTGGCGCGCCGTATGGGTCCCATACGACGAGGGCAGTTCCGAGGGCGACTTTAAAGTTACAGATAACAGATGAATAGAACGACAGATATACAAACACAAGTAGGCGCGTATAGCATATGCCGGTCGCCTGGGGTTTTTTATGAACGAAAATTGAGTCCAATCTAAAAAAATTGTTGCCAGCCCGGGAATTTCGAGTGAGCTGAAAAAATGACAAAATCGTTCTGTATTAAAGTAAATAATTATGAAAATTAATATTCGCTGAGTAATGACAACGTTGCCTTTTATGTGCTGTGTTGTTGAGTCGATGTTGTTTTTGTAGCTATCCGTTCTAGAAAAACATCTTAAATTGGCAAAAACTCTATAGAGCGTTGCGAAAATTGCATCATACCAAACCGTGTTGGATCTAATAATATAATGTTTCGACGATAAGTTGAGCAATTACTCTCGACGTCGTTGACTTGTCAGCCGTTGTCATAGCAACATCACGATCCTCAATCACGATCCTGTCAAAAATACAAACCTTGGCACTAATGAGTGGCAGTGTGGAGATAATCGACGTGAGAAAACTACATGAACAACAGAAAATGTAGAGTCAAAAACTCTAGCAACAAAAGACACATCACATTGACTTGGAACAGCGCACCTCGCACACCTTGAAGAGGTTTTCTGAACTCAGAGGTAACGAGGTGGCGTGACATGCATGGCGAGGTTTCACTTCTCTTTGTTACTGGCACGACTCTTCCCTGAGGACCTTGCAGGAAAGCGTCACAAGGTTTCAGATTCTGACGCACTGTGATTTAAATAGCAGTTTGTTTTTTGTAGAGTTTCAGGTCTATCATCCAATTTCCTTCTTTCTATAATCAGGCAAAATAAACTGATATTTCTGATCATCGTTTCTTTCAAAAACTGGCGAGACGATGAGCATTTTCCCCAGTCTTGTTCTGTTCATCAGTCTGCCTTCCAAATATATAGTCACCGGTTGGATTTCATGTGTTCTATCGAATCATAATTATTTCGAATTCAAAGCGTGCGGTAGACAAGAGTATGTTTGTATAATGCACACCATGCACGCACTGACCAGAAACATTACCCGTTTTTAATAACAGTATTGATTGATTGATCGATTGATTGATTGAGAGAGAGGGGAGGGCGTGCCAACTGGATGCAGATGAGACTGTCCAAACAAACAATGCCAGACAAATCATCGGTATCAAAATGACAAAGTTCATCTTTACTGGCGTTTTGTGCTGTGCCTCAAAAGTTTTTCAATTGAAACTAATTAAAACTAAGATGGTTGAATTTTTCCTTACTCCGTAAGCTTTAAAATGAATCTCAAAATGGTAGACCAGAATATCTGTCCCCGAGACGCGTTCTACCTTAAAAGGAAACAGTCGTCGGAGCTGAGCTAGTTTCTTTTTTAAAAACAATGTATTTCGTGCATGATATCTAGATGCACCTCATCATCATAGTTTAAACATTTAAATTATACGATGCATATTATGACAGACATCATGTTTTACCTTTCATCAATCACCATCGTACCTTGGATACAGTGTTTACATTGGTCGTAAGGGTCCCATACGATCCGTATACGACCTTTGAGCGCAGTTCCCACGACTGTATATCCCTTTAACATACACTATCTACAGTTTCATTGTGTGTATTGAGGGCTGGTGTGTACGTGTATACTTCTCAGAACTCCAGCTGTGTTATCGAGTCACAAAATCGTAGCAACTTAGTTTGAATCTTTCAGTCAAGTTGAAGGGACACTAGCTGTAACTTTTGACTAATTTTTCACTACTCTGTTTCAATGTATCAACTACAGAATTTTACTATAATCCGATCATCATGACCAATGCCCGGTTTCCTGCTTGCCAACGCAACCTGTTTACGTGAAATGACCATTGTTATTGTTGATAAATGTATTCTAGTCCGGACCTGAATACAAAATTTGAACAATAACAATGCAGATTATACTAATATAGGGTATATTTATGAGCTAAATATTAGGAATTTCTCTATGGTTCAGGGATTCAAACAGAAACTGCAGATGATACACAAAACAAACAGAATTTAAAAAATACCGCAATTATACGGTGTCGCTCAAATTTGATCAGAATTGGCACATACCAAAGATCAACAATAAGTGTTGTTTCTATCTGTTCAGTGCAGGAAAATTATACGTTGATGTCATGACAATTTCTGCACAGTACAACCAGAAAAACAACAAGAAATATTTAAACTAGAAAAACAAGAATGACAAAAGTAAATAAGGTCTGAAACTTTAGGTACTGAAGGTCAACTTTAGCAACATGCATAGCAGAGAATCTTTCAACCATGGATGTACAAAAATAGACATCCATGGTTTCAGCAGGTCTGTTAATATGTCACAGTTCATAAACAATGACAGGAAATGACCAATTAGCTGTTTCAGTTACTGCTACCACTCCCAAACATAATAGGTACCCTGCATACAAATAGGTTAAAGGTCAAAATCCTCTTATTCAGATGTGTGGGCTGATTCAGTTACTGCAACCACTCCTGCACATTTGCAGGATTTCCCTTTTTCTTACCTCATTTGCACATTTTTGACACTGACGTGTTCATTTGAACAAATTCACATCTCAACCCCTGCATCTACCTGTACACCAAATACTGAGATGGTAGCTTTGGCGGTATGGGAGCCTTTGTGTGTGACGGACATACATCTGCACATACATACCCACATACATACATACAGACGCCAGCCACTCATTATATAAGCTCTTTTTGGTATTTATATATAAAACCAAATATGAGCTAAAATGACCAAAGTTACAGCTAATGGATCTTTGATTGCAGTCATTGTCAGAAATTACCGAAATCTGGTAGACAGCAGAAATTGAAGGACAAGTCACACACAGAGCCACTAGCATTTTAATGTTTTTAATCTGGGTTGTATAAAAAACAAGTCGCTTACAGTGTCTTGTTTAACTGACAATCTGCCAAAAACAATGTGTATTTGAATCAAACGACTAAATAAAAATAGTTTGCAAACCTCGTATATAAATTATTCAGAAAAGTCATTTTTTCATGGCCAAATGATCAGAAATGTAAATTCTATTCTTTAATTGTGGTGTGCCTCAGTGCATTAGGAGGTACGCCTAATTGATTCTTGATTGGGAGGGTCCTCAAAGTGAAAACTGGTGACTGTAGATTGCCAAAGGGGTATTTTCAAAAATAAGTTATTCGCACATTCTTCAGCAGATAATTTGATGCTACCTTTAACCCTTTCATCACAATGGTTTGACCCAAACCCATTGTTATCTGTGAAGATTGTGGACCTGTTCATGACGAATTGGGGTGAACAGGCTAATCCAGGATTTCAAGTCCCATTTCGTCTGAACTACTCATTGTGTATACACAGGACACCCATCTGTATCACTTGACACTTGATAGATTCCTCCTGACCATTGGTAAAGTCCCATTCTTTTGATCAGGGTGGATTACCCTAATTAGGGGAAAGTAGGGCATGAACGGGTTAGATACTCATGTTATCTTCCTGTCTCTATAGTATTCTATCCTATACAAAATTTTTACATTCAATCTTTCTGATGTTGAAATTATCAGAAGAATACCTGTGAAACAACAGTATGGAGGCTGACCACTTTTTTCCTGATAAGAACTTCAAGTTATGAACATCTGAGACGAAATTATTGATACATCTTCCGAACATTCAAAAATACATGCAATATTTGTTTAAATAAAAATTATCAATACTTTTCATGATCCTGGCAAACTAGTTTTTGCAGACTGAAAATATACAGACTATGGACCAAAGAACCTGGAATTCCCCCCCCCCCTTTCTGACTATTGGTTTTTACCATGTCGCTGAAAAAATGGGGTAAACAAAGGAGGAAATTCAAGAACAAAGAGGTGATCTGATATTGATCACAGGTCCATCACCCTCAGCAATTTTTTTTGCAATATAATACATCTGAAATATTTGTAATATACCATGAGCACCACTTTAACAAGAGGCTTCTCAAAGAAAATTACTTTTTTCTTTTTCAGATGAGTCAGCTGTAATGTCTGATAATATTGTTATTGTTTTTCTTCTGCCCTAACACTTGTCGAAATACAAAGTGCTGGAACTGCAATCACTGCATTGCATGCAACATGCAGTTTATCGTTGACGAATCAAGACTGGATTCAAGTTGTAAATACTGCAATGGACATGTAGATGGTACACACATTATGGCTGCATTGAAAAGTTGTAAACCATTTATTGTGGCATGGTTTTGAGAAGAGAACAAGAAAATATTCACCAAACTGGACAAAAATTATGGAAAAGACATCAATGGCTACAGCTAATAGAGATTTAAATTAATATGGCAATGGTACATAGAATGAGCAATAAGCTTAAGTAATATAATGAAATGGAAGCACTGGATGAAAATTTGACCAAATATCTTTTGAAAACCTGAGTTTCGATTGACAAACCTTACACATCTTGGTGATTCAGTACTCTTGAAAAAAGGGACAATTTTCATTCCAGTGGTTGTGTGACAGAGAAAATAAAAGTCTACTTGGCTTCTTCATCACAATCTTGCATGCATCAGAGTCAGAGGTGGCCCTGGGCCTGAATTGCTGGTTTCTTGGGGGAGGGTAGTCTGCTATTTTTGCCCTTTCAACCACAGTCCCTCCATCGTGGTCTCTGTGGAGGGACCGTGTTTCAACCAAATAAGGTCACAAATCCTGGTTCTTTAGAGGGTTTTTGCTCATGGAATGTGCACATACCACCTGTTGCTCACTGATTAATTGCATATCATGAATCTTCCTCCCTGCTGAAGTGACATAATGTACTCTACAATAGTGTTTTCATTCTTTTGAGCTTATCCACTGTAAATTAATTATGTTAAAAGCAAATATGTACATTAATTCAGGATTTCTGTATTCTGGATATAAAAAATATATAACACCAAATCTGTATATGTGATGCTGCTGTTTGACAAAATGAAACTTCAGTGTTTTAGATTGACTGAAATCAGTATGGAATTCACACTGTCATCTATGGGCTGACCTATGCGCCTGGATGGGACACCTTTGGTTATAGGATTTACCTACCTAATAAACAAATTCAAAGATTGGCATACCAATGACATATGACAATAACATGCAAAGAAATGGACCAATCACAGACAACCTTGCTGGAGAGCTGTGAGAAGGTACTTGTGTACTTTGTGAAATAAAACAACATATGGTAAATGAGACTCACACTGATACAGTGATTTGATCAAAATTTTACAACAAAATTATTGTTTTGCATTGTCAGTGTTGATTTTGTCTGATTACTAAATCTAGCATTTGATGTGCATTCGCCTGAAGTTCAGAATTTCTTCAAAGGAGATCTTTCTGTCTTTGCACAGACTTGGGTCGTCAGCCCGAGCTGTCTGCAGCTGGCAAATCAGGCTTTCCTTGCATTGTTCATCACATGGGCTGGTCACATGAAGTTTATTGAAATACCTGTGTGGGAAGAAAATTGGGCATTATTTCTCTGCAGCGTTCCAATCCGACCACCTTTTAAATGTTTTTTTTTGCATTTTTGTTGATCAATGCTTTACTTTGACCAACCAACTCACAGACACCAATCAATGGTTTTATTCTTTAACTTGCAGAAGCAATGTAACAATTTTTTTCTAACGGTTTGATCAAAATAGATAACATAGAGTCCAAGCATTTGGAAATACACAATTTCAGTTCAATTGGCATCATTGTAAACCACGTGCCCCTTTACAGCGACAGCTTGGTGCTACCCGCAAAGATTTTTGCGTAGGTCAGCGGAGCGGAAATCATGTTCTGGCTTGCGAGAATGTTCAATTGGTAAAAGCTCAGCGGGGAAAACCTAACAATGGTATCTAGGCTGTTCCATATATATTTACTTGTAATTCTGTCACCAACTGTCACATGCAATCAAAACACAAGAACTAAGATTATCGACAGCTGACAATTTTTCACAATATTCATTTTTATATACAGAGTATATGGATGGAAACTATAACAAAACAATAGCAACATACCAATTGTTTCATATCGTAGCCATGGTTTTGGTTTTTAACCAAAACTGCTCACATTTTAATTTGATAAAATCTTTACCAATTTGCTAAAAATACATCAAGCACTCACCTGTAAAAATTCTGAAACATTGTATCATTTTTCTTGAAATTTTCTATGACTTTTTGCCAGTCGCTTGGAAGCAGGGAAGTCATATTAAAGGCAGTCTGAAACAAATATATTTCATACTTGTATTCAACGAGTCATCTTGACATTTTTCCCATTTTTTAAAGCTTATTTGTAAGTCTGTAAACTATCATATTCATGTAGTGCAAAACGGTTCTTAAAGTTTTGAAGTTGGCAGACCAGCAGACATAAATAGAGGCATACTGAGAAATACTTTACACATGGTGAAGACTTGAGGGACGACTGTTCTGACCAATCATAAGGTACATTGTTTCAGCCAATCAGCTACATGTATCTCTTTCAATAAATGTTCCAGGAGAACAGTTTCAGATATCTCTTGCCACATGTTCACGTTTCATTTGATAAGTGGGAGCTAAAATCCTCTCAGAACCATGACTTTGAAGCCGTATCTTCCAAGCTTTACAGCTGCCATTGTTCATTGGTATAAACATAGCTGCTCATCACAGTGATTTCAAGCTTTTTTAATATACATGTTTGTTAAGAGATGATATTGCTAAACGGGAAGTTAGAGGACTGTGGGTGCACAATAGGGGGATTACTAATGTAGCAGCGATTTGCATACAATGGGCCGGAGTCTATGAATTCTCATAGCATCACTTTGACCATATGACAAATTTGAATAATCATGGTGGGCACTTTCTTGACATATGCAAAGAGGGGTCAAATGGTCGTACAGGGAATACATTTGAAACATGTGCATTCTCCAACATAAAGCGAAACATTTTTTCAATTTATTTTCGGCTCAAGTTTAGTTGCTACATATTCACAGACATCATATGCAAGATTCAATGACAATGAACACCTGAAACATGGCAAAATTATGGGATTCTGGGACAAAACATGGCATATCTGATCAGGAGCAAGGCTTTTTTACATTTGCATTATACATTTACAATAATGTGGCTTTTATAGGGGAAGCTCCTGTTTAAGAAACATTACAGGTAGACATACATTTGTAACTCTTGAGATTTGAAGACTACAAAAACAATTTTTGTGATATCTACCCATCAGCATTCTCAACAGCATGGAAAAGCCAAAGGGTAGCTAATTAACATAAAATTACATAATTTGCATATTCTCTTGTTGTCAAAAAACTTATTTCTGATGCTCCATTTTGTTTAAATATACAGATACCTGATGCCCAGGATTCCTTAGAGCGCCCTCTATGGCAACTTATTTTTCTAGAACCCTTTCTTGCTAAATTACAAACAGGATGATTTATGCACTGGATTCCACTTCTTTGAAGTAGGCTGTTTTGCTTTATCAACTGAGAGAAATGAGTAAAAAAGTGGTAAAATTTTTGGTTGTAAAAACAATTGTGTGCTTGCCTTGGCTGTGTATTCTCTGAACCACCTTGGTTTGTCAGTGAGGTTGACTTCTGTCAGGTTCAAGACATTTGTGTAGTGCTCCAAGACAACCTAACATGGATAGAAAAGAAAACGTCATGATGTGAGATACAGATAGGGATCTAAGATTGGAAAGGACTGAATGCTATGAGTACTACATAAAACAAATTTCAACAGAGTCCCTTGGGATAAACAATATGCAACGCCTCGAAACTTATAGCCAACCGGCCGACCAAAAACTTACTGTACTTATTGAAATATTTCTGAACAGCCAATCAGGTAGATGACAACTCTAGCATTAGACCGTTGCTGAAACTAATGACAATCTACAAATCAGATATGACCTTCCGTGCCATGGCACACTGAGAGAGACATTACATTGTTTGGAAATATTTTGATTGCTGAAACATGTTTTGTGTAAATATGATTATCTGGAGTTGACCCTGGAAGGTCACTGATAAGACACCAATTTCTTACTCACTGTTGAACTTTCAGAGTAGTTGCCATCAATGTCATACAACCTGTAACTTGGATTCAAAGACTGAAAAGGAGTGACACTGCCACTGATGTACGCAACACTGGTGGGTCTTGTCAGAGTCTCTTCATCGTAGAAAACTTCAAAATAGTCAATGTGTGCATGTCCGAAGAACTGGGCGGTGATTGTGCTCTCATACCTGTGAAGAGAAGACACAAAGTCCTGTTTGATCACCCTCCTATTCACTAATGGTTAGGTCCATCTCCTGAGGTTGGAACTATATCTTAGGGAATAGGGGTGTGAGGTTTGAACAGTTTGGGTGAAGGAACAAAAGTTACCTTGATTGCACTCAAAGTGAAACTAAGTATCCTTGGACACTTTCCACCCTATCAAAACATGTACAGGTCCTGTCACACAATGACAACTGTGAAGATGGGTCTAACTGCAACAGTGAAAGGGATTATACAGAAGGGAGAATATATTGTATGGTGCTTGCTTGTATGCAGACCCAATAATTAACATTATCCAAACACAAGAGTACTGTATGATTGGTTTTTGTTTCCTTTCATTCAAGCTTCACTTTTGTAACTTTACCTCGTCAAAGATAAAATATTTCATATTCATGATTTGCCTCATAACCTGGCAAATGTCATTTCCATGATATTTTAGAACTATACAGTAAAGCTGCAAACTATGGAGTTACTTAATTATTAACTATTTTTATTTTTCAGTTTGAACCTTGCTTATATGGAAAATATAGTTAATTCAAGGCCTTCAGATAAAATGTTGGCACGCTGTCCTTTGAAGGACACTAATGATTATATTTAGAATGCGCCTCAGGGACAGACATTCACACACTAACTTTTACAATTCTTTTCTGATAAACTGTTATAAGGGTTCATTTTAAAGCTGTTGGAATAGGAAAACTATATTGCCCTTGTTTTTCGAAATTCAAAAAGTTATTTTTTCACCACAGAGTTAACACAGTTATGGTGGCCATTTTGAATTTCAAATATCGGTAAAATTGTTTCTCTCATTAAAAAATTTTGCAAGGTTACCCCTGATTTTTATTTTTTATTTGGCAATAGAATGGTTGAAAGTTCCTTTGAGGAAAATTTTGAACAAAAGTCTTCCACTTTTCAGGCGCATATACTACTGTACCTTAATGATTTAATATGTCCTTGATAGATTTCAGGCTACTTCAATACATGTACATTTGTTGCATAATGGCTGTTGATGGTGTCAGACAAAAACCTGTTTATCCTCTTTCATCAGTCTTTCAGTATCACACATCTGTTTCTGTCTGTATCCACAAATTAAATCAATGCAAACTTGGAAATTTCTGAGATCAGTCACCAGGAGGATACAAGTATTAATGCAATTTTCATTGAATTACTTTCTAATAGGAAACAGAGCTCTGCTGAAGCTGAAAGTTGTCTACCGATGCAAATGTAAAATGCTGATACCTGACTTGTATTAGAAGCAAATTGACCATACATTTGTATTTGTATCCACTGTACCAGTACTCGGACAGCACAATCAAAAACACATGAAATCGCCTGAAAGTTAAATGTTGTTATGTGTTCTCCTGTCCATAATCTTTACAGAGTTGGTAAAGCTTTTCTGGACTGAGATTTGATAGCAAAGAGGAGGATCCATTAGATGTACCCGGTAGAACTATGAGGGCTGGATCTGGTCTGCAAAGATTTTGTTATACATCTTGTACATGTTCAAGTGAACGTGGTACAAAACTAATGTACCCCTTTTCCTGCCAAGTCGATGAAAATCCGCTTGAAATTCGGTGTAGCTAGAATCTGAGCAGCCACGGCTGTTATCCTGCCAAGGCGGTGGAAATCGGGCTACTTTTTGGTACCCCCTTTCCTGCCTAGTCGACGGAACTACGTGTAGCAAACCCTTGCTCGCGCTAGGGGTCGTTCGAGGACAGGTTTTGGGCGAGGAACGGCGTTTGCTCTCGAAATGGGTTCACAGAGAGTCCAACGACAGGAAAGGTGCGGAAGCTACCCAGCCAGTCCCCCACCCGGTGGGGGACTGGTTTTTTGGGGGGGGACGAGTAGCGTACTTGGCAGGTTAGCACGTTGACGTATTCTGGCGGAGTTTGGGTTAACTTGGCTCTGAGGCACTACATAGATTGCGGCCGAAATTGACCGTCTCGGCAACGCTAATCTGTAAGGCAACCGCCTAAGACCGCCTCAGCTGGCGGTGCAATTTTTTGCCAATGGTGCGAGACGAAAATCACAGACTTGGTCCTGATTGACGGGAAGTGCGGACGGATTTGACGGACTCGGCTTTCTGTAAGGCAACCGCCTAAGACCGCCTCAGCTGGCGGTGCAATTTTTTGCCAATGGTGCGAGACGAAAATCACGGACTTGGTCCTGATTGACGGGAAGTGCGGACGGATTTGACGGACTCGGCTTGATTAGTCCCTGACATGGAACTGATCCGAACGGACTTGAGCGACATTTGTGAAGGGTAACCACCGCTTTTAACCGACTTGTTACCTTCTCGAAAAGACTACCCACTCAGATGTCGGACGTTGTCGGCTGCACTTGGCTCTAGACGTTCAAGCCGTGCAACGAAACACACCGCCTCAGCCTTGCCATTCAGGAACATGGCCTCAAAATTTGATACCATTGTTCACCGACTTGGCGGCTGCGGTTAGGTGCGTGAACCGTTGTTCACCGACTTGTTACGCCTATGTTTCCCTGTGAAGTTCGGCTAACGGCCGAGTCTAACGGGAGTTGGCAGACCTGTGTTTGGTTTATACCGTAGTATGACCGACTCAGGTAGAGGTACCTGTCGGTATATTCCAGTTTTACGCACTCGGGCGTCAATGACGGGTCGTCATCACCGCTGATGACGTAGACGTGCGGGCCACGTTGTTTGAAGGAGCCTTGTTTGCCCAACGGACGAGGCCGAGACAGCCGTTGACAATTTTGGCATCCTTCATCTTTGACCGCCTTAGTTGGGTAAGCCGCTCGGCAGGCGACGGTTATGACCTAAACAAGCCGCTGAAGCACTGTTCGTTGCCGTACAAGAACGAGACGGCCAGTCCATTACTGCTTAATGGGCGATCTGTCGGGTTGGCTTGTCACCGACTTGGATGACAATACGCCCTGCGCAGGCGTACTTAGAAGGGACATGAGGTTAAAGATACGGGTTTCCCACCCGTACTAAACATGGGCTTGGGCCAACGTCCTTGGGTGGCAGGTGCGCATGCCACGTACCCAGCTGGACGGAATGTCAAGTTGAGATGCTAATGACATTGACTATGTTATGCTAAGTGCTCGAGGGATTTGCATCGCAAATGAGTATTATTAGCATATCAAATGGTGCGGACAGGCAATTTACATGACGGGTAGGAATGTCAGCGCCGGTTGGTGGACTGATTGCCGTAGGTCCATTATAATAACAGGTGGATGCATATATTAACACCCCTGCGTCCAATCATGTCCAGGGCTTTGTTTCCCTGTGGCTTTAAAAGGGAGGGACCTGCTAGTCTGTCGACACTGTTCCAGACATGAGCTTGACGGACCGCAAAAGTTTTCTGAAGGCGAGCAGACGACTGAAGCTCAAAGATGCAGAGTCTCCGGGCGGTAGTGGTAGCGATCGTTGTGATGTCCCTAGTAAACGTTCTAAGAAGTCGGGCAAGAAACGCTCCCGTAAGGCGAAGCCATCTCCGGCTGAAAACCCAGTGGTAAGCGTAAACGTAAGAGCGATCGTTCTGCCGATGAGGATGATGACGGGTCACCGGTCGCCAGTGGTTCTCACCCGGCTGCTCCGGGAGAGACTACTTCACCTGCAGAGACTACATCTGCTCTTGTGGGAGATACTTCACCTGCACAGACTACGTCTGCTGCTGCTAGTGAGACAGTGAGTAACGAGACGGCTGATGCCATTGGTTCTCCCCCGGCTGCTCCGGGAGAGACACCACCTGTTGCTACTATGAGCCCTCATCCTGCGTCAGGAGAGGTTCCTGTGCCCAGTGCGAAAGAGCTTGAGTCCTCGTCATCAGCAGAGGCTGCCGAGCCCGCTCCTGCCATAGTTTCGTGTGCTGCGATGTCCCCGCCGAAAAAGATAGTGCGGAGGGTTCGTTATCAGGATAGCCCACTGATTTTGAGCCAGATATGATCCTTGATGCCGCTACGGGCGAGTTCAGGCCCAGACGCCCAGACGACGGTGATATCACCGCTGAGTCCGACTCGGAGGTTGACGAGGATGCGGCAGAGGACGATGACTTTTATGACAGGCAGTATGAGGTGAGGCAAGCTCTGACGACGATGATGACGTGCTGCTGTGTTGGCGGAGGACGACACCCCTCCTGTCTGGCGTATGTCGGAGACTACCGATGCTAATATATTTGAGGAGACCGATTTTGACCATGAGAGAGGACCGACTTTCACCTTGCCCAGCCACTCCCGTGAGCTCGATTACTTTTTTAAGTTTATTCCAGCTACACTGATCAGATTGGCCAAGGAGGAGACTAATAAATACACCAAATTCCCCAGCGATATATCGCTAGGAAAATAGATAAATACTGGCGTAACGCTGACTACCGAGAGGTGCAGGCGTTCATTGGCGTCTTAGTCTGTATGGGTGTCGACCGTAAATCATCAGTGGAGGATTATTGGTCTAGCGATCCCTTTCTGAGAAACCAGGGTATTTCTACTGTGATTACCCGCAGTCGCTTTCAGCAGCTTATGCGATACTTTCATCTGGCAGACCCAGAGAACGATCCACGTCGTGATCCTGATGAGGCACGCCGCCGACGTCGGTGTCAGGAGGATCCCCTGTATAAAATCAATCCATGGATGGAGCCCATAGTTGACCGGTGCGTAAATAATTATAAGATGGGTAGAGAGATCTCCATCGACGAGGGCATGGTGCGATTTAAGGGCCGTTCTAAATTTAAGCAGAGATTACCGCATAAGCCTGATCGAGACGGTTTCAAGATATGGCAGCTGTGCGACTCCACCACTGCATACATCGCTAACTTTGCACCGTACCTAGGTGTGAAATTTCGGGATCGGACTGATGGGAGACGGCAGGAGTGAGGTGTGGTGAAAAGAATTACGATGGAGCTGGTCCAGCCATTCTGTGGATATAATCACAGCCTATTCTGTGATAGCCTGTTTAGCACGGTCGTTACTGCTAGAGAGCTGATGGAGACCGGGATCTACATGGTCGGGAGTTTTAACCGCCGTAATCGTCGCACCATGCCCCCTCAATTAATTCCGCCGGGTAAGAGGAAGCGCCTTCCTCTGTCTGTTGGGGATATGAAAGCCACGACCAGAACGGACTCTCGTCTGAACATCACTGCTTATCAGGATAGTAACGCTCAGGTGCTGATCTTGAATACGGTCTATCCACCCTTGGAGTGCGTGCCAGTGGGGGAGGGAGACGAGCGGCGACAAGTGCCTCTGTCGCTGTATAATTATCGCCGGTACATGGGAGGCGTCGACCGAGCCAACCAGAAGCGCAAGTACTTTCACACTGGGCGCAAGAACCACAGATGGTGGACATATCTGGCATGTTACCTGATTGATGTTGCCCTGGTAAATGCATATATATGCTTCAAGCATGTACACCCTGATAGTAAGCTGACCCATAAGATGTTTCATCTGCGTGTCGGGAAACAACTCATTGGCGGTTATTGTGGGCGATCGCAGCCCAGTGTGAGAGAGGTCGAGGCCACCGTTTCTCTTGCCTCGTACATCAATCCACAAAATCAGCCGATGCACGTTGTCAGCCGTTTGGAGGGGCGGCAGAAATGCTGTAAAGTATGCAGCAGAGAGGGTAAGACCACTGCGAGCGGACGACTGTCTGAGACGTCCAAAGGATGTAGTCTGTGCGGGGTTCATCTTCACGAGGGCGAGTGTTTTGCGGCTTTTCATCATCGCATGATGCTACGAGGTAAGAGGAGCATTGGCGTGCAGACCTCTACTCACACAGCCCCGACGACACCCATCAGCAAGAGAACCCGACGTAAATAACGGACAGGGGACAGCTTCGCCTAACAGTGGCTTGACTGTATTCTGAACACGGACCATGATCACATTTTGAGCACGGTTGTGCCGTTTGTTTGTGCTTTACGATCCCGCTGATTGTAAATTGAAACACGGATTATTTTGTACAATCCCCCGATTGTAATCTTTGTAACACGGACCATGCACTCGGACGTCGAGACAGACTCTGAGATTTATTATTCGGCATAATGTAAATTATTCCCGAATAAAATACTATCTATGGATCGCATATTTTCGTTTGTTTTGTTTAGACGGATTATTTTGTACAATTCCCCTATTATAATTTTTGAAACACGGATCTGCCACCCCGATTGTAATTTTTGAAACACGGACCATGCACTCGGACGTCGAGACAGACTCCGAGATTTATTGTTCGGCATAATGTAAATTATTCCCGAATAAAATACTATCTATGGATCGCATATTTTCGTTTCTTTGTTTTTACCCCCACTTTCGTTTTTGGCAGATCCGTAAGGACGCTATAGTAATGGATGAACGTGCGTTGTATCACGTGGGAGGGGCACAGCCCAACGGAGGCTGTGCTCGTGCGACGTAGACGTTGTACCAACCATCTGTCGTTGGGGTTAGTGCATAGAGCAGTTGCACTGTCCAGAGCTAAGGTGGTACAAAACTGCACCTTAGTAACAACTGCACAACTAACCTGTTAGGAAACGGTAACACTAACGAGCTAAGTGTTCACTGAACTGGCCAAACTACGTACACGCCTTCCTTCAATGGCGGAACTATGTCGTTGACACTACGTCAAAGCAGACTGCACTGTGCGACTCTTCCAAGTCGTTCAAAGTACGTGGCCAAGTGACACAACCCAGGGGAAACAGGACAGGTTTGAGGGTGCTCCCGCACCCATAGCACTAACCCCTGGGTCTTCTACTAACCCACGAGAGAGGTGACGTTTCCCCGGTGTGGCCGTGCGTGCCGGCGAACGAGCTTTACTTCCGCGAAAGTAAGCTAGAAAAGGGCATAAAAGTGCACGTCCCCCGGGGCAAACAACGCCCGTGACCTCGTCATTTTCTGGACACAACCTCATCAGCGGTGCCCCTCTATACGGGCATGCAAAAATTTTTGAAGTCTAACACGTATATGGTCGGTAATCGTACCCCGAAAATGCGGTATTTTCCCGCCAAATGCCTGGCAGGAAAGCGTGCAGGAGAGCCTATCTTCTGTAGACACGGAAAAGGGGGCCGTTTTGACCGACTTGGCAGGATAACGGACAGGGGCGCTCGGCAGGAAAAGGGTTAAAGTTTCAAAAAAAAGCATTGTCCATTGTATAAAAATGCCCTTACAGCTTGGTTTTATAGTGAAGAAAGCCATAATATAACCAATTTCAAATCTCTGATGGAGTTGTTAATAACAAAGACTTAAAGATGACAACCTCTAGGTACACAATTCATACAATTCCTGAGAAGCACATGGAACATCCAACTAAGCTAATATAGGCAATTTTACTGAAAGCATACATGTGAATTCCTACCTGTCAACTATTTTATAATAATTCCATCCAAAGGCTTTCATACAACTACTTGGATGATTGTGACCAATGATATGGACTTTCTCTTTGTTGGTTTCCGCCATCTGCAAGACATTGATCAGCCATTCAAGTTCACCGGTTGGGTCAGTGGCATTCAGCAACAGCCAATAGTTGCCGCTGTTACACATGTTCATATTGAGAGAGACAAGTCGAAGTCCTGGCTGCAGTTGAACTGTGTAGTAACCACCTCTGTCACAAAAAATAAAAGACAAGAAAAATGAAACTTTCATGGCCAGGGAAGAGGGATACTTGGATAATGGACAGCCATATTGCAAATACATGTTAACCTAGAGGGTATTTTTCTGTTAAGGCACACCGGTACGTATACTAGAGAGGTGAAAGGAATATTTGCAGTATCACTCAGTCTCAAAATAGTGTGTGCTTATCACCATGGTATTTTCCCTTACATTTCATGTTTGTCAGTCAATATTGATGTGCACAGCATCATTAAAAGAGTTCTTGAGTCAATAGGGCAGTGAAATGTATCATGTTCATGTAAAGTACAGCAAGGATATCATAAAGAAAGAAAATATTAATGTGGCATCATAGCTGCAAACAATAGAACGCGCACTCTACGACGTGCACACCCACTGTACAGGACCGTGCTCACTGTAAAAATTATACCGTGGTTTGATGGAAACCTATCTTCATACAATTTATTGTCAGAGCTTTAAGCATGAACGCGGACATTGTTAGTAATGATTGAATGATGATTACATTATCTTAGGGTTGTAAGTTTTAAATGTTTGCATGTCGATATATTTACAAAGTATTTAAAAATCACGACAAAATAATTTGAAAAGAACATATTTCTCATCAAATTGTGATTTTTCCCATTTCACATACTGTATGGGGAGGGGTGATGTTATGCGATGTAGCATTGTAAATAGGCTGGTGACCCCATATTTTTATTTGATGCATATAGTGTTGCAATATCTGAACAATAATTTATGTGAAAATAAACAAAATTGTTGGATTGGAAATCCAAATAATTAAATGTTGTTCACATGTAAGAGAAAAATGACGAAAAGGTTAGGTAAAAAATTTAGTGGCTCGATGAGCCTTAAATTACTGGTCACACAACACATGAATTCAGAAAGAAACAACTGCATAGAAAATGTTCCAGAATATCAAGGGAAGCTAAATGAAAGAAAGAAATACCTTATAGTATTTTAAATCAATAAATATGAGTAATATGACATTTAACACTAGAGTATGTTTCTCACCTTTTAATAGTAGGTATGGTGTCTGGCGGCAGCCAACCAGTTTTGTTGACCCACTGATAGACAAAGGCATCATACAACCAGGAAATTGACAGATCTCCAGTAACGTACTCTGGGGGAAAACTGGGCAAGAAATATATATCTAGTGAATTGATATGCCATACGCTATGCTGGGCAATATCTAACACTTTCCATGTAGCTTTGCACAATACTACATGTACATGCATATGTAATATATAAAGTAACACCACAACATACACTAAGGGCAGGCAGGTTTCTCCTTACCTGTTTACAGGAGCACTTTCATGATTTCCCACTGCTGGGTACACCTTCATTCCGGGATAATACTTTAGGAACATGTCCGTGATATCTTCCAGCACAGTGAGTTGATCTGTCCTGGATTGGTTCCACACATCATGAGCCGGTAAGTCTCCCGTCATCAAGATATAATCAAACTGTGTTTAAAGACAAAATCTTTGTTATTTTTCCTTGGCACACCTGTTGTACCATTAAAATGTGGGGGAAAAAATAACCTTTAGTCCATAATTCCTAAAGCTCTTACACAGGCAAATTTAGAAAAATTATTTATCCAAATTTGCTTTCTTATTGCTTGATGAAGCACTTTTTTCCAGACTTCAAATTTATTTATATATTTATTTATTTATTCATTCATTCATCTTTTTATTGATTTATTCATTTATCTATCTCAACTTTAACTTGATAACATTATAGGTGTAATTCCTGTTTTCATGTAGGTAAAATAAACAAAAAAACAAATACGCAATTAAAGAAAACCCAGAAAGATAGCAGGACAAGACAAGAAAACTTGGTCAAACTAGCAGACAAGTAAACATAATACAGAAAGTCTTTACACAATTTCTTAAAAACAGTCAAAGACTTCAAATCCCTGATGGTTTTTGGGAGATGTTGTATTCATCAACACTTGCTACAGACAAAGTGTTTTAATAAAGTGGTGTGCATGCTCTAGGAACTTTCAAGAGGTTTGGTTGGAGAAACCAATGATTCAGAGGAGATGTAGGAATGGAATATAGTACAACGGTTGAAGTATGAGTTGCTCATACGCATGAGTCAGGCAGCTGAAATGAAGTTTCAAATTAACCGGTAACCGATAAAGTTGTGCATACATTTCATAAATCTGATAAGTGGAAAGTGGTGTAATAGTGTGACAAACAAGTCTTGCTGCACATTTCTGTAGACACTCCTAGGCATACAGATTGTTATCAGTAGATTCCCTGGCACACACTTCAACATGGAAGTTCTGAAGATTACACGTGTTATCCTGGATAACATACATGTAGTCAGTAAACTGCCACTGTGTGGGCATGTTAATTGAAGAGGTCCTTAGCCACCAACATACTCTGTCTGTTCATCAATTTTATTCCCTGGCTCATTAATTGAAAAGTCAACTAGGTAATATGTAGGGTAATCTGTTGCTTACTTTTTCTGATGTCCGGAGATGCTGAAACAAACTGTCAAGCAGAATTTTTGGTGCGTCACAATTTCTGTAATCCCCGTATTTCCCTGCTCCCTGCACTGATGGACCTGTCGAACAAATATGGTCAAAATGAGTACAAGTTCATCAAATTTTAAAAGAAAATCATTACACAAAGGGTGAATGGCAATACTTATGAGAAATCTAAGAGAGAGAGAGAGAGAGAGAATGAGAGTCAGTACGCTGTCATTTCATTAAAAATGATTGGCATTACTTCATACAGCGCCCATGTAAACGCTCATTTTTTATTTTTTTTATTGTATTCCTCATCCAACAGGAGAACCCAATTACAGGATGAGGTACCATAATGCACTACCCAATGGAGCAATGGGGAGTAAAGTACCTTCCTCAGGGGCACAGCAACATGCTGGAGTCTCAAACTCACCATCCTCTGATGAGTCCAGTACCACTGCCCCTCTCTCTCTATCATATGCTTAGATTTGACAAGTCATCGTTGATGACACAGTCCCCACTTGTTAATAATGGGTACTTTGATTACATGTCCTCAGAGACGATAGAGTCCTCTTCATTAATTAGGTCTGTGATAAAAATACTTTGATACAGATGGCGCTCAATGGCCAAGAATGAGTTCCATGGTGATGAAAACATAAAACCAATGTAGGCCACCATCCTAAAGTTCACAAAATGAGTCAACTAGGAATTAATCAACAGGATGTTGCAAAACATTTTTGCATACAATTCTAACACTTAACAGATTATCACTGGTACCATATTTCATAAAGTGTGATGCAGTATTTATCAGTCCGGGTTATGTCCATATAGAGGATAGTAGGGAAGAGCCAATGGCGTACCGTATATGTAATGAAATTAAGGCAAGAACCAATCACGTACTGTATATGTAACAAGGGTCAAAGGTTACGTTGGTTCACTTTGTTCAGATCACTACCAACGCGTGGATTTGACCGGACAGATCCACCGATCGAGTGAGACTGTTGGCTACCCGGAAGTATCTTAGCTCCAGTCGATTGGCGACGTTCTACCGTGTTAAAAATTGTAAGATTTCTTCAGGAATAGTTTTCTGAGTTTCTTTACCCTTGACCATATTCGACAAAGAGTTATTGGACGTTTTACGTTCTCTTTTCCAGCTTTTGGTTAACTTATCGGCGATTGATCCGGCGCGCGTTTTTCTGAGCGAAGGGTCAATCGTACCGGGCAACGCATGGTGATCGAAAAAATCGTGCTCCATCGTGCTCCGATGACCGACTAAAACAGTTGGACCATCTTTGCAAAGCTTGAAACATTCTCCATACTGCAGATGGCAAGGTTAAATTGAAATTTGACCAAAAATAGGCGATATTTGGCGACAAATAACTCACTGTAGATTTACGAGGGTCAAATGTTGATTTCTAGGAGCCGTACCCGGCCAGGAAATTCATCCAAATAAGTAATTTTCAATGTACTAACCACTTGTGTCGGTCATCATCTCGACCGTACTGAACATTGTGCGTAACGTCTATATCTAAAAACTACCCAGTGCTAAAAATAAAGGGCGAAATCAAGCCGAAAAGTTCCAAACTTGTTGCAATGTAGGAGCCAAGGATTGCATGGTTAATTATTCATGACGTTGGCGGCGGTAGGTTCGCTGATTGGTCAATCGTAATATCCTCTCTATGGACATAACCCGGACTGTTTACAACACTATGAGATCAACATCTGTATCAAGTTTCATCACATTTGACGTTGTATTAATTGTGGCTATATCACCCTAATTAGGAAAGTTCATTACTTATGCAATTACAAATTAATTAAAATGACACTGATAAATGTCTTTTCAATGTTAAAGCAATGTGAGCTTAACATCGGTTAACATCTGTATAAAGTTTCATGAATTTGATGCAGTACATATTTCTTGACATATCAGCCTACTTACGAAACTTCAATAATTGACATGTTACTGCTACATGACGTGAAACAAATTGACGAGCATATGTATGAAATAGGTCAATGTCAACTTTGAATGATACTGGTGGAAATATGTCTGAGTTATGGCTCTGTACATGAAAACATCGTAATAAAATGGCTGCCTAGCAACCATATTGGATCGTATCACATAAAAAATCGACGTACATATGTATGACATAGGTCAATGTCCTTGTACCAACTTTGAAAAATAGCGTCAATGACACTGTAGCTCCCATCCTGGACTATTTAGTGTTTGTTCTCTGGTCAGATATTTGAACATGTGTGAAAGGGATAAAGTGCATGAAGTGAAAATACTTAAATGAAATGTACTGGAGACAGTGAAATATGTTTAATGTAATTATTCAGAATATAAAATGGAAAAAAACAGAATTAGATATATCGAATACTGTGATACAACCATTAACTCAACAAGTCATTTACAATGACATAGTCCCCACTTGTAATAGGAGTATTAGTCTTGATGGGGCAGGAAAATGTGGTCATTAAGAAGTATCACTGGAGTGTATATGTTGAGATCTATGGGCACATACGTCTATGTCGTTGTTCCCAATTTGAAACACATGAGGCATGTCTACGTTATGGTTCTAAATCGGGAAAAAGATCAGACCTCTAGCAGTATTGGCCAGCCAAGAAATACATATGCGCATTATAAATGAGGTACAAGATGTGACATCTTAAGGTCTAATACACTATCAAAATTGGAGGGTATAGAACTTGTGGTTACTGAAATATGCATATATATGTATAATCAAGGTCAAAGGTCATCGAGGTCACATGACATTTTGAAAAAAAAAAATTATATTGCTAATTAATCCCTATATGCAAAAAATCAGATCTCTAGCTCTATTCGCTTGCCCAGAATTAGATGTGTACATAATTAATGAGGTAAAGCGTGTGTTTGTCATAAGGTCTCCCATCCTACTAAATACAAAGGACATAGCACTTGTGGTTACTTATTTATTGACATAAACATATATTTTAGGTAAAAGGTCATCGAGGTCACATGACATTTGGTCAAAAAATTTCTCTCCTATAGTTATCCCTATATACCAAAAATCAGACATCCAGCTCTATTGGCTCGCTCAGAATTAGATATGCGCATAATTATTGAGGTACATATGTGGCGTCATAAGGTGTCCCATCATACCAAACATGAAGGGTGTAGCACTTGTGGTTACCGAGTTATGGACAAATATGTATATTTGAGGTCAAAGGTCACCGAGGTCACGTGACATTTTGCTAAGTTATCCCTATATACCAAAAATCAGACCTCTAGCTCTATTGGCTCGCTCAAAATTAGATATGTGCATAATTAATGAGGTACAATATGTGGCGTCATAAGCTGTCCCATCATACCATACATGAAGGGTGTAGCACTTGTGGTTACTGAGTTATGGACAAATATGTATATTTGAGGTCAAAGGTCACCGAGGTCACGTGACATTTTGTCAAAAGAATTGTATTGCTAAGTTATCCCTATATACCAAAAATCAGACCTCTAGCTCTATTGGCTCGCTCAAAATTAGATATGCGCATAATTAATGAGATACAATATGTGGCGTCATAAGGTGTTCCATCATACCATATATGAAGGGTGTAGCACTTGTGGTTACTGAGTTATGGACAAATATGTATATTTGAGATCAAAGGTCATCAAGGTCACATGACATTTTGTCAAAATATCCGAGATATCTGCGTGAACGGATGGACTCACGGATGGACGAACAGACGGACATGACCCAATCTATAAGCTCACTGGACTTCATCCGTGGGGACTAAAAATTGTGTCACTGCATCCTTTTTGCAATATGAATACGATGAGAAACTAAATTTTTATTTTTCGTGGCCTTATACATGGGAGTCTATGGAGATCTGCCTTATACATGGGAGTCTATGGACGTGTAAACTAAAAATATGCAAATTTCACCACGATTTGCCCAAATTTGGGAAAGGTCACTCCTATGCACTTCCATACCAAGTTTCAAATCAATCGGACTTGTGGTTTCAGAGCAGGAGATTTTTTGACCAAAAATGGGAGAAAATTACAAAAAAATTCATGAAAAATAGCAAGTCCAAGATACTGACCCAAGATGTGCACAATCATTTCATGTCAGCCCAAGGTACTTACATGCTAATTTTTCATGTAATCTGCTCAGTGGATATTGAGTTTTTTCAATTTTGACTGTTTTTACATTTTTTCACTTAATTTGCATATTTTTGGCAATGACAACTTCATTTGAACAAAATCTCATCTACAGCCCATCATCCATGTACACACCAAATATCAAGATGAAATGTACAGCGGTTTTGGAGTTTTTGATGTTGACGGACAGACATACAGACATACAGACATACAGACATACAGACATACAGACGTACAGACATACAGACATACAGACATACATACATACAGACATTTCCCTAGCCTATAAGAATAGCTTCCATTGCCATATATACATATGGCTATGGGAGCTAATAAAATCAGTTGAGATATGCCTGAGTTATGCCTCTGTATATGAAAAAATCGTAACAAAATGACCACACAGCGGCCATATTGGATCGTATCACAAAACAAATTGATGTGCATATCTATGACATTGGTCAATGTCCTTGTACCAACTTTGAATAAAATCGGTTGAGATATGCCTGAGTTATGCCTCTGTATATGAAAAAATTGTAATAAAATGGCCGCCTAGCGGCCATATTGGATTGTATCACAAAACAAATCGACGTGCATATCTATGAAATTGGTCAATCTCCTTGTAGCAATGTTGAATAAAATCGGTTGAAACATGTCTGAGTTGTGGCTCTGTACATGAAAAAATCATAATAAAATGGCCGCCTGGCGGCCATATTGGATCGTATCACAAAAAGAATTGACGTGCATATCTATGACATTGGTCAGTGTCTTTGTACCAACTTTGAATAAAATCACTGAAACATGTCTGAGTTATGGCTCTGTACATGAAAAATCGTAATAAAATGGCCGCCTGGCGGCCATATTGGATCGTATCACAATGAAAATTGACGTACATATCTATGACATTGGTCAATGTCCTTGTACCAACTTTGAATAAAATTGGTTGAAACATGTCTGAGTTATGGCTCTGTACATGAAAAAAATCGTAATAAAATGGCCGCCTGGCGGCCATATTGGATCGTATCCCAAAACAAATCGACGTGCATCTGTATGACATATGAAGTAATCCTTGTACCAAGTTTGAATGAATCGCTTCTTGCATCTCTGAGATATCTGTGTGAACGGACGGACGCAAGCACACACGCACGTACGGACATGAACAAACCTATAAGTCCCCCGGACGGTGTCCGTGGGGACTAATAAAGCCAGCATGTACTATCATATGGATGTGCAACAGAATATATTTGAATATCAAAACTTGCAACTCTCACAAAGGTTTTTCCTTTGGCTGGATTATGCTGCTGTATCTTGGCCGCGGCTGTGGGCAAAAACAATCTGTCACAAGGCAATGCAGATTTCAAAATTATGCAACAGCCTGTTACATATTTATGTACATGTATGTACATGTATACGTATGTACACAGTTTGATCTGTGCTTCCAACTTTATAAACATATAATATTTTGGTATACCAGGAGATATGGGAAATATTCAGGCTATAGTTTTCATAACACAGAGTAGTTTAGAGGGATGGAGGAAAATGTAATCACGCCAAGGTAACTTTATATCTAGAACATAGAGCAAAAGAAATGTTTCTGAAGTTTGGAACATACACTGGTATTGACACAAAACTGCAGTAACTGATATTATTTCAAAGTTTAACAATGGTCTATATAGTAGGACCACTGTCTATGAATGTAAAATGGAAAAGTATGATCACATGACATGAAGTGGATGTGTTAATATTTGAAATAAAATTCACTCTATTTTGGATTTTGTATTCATGCTTCTCTTGCTTTGATAAACAAAAGACCCCTATGCAGTTTTAGATAGTGAAATGAGGTTGTTATTATTACCAGACAAACTCACAACTGAATCTATTCAAGAATTCAATCACCAATGATAGTTTGACCTTTAAAGCTCTCGTTCCCCTCTATGGGAAATATATAGATCTAATGACAGCCTTTAAAGAGATGAACTTTTTTTATTTTCTTCAGTAAGTTTGACCTAGCTTTCAAAAGATCAAACCATTTCTTGTGATACAATTGCTTACCTTGTGATACAATGTAGGCCACTCAGCAAGGTCAGAGGTTGTATGCCATACATTGTGAAAGGAGGGCAGTGGTAAATGGCTTGACTAAGCTAAGAATAGGAGTGTTGTCACAATGTAATAGACCTGGCCACTCAGTGGTCTGTGTACACAGTTATAAGCTTCATGCAAGGACAAGGCAGTGATTAGAATTAATAGATGGTGGGAGAAAACAATGTACGTCACAGCTAGAGTAGTGGGAAGACATAGTAGGCCATCACATTGCTCAATACTCAATGGTAGTAATTGCGCCAAGGGAACAGACATTTAGATTCTCAAATTTTCACAATTCTTTTCTGATCTGCGACTTGTGGGGCTCATTTTAAAGCTCTTAGTTTTTCAAACGTCAAAAATTTTGTCTTTCCTATGGAGAAATTCAAATGGCTGCCATATACTCACTCATGTTAACTCTACAGTAAAGACTAAGATGGTGAGAATTTGTCTTACTCCAAGCATGGTTACCGGGGTAGAGTAAACGTGCTCGAAGAGCTTTAAAATGAATCCCCACAAGTGGTAGATCAGAAAAGGATTGTAAAAAATAAAGTGCGAATACGAGTACATGTATCCACAGCGATTCATTAAAACAATTTCAGTACCTGGTTTTCCATCGTTGGCCCTGCAGCACATTGGTTCACCACATTCAGCATTGGAGCCAGGCTGGTAGTATCTGTCATAGTGGAAATCTGACAGCTGAAGCACTTTGGTGATGGGAGAACCGGGCTATGTAAGAAAGGAAATAAGCCAGGATGATTTTGTATGCTGAAAAACATAAAAGTAAAGTCTTGTGGAACACACACACAATATGTGATGGCCGCTTTCATTGTTTACACCAGCTTATTTACAGCTTGATTGTCAATAACTAGTAAATAATTATAATGGGAGACATGATATTGTATCATGAATGAATTTAGAAAGAGACACTTTGAGAAATCTATAACAATTTGAACATATTGATTGTTGAGAGTGAGCAGAACCAATCTCTTCCTATTCTTTGCTATCAATCATGTGACCAGGACAAGTGATCAACAGTATTGTTGTTACCAAGTGACGGGCAGAACAACATGTGGCACCAGATGCTGACAGATTGACAAGCCTTTTTTCACACCCTAGTCTACTCAACTTTCTTGATTTTTCACCCTTGTACAACTTCCTTGGGTACCCTCATAATGTCTTTCCAACTTCCCCATTCGATCAATTATTAGAGCTATACACGTAACATGTATCATGCATGATGACTGCTGAACATGACTTTTCATGGCATTGTCGACTGCACTGTAGGATTGCATTCTGCGCGCAGAATGCACACATTGCCCATCAGCTAGAAATTTGAAATATGCATGTGACATCATGTGATAGTAAAGAATAAGCAAACAATGTGACACTTTACTATTGTGTATTCAGCCCCTCACAACCATCAGCCACCCCTAAAAAATAATGGTACACCCCGCTGGGTACTTCTGTGGCAGCATACTTGATAAGGTCTGTTTTTTCTTCTCAATTCATATTACTGCATGTTTGTACACAATTTTATTTTTTCTAAAAAATTTCTTGAATTATAATTAACAAATCTTTCAAAAAAGCTTACTGATAACAAGGAGAGTAGAAATTGGGCTATAATTCCTCTTGTCATTTACAGTTTGTACATTGTACTTAATCCTTTAAGAGGGGCACAACTCAGACTTATGTAAGTCTATGGAAGTTAATAAGGTAGAGAAGAGGATGTGAAATTTCAGCTCTAGCATCATGAACTAATTTTGGAGTAAGGCTGCATTACCAGGAAATATTGATAATGTCAATATTACCAATAGTTCATCCAATTTCAAACTCTGTGTCAAGTTCAAAAACAGACGAAGGTGAAGATTCTATGCCAATGGAATGTAATCATTATAAAAAGTGGGATTAATCAAGAAGGGGATATATTTTTTGCAAAATTATCACCAATTTTAGCACAAAAGGTTGTTGGGATATCTTCTACAGTATTGGTTTTTCAACTTTCATTTCCCAATTGTGTCATATTTTATTTTACTTCTGTTTTGTAATCTATTTCCAACATTTAATTCAAAAAACTTGTTAATCTAAAATCTTGTTAACCAGTCAGTTTTTAAAGCCTATGAGCTGTTGACAGCTTTTCAGTTAAGGTGATTATCCTCCACGTTTGTGACTGGCAGCAGTAAGAATTATACCTAGGGTAGACAATTCACAGTACAGACTGTTTTCCTTTATAGAAATCCTATACAGAGACAGGAAAAGGGCCAACCAGAATTATAATCTTGAATGCTTGCAATGAAATATGAAAGTGCACCTGTGTGTGCCTTAGGTCTGAACATTAGCGTAAACACTTGGAAAACATGTACCAAAAAATATCAAAATTAATAATTTATTTAGGATGCTTGTGGAATCAGTTAAACACCAACTCACTTAGTACTGACCACATGTATAGTGTTTCTATATGATTTAACGATCGCTTCCCATTTTCTCAAAGAGGATGTACTGAAACCTTGACTAGACTTAGATATGTTGTATTGTACAGGGTAGGTGGACCTCCATCCATGGGAAATGGAGTACCCACAGTAAAAGACATCAGGAGAGCTAAAATGCTGTGTGATTAGAAATATACTGTTTCTATGCATCATTGTGACATAATAACCTTGTTTTACCAGGAGATTTTGCCTTATCTTGCCTACAGTGGGCAAACAAAGACAATTGGAGTGAAAATACGCCCCTTAAGTTGCAATGTACAATGATTGGGTTGCCATGACAGTACATGTATGAATATCATGTGACTGACCTTTGAAATGGTGACAATGTACAAACAGCAAGCTATCCTTACATGTATAAAATTGTAACAATTACACATCAAGTGGAAATCTGTCATGTAAAGTATGCAGCTGGGTTGTTTCTAAATTGAGCAAAAACTACAGTCGTGACTGTTTGTACACCATCAAATGGCGCAGGTAAATGGGTGGAAATTGAATTCAGTACCTGCAACTGTAAACCAGATATTTGCCTAAAACAAGCATATTACAGGAAAGGAAACATACTAAATTCAAGAAGCACATATAATTATTGTGATGTTTGAAATTCAAAGTAAATTTTCCTGGTTTCAGCTTTTCTCTTTGTTCATCATTATCTCACAATGCTTTGTCTCCCATTGGGGTTACACTTAACAATTACAAAACTGGATTCAGTTTTGATGAATTTGAAAAATTAACCATCTCCAGCAACTTTTCATTTCATTTGATGATTTATTTTGAGATATCAAAATAACACAAATTTTTGGTAGCCATTTTAACTTATAGCTCATATTTTTGAGACATCAATCGGTGAAAGGAATTTTTCATAAAATTTGACTTGGTAACAACATGATTAATCTAGGTCTAACTATATTGTGACAGAACAAAACATAAAAAGCATATAAAAAATGAAAAACTTAAAACTTGATGATATTTGTACCTTTGGAGGTTTTGGAGGCACCACTGGTGGCTTGGGAACATTTGGCAGTGTCAGATTCCAGAAGAAACGCGGATCGTACGAATGACCACATGAACTTCCAAACAATATTCCACAGGCTTCCTCAGGACTTAAGACAAGGTTATCAACAACGTAGAAAAATTCATCCTGGAAGTCAAAAAATACTCCACTATAATCACTGAATAACCAGAATATGTCCTGGTATGGTATTACTTCTCCAATTTCATAGGATGTTTGAGAAGTTGTTCATAAAACCATAGACAGTAGAGGGGGGACTACTGTCTATGATAAAACAAGGCTCCACTCGTGTGCTTGAAGATGCCTACAAGAAGTTAGATGCACAGGCAACGCCATAGTTGACAGCACTTTTAGTGTAGTACTACACTGAAAGCACTGTCAACTACGGCGGTGCCTGTGGTTACATGTACCTATTAGTAATCGTTGACAATTTTCTCAAGCGTCTATGGAAGGTAGTGCAACGCACCCTCCTCCCCCAAAATCAAATCTGTAATGGAATCAAAGTTACTAAATTCACGTAGTGCCACCTGTATTTATTTTCAATCTTGCCATCCTAATGAACTTTAATATTTTGTCATAGAGAGCAGCTTTAAAGATGTCAAAGGGACGGTTTTCATTTGCAAAAGACAATACTACAGTCTTTAAAAATTTTATAAGCAACTCACACAGCGCGTTAAAAATGAAATTTAAAGAAAGATGTTTTTAGTACACGTATTTTGTTTTACTTGATTTGCATTATGGAACTCGGAACAACTATAATCGTTACAGTTATATTCACATGGACAAATTTGATCTGAAAATAAATCAAGTGCTTTCCTCTTCCTCGAATAGCAGTATACAGTTCCAACGGACCTTTTTCTTCTGTAATTTTTTGAATTATTACTATTATTATTATTATGAGTTGTTGTTGTGTTGTTGTTGTTGTTGTTGTTGTTGTTGTTGTTGTTGTTAACGATAAGAATCGTCCATGATATGAAATAACGAGTTCAGGTAGCCTAAGATATTGACAGAGCTACGTAGGGACCATCATAGACTGTGACTAAACCCACCTTGAACTCTTCGACGATATACTTGCAGACTCGTTTGGACTCCATTTTGCCAACTTGGCAAATCTCTGTTGCTATGGAAATAATCTCATCCTCGGTGGCTTTCACGAGTAGCAGTCGCTGCAGAAGGCCGATGGCAAACTTGCAGATGCTACACTCGACGCTTGCGGTAATGGTTTTGATGTCCAGTCGGAAGTCAGACTGAAACTTGTCGTATTCCCGGAGTGCCATTTGCCTCAGCTCTTGAAAATATGAAGTCTCATTCTGGGTTGAAAACACAGGGACGCTTTGAGCTTGTTGCGCGAGCAAAAAGCAAATCAGCAGAAGATAGACGACCTTCATTACCATGCTTTGTAGGACTTTCCTGAGCTGGCTGAGGCCCATTCAGTACTGACAGAGTACGAGTCCTTCGCTACTTCAGCTAAACACTGTAATAGTATACGACTTGCCTAGTTGCCGGCCGGTGGAATGCACCACGTATGACCAAAATCGATCACACACGTGACCCTGCTTGTGCTGGTGGGCCTACGACGGTGTAGTGAACTACAAATCTCTTGAAACAGCTAAATACACGTCCAGCGCTTCCATGAGGACTGAATGCTTCTTTCGCGGCCACTCGCATGTGCACTGAACATGTAATGTTATTTCCTGAGCATAACATTCATCACGCCATGTCACCTGACATAAAACACGTGACAACAGGGGTCATGACCATACACTGCCACCAACGACAGCATATATTGCATTCAGGTAATCATACCGGGATCAGTGCAGTGTATTGCGTGCAGCGCAGTGCAATGCAGTACACGCACGTACGCACTATATTTCCCGGAACTGTCTACTTTGAAGTTATCCATGTTTGGAATCATCATCTGAAATATAGTCTTATAAAAATCCAACTCTACTATTAAAATCTCCAATGAGTAAAACGTAACATCACCCTGCATAGAATACTTACATATCCGCCGGGCATATCCGATTCCAATAGATCAAAATATTCCCCTTTTATGTGAACATTTGAATTTGCAGGGGGTATATAAACACAACAGATGTACATATCATTCTCTAGAGAGAAAAATTGCTTGTCTAACTTACACCACAGAAAATCAGGAATATCAGACTGTTCAGATTGTTTCAATAAAGATTTAAATATAATGGCTGTTCCCCCAGCGACACTGTCACGTTTTTTACGTATACAATTTCTTTCAGATCTGAAAACACTGTATCCATCAATGTTAAAAAACTCTTTGGTACTATTTAACCATGTTTCCTGGAGACATAAAACATCAAATTTTCCACCCAGTGAAACAAAATCATCTTTGAAATTACACTTATTCAACAAACCGTGAACATTCCAACTACCAACTGAAATATGTTAACGTTTTTGTTGTCTGGCAGATTTCTTCAATAATAATTGAAGTTGCAGTTTGCAAGGCTTAGAAATTTCAAGCTACTGACTCAGTGAACTCGATTACATATTGTAATCCAACAAAGATCAACAAAAACTTCTTCAAACATTTTTAAAAAATTACAAAATCAGTGACTGCAGCATGTAACTTCAAGGTTCAAATCACATGATTGAGAGCTAGGGTATTGTTGAAGTAGGTGAATTAAATTATAAGTCACTGCAATTCCACGTGGTAATGTCGTCAGTTTTTTGATACTAGTAAAGCGTACATCCTACAGTATACGGTACACGAGAACTATATGACCAGTCAGCAAGAGTAAGAAAATATCTTTGTCAAAAATGCAAAGATATAATCGTCATTGGTTAATAATGATTTTGCGTCAGAATTTTATAACTTCAGTAGTCGTATGAAAGCCGACACACGAAGAGAAGTACGGCTTATACAAAAGTTACGCATCCCTGCCCCACCTCGGCCCTAGCCCGCTGCCTTGCTGCACACCTGACCTCAACAGGTCACCGGTCAGTAGACTTGTGATTGCCGTGTTCGGCGCGCAGAATACGAAAACTCCCGCTTGTCCGTCTGCAAATTTATACATTTCCGCGCCAGGCTGTTTCCGCGCGTAAACTCCTTTTGAGAGTTCTGGAGTTCGATGAATCCTATGGATATACCACGCCAGGGGGATACACACCGATACACTTGTAACATGTCGAGTTTTATTACTTTTCGTCGTTAGACGTAGGTAATTCTTCATTTAAACTGCGAAATAATGATAAACATACAAATTTGCGATATATCGTAGAGGTTAGGGACCGTTCAGTTTTTACGGCGGGGGGGCCCGGCAAAATCCAGGGGGGGGGGGTCATCGTAATTTTGGAATCCGCGAAGGGGGGGTCATCGCTTTTTCACTGGTAGGAAAGGGGGGTCACCACATTTTCAAAAACATAATACCAACAAAAATCACTTTACGCCATGGCCATGATCGACCCTCTTTACCGGCGGGCCGCCTTCGGCGGCCCACTACAATAAATATACTTTATGTATTACCCATGACCCTCTTAACGGGCAGACGCCTTTGGCGGCCCACTCCAATTAGGTTTACTTCATGCAATGGCCATGATCGACCCTCTTTACCGGCGGGCCGCCTGCGGCGGCCCACTACAATAAATTGACTTTATGTAATACCCCATGACCATCTTAACGGCCGGACGCCTTCAGCGGCCCTGTCCAGTAAAGTTTACTTTATGCAATGACCATGATCGACCCTCTTTACCGGCGGGCCACCTTTGGTGGCCCTCTAGAATAAAGTTGACTTTACGTAATGGCCCATGACCCTCTTAACCGGAGGGCTGCCTTTGGCGAACCACTCCAATAAAGTTTACTTTATACAATGTCCATGGACATAAGTTGTCTATGGAAATGAAGTTAAAAATTGCCTTACAGTCGTCCTAATTAACAGACGTTTCAATGGATGTGGCTGAGAAGTTTGTGCACTGGCATCTCTGCTACACGAATAAAGTGCACCGCGAACCGGAGTTCAAATCCAAACCGTGCAGGTAAATTTGACATATGGGTTTTGGTTATTTTTCAGCTGGGGGGAGGGGGGGGGTCATCAAATTTTTTCATCTGACAAAGGGGGGGGTCATCTTTTTTTCACGAAAAATGCAGGGGGGTCTATATTTTTTTGAACACCGGCGACAAGATTTTGCCGCCCCCCCCCCAGGCCGTAAAAACTGAACGGTCCTTATACTGACTTGACGATATTCTAGGGGAGGTCTACAATAAGTTCGAAGAGCACATAATTTACTTCCTACGGCAAAGACTTTATAGCCAGCATTTATGCCATTACCTCGGGTAAGTTTTGTAAAACTTCTCCTTAGTTTTTGTCGTTTTCATTATTCTTAATCAGTTGTACTATATTTTTAACCAATACCACATAAACATCAGTTTTTACGTGTCAAATATTAGCCCCCTCCGATGACTACATTTTGTCGTCTGCCACACAGTACGCCGCGCGCGTGGTATGCGTCTATGCATACCACTCGGCGGCCGCTATGTATCAACCGCACGTAACTATGCTAGTCACCTATGCGAATTCTGGTGGAATCAAACTTTGTTTTCCGTTTTTTCTCAGAGTCAGTAAGACTCGGCTTTCTCCCACGGGGCATGACCGATCACCGACGCGAGTGGTACTGTGGCGTACAGCAGCGTAAGCGTAGACTCGTACTCCATAGCTTAGTTGACAATGGCCCCAGTGCCGAACGTTCGATGTTCGGAAGCTGAATTTAGGTGGGCCACCGGAATTCAAACTTTTACTTTTTTGATGACATGTTTTTATCGATATCTCGTGATCCGCGCGCAGTCGCCACGTCAAATATCGACCGTTGGCATTAAAAAATGTGGTTTAAAAATGTTACCAAGTGGGAGTGCCACTTTATGATGTCCCAATTCCAGCCATTTATTTGTTTTCCTTCGGCACCATAAACCACAGAAGTGCATAGGTAAGCGACGGGGAGGGGGTCACTCGACCAAGAATCATAATCGAATTTATTTGATGATTTTGTCCCGACCTACCTTATTTTTACTTTTACAAATAATTAAATATCACCGTGGAAGGGACTGAGAGATAATTCTAAAATCCCATTGAGAGCATAATCATTGCAGGGTCTCCAAGCCAATTCTGTGAAACAGTTAACCGTATTGCATTTTTGAGAATGTTCGACTTTTTAGTCAACTTAATGTATATTTCAGGCGAGATAACCACTTACGAGTGTAAAATTGGTGTCATCCTCATTATCTCTTCAGCTTCAGAGGACAGTTATGGATTTTGAGTGTACACCGGGGTGACATAGCTTGAATGACGGTAAGATCAGAATATTCCTGACTGTACAAGTACCATATATCATACATTTCCAGTTATGTCTTACACAAACACTGCTGCTACATAATCGGGAACTATTTCATTCAGCAGGGTTCTGCGAAGATTTTCTCTTTTATTTGTAACAACTAATTAAAGGTCACGTGGAAGGGAATTGAGAGAGAAATTCCAAAGTTACCAAAATTAAAGTGATGAAAAGGATTCTGTGACCAGAAAGATACAAATCCATTGTTACATCTGAGATGTGCAAACTTATTCTTGGAGAATTGACCTTATGCCAAGCAATGGATATTCTTCCTCAGCATCTGTCAAAGGAAATAATGAAAATGACGGCAGGAGTGACAACAATGGATACGGTGGTAAAGACCTACCCCATTGGCGGGTCAAGTGCTGGTAACTTCTGACCCCATACCTGAGGTAAGAAAATTTCGAAGGAAATGGTAAAAGACATCAATAAAATCTATGACCTTGACAATGACTAGAGAACCAAAGGGTAAGGTGGCAAAGACCTTTCCCAACGGTGGGTATGTGCTGTTAATCTTTGACCCCCAACCACAGAAATTAACAGCATCCAACACAGTTTGCAGTATGGAATGTATTTTGTTTTTTCATTGAGCTTTGATTTGTGTTTTCATAATTTGTTGTTTTGTATTGTCCCTTTTATGACTGGCAATGTGAATATTAAAACTTTTTTTATTTTTTTTTATTTCACATTTAATCAGAAACAAGACAACAAAGCAAACAAGAGCAGACAGAACAAAAACAAACATTTACAAAACAAATCTATGAGGCAAAATGTGTACAAAAAGTCCCCTACTTTTGTATATGTTTTTCCATTGCGTCATTTGACAATGCTATACATTTTCTGTATTGTACACTGACCTTGCATAATGTTTAAAATTAACAGGAGCAGAGTTTGTGTATCTACATTTGAATATATAAAATCGTCCCACAAGAAAAACAAAGTTAATAATTGAGCTAGCCATAGGATCTATGTCACCAAGGATACAATTCATAGCATTCAACAATAATTTTGTCTGTGTAACGTCGTAAATCCACTTTTTTACAGAGTTCCAAAATTGAGCTGTGTGTACACAATCCCAAAATAGATGATAATAATCTTCTTCTACTTGTGTACAAAATGAACACAATGGTGATTCAATCAATCCCCAAGTGTGTAATAAGCGATTTGTTGGTAAAATCTTCATAATGAGTTTGTATTGAAAATTCCTTAATTTAGTGTCAATGGTTATTTTGAAAGGAAGCAAAAAAACTTTGTCAAGTGGAATAACAATATCAAGAATATTATGCCAGTACATTAATACCAATAGGGGTTTCTAAATTCATGATAAAGATGTACATATCTCTATTAATCTTTTCACCTGACATCCATTTATCATTTCGAAGGTTTGGTTTACAAACTAATAACTTTGATGAATTTGATTTTGTGATCATCTTCCTCCAGGCAGATGGTATAGCAGATAAAAGTTGATTATATCAAAAAAGTACAAATACTACCATATTTTTCAACAAATTGATCAAATGTATAAAACTTACAATAAATATCAAGAAGATCATTAATAAAAACAACGCCATTCTCAGAAAAAATATTCCACGGAATTGGCATCCATGAATGCGTATGTCAGAATTATTACAAATTAGTTCTTGACAAATATCATCCTTACAATCAACTGTGTTGTAATTGTATTGCAGCCATGCTGAAATAATTTCTTATAGAAAAACGGAATTAATAGGGTCCAAAATACGAAAGTCACAACTTTTAAGATTGGCATGATATTAAAACTTAACACTAACAGTATTTTGGCAGATGAAAGGGTGAGTAAACACCCTAATGTTGATGAGAGCATTGGTCAAATCCTACCTCCCTGCCTTCAGATTATTTCACTGTTTGGCAAAAAGGAGGGTTGGGTAGTTGTGTTCTAATATCACAGCTCCATCATCACTGTCTTTTATAATTGTGCCATATATAGGCCGGCATATACACAAGAAAAATAGTCCACATCTGTTTATAGAGGGAGGAGGGGTTTTGGAAGTGCGCCAGTGCGACTTTCTTGTTTTAATACCAACGATATTATTGCTTACTTGATGTACGATACTGAGGTGGTGGGTCGATTGCTATATTATAATAGGCACATGCTGCTGACACTAATAAGCGTGTTCTAATTTGAATTATATCATACCAGTATATTGATGGCGCAAATACAGCGATCTGATTGGTCGAGACGCGAAAAGAACCGTGGTATATTGGCGATATACCACGGCTGGCGCACGCGCGAGCTCTCAGCTTGAGCAAAAATCCATTTTTGACGTTCCACGCCAGAATTTCAATATATACTGTTATGATATAATAGCAATAAAGCACACCCAGCGACGGTATACCACTCGATTTTGACCAGTTCACTTCATATATGCACTCGCTATCGCTCGTGCATATATGTCGTGAACTGGTCAAAATCTCGTGGTATACCATCGCTGGGTGTGCTTTATTGCTTAAATATATCACCCCGTACCGTAGCACAGACGTTCGGCGGCTGGGTAGTCTGATCAGTCGAACGATCGTTAGCCTTGGTCCTAGACGAAGTATTTTTGGCCTCTTTCAGAGATTTTGGCCTTCGCCCATATATATCGGACCCGAAATCTCCGAAGGCAAAAATTCTTCGTCTAGGGACAAGAGTCTAATCGATCGCCTGCCAAGTGCTCATGCTCTGCCCTAGCTAGAACGCACTTAGGGAGCCGCCATTATTTACAACCCTGGGGTCGAGAATTTGAAGAGGGTCACTCAACTAAATTCGAAAGCTACTAGGGGGTTGCTCAAAATGTGGAAGAAAGAAGGGCGTTACTCAATTTTTGGTGCACCATTGCACATATCAATTTATCAAAATGTTCGATGCGACAGGGGGTACCTGTCTCGTGCTTTTTCCCACCTGGGGTGTTCTAACAGTTTTACTTAGAAAAAAAAAGAAAACAAATTAAAGTTACCTCTCGGATCGCACCAGACTGCACCTTTGCACACATCAATTTCTCAAATTTTCCACACAAGCGAGGGGACAACCCCCTCTCTGACACTTTCCCCGTCACCCTCTCGCATGTTCTCCTTCTGTACTTTCAAATTCTACGCGGTCCTGTCAGATATCCTAGTGAAGACCCTGTCATGATACCCATCCTAATTAAACAATACCATATGGTTGGCCAGGATACTGATTATAGCATACATTTTGTTGTGATTTTGAATTTCATTTTGTTGGTTTCACCTTTTTCAACCGTCATGATATAACTGACAAATAGCAGGGTACACCAGGATTTGAAAGATCTTTACTTTTGCTATATTTTTGTAAAATTCTACAAATACATATATTGATATTTGACTTTTCTAATAGGGGTTAGTCAAAATTTATGTGTTAGAGAGGGGGGTTTACTCAAATTCACCATGGTTGACAGGGGGGTTACTCAAAATTTCGGAGTTGCCAATTAAATTCCTCCTACCCCCCCTCCCAAGGCCTAAATAATGACGGCTATTTTAGGGCTGCTGGTCGGACCACCCAGCCGACGTGAGTTGCGTTTTTATAGCACTGGCGATCGATTGATCAAGCAGACTAGTAGCCCACGAACGCCTGTGGTTAGGCGAGCGCCTGTGAGAGCTCAGATGCAGGAAGCATGATATGTCCCGGCGTGGCGCTGACTAACCAGTAACGGGTCGATATATTCTTAAACATGATCAAGCTTACGTAACTGTTGCTGCCAATAGTGGAAGGTGGTATTCATATTTTGTTTGCGGCGACCAGGCTAATTGCACGAAAGAGGTTTGCGGTAGGTGTCCTTGATCTCGAAATAAGCGTATGTGTGATATGTGTATGTGGGCACGCAATCATGAGGCAGTATTGATGTGTAGATCATACCATATTGAGGTAGAAGCATGGACGTGAAAAAAACGTGATAGAAGCGAGACCATTGTCGATACTTTGGAATTTGATCAGTTACCAGTTAAAATCCCTTCCACGGTTGTGTTATACTAGCTTGGCCATGGCGTCTCATCCCCATAGGCAAAATTTTAAAAAGGAACTCATTACGATAGAGCCGTGTTTCGCAGAAAGGCAGACACTGATTTCTAGTATGGAGATGTATGGAGAGGGGGGATCTTGGGACTGTGCTCTACAAGAACCACGCCCTTCGGTTCTGAGGGCCTTAATCTGACCTGACATAACTGCAACTTACAAGTGAGGCCTTTTGAGGACATAAAGGTGAAACACGGTCACTTTTTTGGCGTGTACAATAGTAATATTGCGTGCTGCTGCTGCTGTTTTCAATGTGTCATTTCAGTGAACATCATGGGGATTGTCTATTTTTATCATACCGGGTATACTCCTAACTAGAACTATAATTAATTTCATACCCAACTCCTTTACCTACCACAGGAAACACTCGACTCTCCTTACCCGAAGACCCAACAGTTATTGCTACAGCATAGAGCCTTCGCGTGTGACCTTGAGATTCCAAACATGCAGTTATACTCAAGGTCACATCACAGTTTAATGAGCGCATACTTGGGGTCATACACGTACGCCCTCTAGCGGCAATTTCAGTCCACCAGAGAGTAGATCGGATGTACCAAAAGAAATACATCGAGTGTGATTCTCGAGATTGTTGGCCAGTGATAACATCGTGTAAAGAGTTGTTCTTACATGGTGTATATTACATCGCCATGTCCCAATGTGGATATGATGCAGGTGCGTTCTAAGACACCTGTGTGATGGAGACGGGACAAGTGATAAGGGCCATTTCTTCAGTTTCGTTTTCGGGATACCCATATGAACATGCAAAAATTTAAAATGCTCTCTTACAGTTTAAAGTGCGCTTTAGACCTAAACCGAATGCATTCCTTTCTCTTAAATGGTTTTCATATAAATTGTCCATATGAGACACATTGTGAACGACTTTAGAAGCTCAGTTTGGCTCAACAAGTAAGACTTTTTATTTTCAAAATAACAAATACTTGAAAAACTTGTAAAAGATCACCATGATGTATCCAAAGTCAGACCCTGATACGAGAATCAAATTATGCACGCCTGAAGTAAACTTGTACAAATGAATGTCTGTTAAGGAAAAAGTGGAGTTATCCACAGGGGCTGTTTTGTAACATTTTGAAACATTTTTTAACATTTTTTGCAACACGATACATCCACAATATTTCAATTCTTTTAGTATGTTACCTAGATTTTGAACGTATATGGTAACCATTTTGCGCAGACGGTCCTTTTCAACTTTACCTTGATCAAGACTTTGCAATGCGCCAAACGGGCTGACATACTTTTCTACACCAGAGAATATTGGAGTGTCAAAAGAACTTCGTCTAATATTATGGATCGACCCCTTTAAGCTCCAGCTGCTGTGAGAATTCTATCTCCCTAAGTACCCATCTGATATTGTTCCTCGCTTTCAGCGTTGATAGTATGCGTACGTGATACCTTGGTATGCATGTTCGTCACATAAAAGCAAACATCAGAAGGAGAACGTAACAATGTATTTGTTGGTTAGATACGCGATATGAATACGTATATTATTTTGTGAGTGTTGCTGTTTTGCACGTTTAAGATTTGCATTTATTTATTACACCGTTTGTGTTTCAGGTTTATCATGATGCTTACTCGATCTTTAAATCAGTAAACAAAACCCAATAAAACCGAACGGCGTCACTTCAGTTCACAAGGCTCAACACGGTATCATTAAAACAAACGACTTCGCATTATGCATTTACGATAAAGGACCCCATTGGTGCACTTTGAACAACGACAAAGATGACCCGACCCACTTTAAAGATGAGCTGATGAGATGAACAGAAGAGATAAAATAACAACTGTATAACCTATTGTCTAGGTGAGGCCGGACTGTCATGCTGGTAGTACACAGGTACAGGTTGTTGAATTGTCAGATAAGAAGTTTGAAGTCCGTGTAACCAGTGTGATTTGTTTACTACCTTAGACCGGCTAACAGAAATGCCCCGATGAGAATGGAGAGAAGAAAATGTCTGCAGTTTTTGTGCTTCCCTATTTTAGCGATTTTGATCGTTCCGATCGATGCAGCCGCTTTAAGATTTTCATCTGCTTGCTCAGGAGGGGATAATGATGTTTTGTTGAACAGCTTGGACGATGTAACCGCTCCGTCTTGGCTCACGTGCGAACTGTGCAAGTTCAGCGTCACTCTGGTGCAAACACGGTTGAAAGAAAATGTCACAAGAGACGAAATCGTGAAGGAAGCCATTAAGATCTGTATCAAACTAGAAGTCGAAGATGAACGTGTCTGTGAATTAGTTATTCCTGAGTTCCAGGTGAGGCACTGTCTGCTGTCGAATCTCACAATTTTTATGGACATAGTAACAGCAACAGTACCATTTTGGGCGATTTGTCATTTACGTTTTCCACTGTGGCCAAAGGGATGGAATCTGTGTCTCTGGTCTCTGTTTTGTCACTTTCGTATTTGTTGCACAGCTACTTTCAATGTTTTGCATCTGTAAAGCCTGCTGTAAGCGCGGTTGACAAAGCAGACATTCAGCCATAGTATTCACAGATACACAAGGGAAAGACAGCAGTGCAATGATTGACATAGTTACCTTACATTCGTGCTTAATTAATAAACATATGCCTATGAAAATTGCAAACCTTCGCAGATGTTGAGAGAGATTTCAATTGAAAACTGCCATGGCATATCATACAATGACATAGGCTTGAATTCACAATTTGTTTGACAAAACTCTTAGATAATATAACTTTTATCATTTAGGGGTTTATGTGTTACATCAAATATCATGATGAGATCAAATGTTCGGTAGCCAAGAATACAATGCATGCCTGTCACACAGCCGACCTTCAAACGCAAAAATCTTGCGAGTTCGGTCATTCGACTTTTGATCTGCGAATCACAATGAACATCGTACATATGAATAAGATCAATCTCATAATTTCTTGAATTTTTACATTTTTGTTACGAATATGACTTTGTGCCGCTCATTATTTAAAGCTCTAAGTCCAAAAAAAAAAAAATTAAAAAAAATCAGAGGAGCATTTATCGCACGCCCTGACGATTTCCTCAGATACTACATATTTTGCACCGATAGGATTGGTTCATAACAGTTGTCCAGAAACTCATCTTTAGCCCCGATGAATTGTGCGGATTAATGTTGGGATCGGACTGTGCCAAGCCGTACAATCCTTTCGAACAATGGAATATCACACTTCCAGACACGCCTAAACCACCAGTCTTTCCTCCTAAGCCACCAAAGGTAGAGTTTTGTTTTCCTGATTTCATATCAGCCGTACCCGTCTTTAAGGTTCTCTCATTTTTGGAAGCAAAAGTTATCCAGTATTAAACTTCGAATTACTACTACTTCTTCTACTATACTACTTCTGCTACTACTACTACTATTACTATTGTTCTTATTGTTTTTATTGTTGTTGTTGTTGTTGTTGTTGTTGTTGTTGTCGTTCGATAACTTAGGGTTCAACCTTTTCAATTTCATATTTTACAGCATCATTACCCAAAGGAAAGAGTTCTTCATATTTCGGACATTCATTACGACAAGGAGTACTCACCTGGGTCAAATGCCGAGTGTGGTGAACCCATATGCTGCAGAGTAAATGACGGCAAGCCTCGTGAGAGACTGTTTTAGTTGACTTTACATGAAAGCAGTGTCATACTTCTATCTTTATTGATCGATTATCGAACATTGGTGATGAAGATGATGCGAATTATATAGCACCTGGTCCAGAGTACAGTATCGTGCTCATACTAAAGTTTCCTGCAGGATAACTATAACGCCGTAATTTATTTCGTGAGGCGTCAAACTTTACTCCCCACGAATAGCTTAAACCGTGTCAGACACTACAATAGCGTTAAATATTGACATGTGACTACAAATTGAAATGCTCAACTGTAATGATCGCTATGGTAGACAGGTAACGCTCACAGCAGTGTTCTCGAAGTTGTAATCTTTCAATTCGTCCCAGACAGTGGAAGTTATGATTATGTTTACACGGCATCATTGTAAATATCTGCTTTATAAGTCGAAGTCCACTTCGGTTCATAGATACTAGTATTACCCATGCAAAAATGATTGATGTAGATATATTTTTATATATTTTTATATATTTAGCCGAGGGTCATGAAGGTGCCGGTAAATGGGGTGATTACAGGAATTGTGACGCTTCCAAATTACTTCTTGAAAATATGTTCCAGCATTTGCATAGAAAAGAAAAGGTATGTTTGAATTGGCACCAGCAAATCCACTCTCATTGCTTTGATTGACGTTGGAATAGATGCGAATACTTCGACACTGTGTAAAATTATCAGCCTTTGCAATATATGTTCTTCTTGCAAGAAGGCAATACTTATACTTAACCTTTCTCAAAGACACCATTGTCACATTGGTTTGTTTCTAATATGAGGTAATATGTAGGTTTTTATTTATTTGATCGTGTTTGAAGAATTTTCCCACAATAGAATTATGCCGTTTGGAACTTTTCCGTGACAGAAATTTATCGAAAGAATAGATGTTCAAATTTTTGTGGCAAAAGTTTGTGCGAACGATGAGAACTATCAGTGCATAATGGCGTAATGTTATTTTCTTCGTTACAGTTTGATTACGCATTTTTCACAGGCGACATTCCCGCCCATGACGTTTGGAACCAAACAGAGGGCAGCCAACTTGAAGCACTACATACTGTAACACACTATTTTAAAAAATACCTCGGGGACACGCCGATTTTTCCCGCCGTCGGAAACCATGAAAGCGCCCCTGCCAACAAGTAGGTACCCAATATAAGAAAAAAGTCACTTGCGGTAGGTCTTATACAGTTCAGTATTGTGAAAGACACGCGTACGTAAAAGCTGACGTCTTTGTGAGGCTAACTTTCACTTACCAATAGCACAGCTTAAGGATGTGACTCAGGTTCATTGACACGTATTTTCAATCCGCATTTTCACATAGAAGAAGAGGTCACACATCCGACATGTGGTACTTTTTTATCAGCTCGGTCACCGAAGAGTTCAGAAAATTTGCTAGTTTTTCAAAAACAGTGCGCATACGGTTGTTTTACTCAAAAACACGTGTGCATTAATGACGTTTTCAGCTCTTTCTTATTATGTGTATGTGAATATTTTGTATCATGTGGCCATAAAAAACTTCGAAAAATGTTAACCAAATACTTGACTCGATGAAACTTTTCAACAGTTCCAATTTTATAATAAAGATATAAAGGAACAACGGTTACCGTGCCAGTTGGAAAATTGCCATGAATTTTCCTACATTTGAAATGAACTTAAGGGGGCGCTGCACCCCAACACAGCGTATTTTGCTCAAAAATCACCTTTGGTATTCATTCAATTTTAATTAATTTCTTAACCCAAGATTAAAATATTGGTTGGGTTCACCTTCTAGCTTGTCAAGCGGTCGTAAGTTGCGTGATAAAAAAGTTTTAATTTACGCAATTGTATGCAAAAAACCCAATTTCCTGGCTTCTTTTCCTCCCAATTTCAAAATTTCCGAAGAATTTAACTCTACTCTGGCTTGCATGGTCAAATTTTCTTAAATTTTCACATTATGTTCTTTAAATACTATATAACAAAACGACTATTTTGTTTGCCAATAAAGTTCTTACATTTTGGATAAGAGGCATTTTTAATTTTGCTAATCATGATTTTAATCACTTTTTGAGTGTCAGTCTTATAACCCTTGTCGTTTTAGAATGAGGATAGATAACGCAATAAAATAGTCGTTGTTTCAAACACTCTTCTTTTAAGTTAAATATTACCTTTCAGAAAATAGCGTCAACTTTTGACGTAAATTAATTTTCATCATTAATACCAAATTTGAGGTTTTTTACCCAAAATATACACCCACTTCATCCTTCGAGTAAACTACTGCTACCATACTAAGCTTTAGATTCTCTGCTTTTTGAAAATATATAGTGTGAGGGGGTTTCCTTGTCATCTTTGATGAGAAATATTGCGTTGAAAAGAAACTGTGTTGGAAACATGCAGCTCCACCTCGAAATATTCCTCCATTTTCTACAGTAAGTAAATGAGGAAATGACATTTTCCATTTTCACAGAAAGTGATTGGACTTTGAATTTTCTTTACGAGGTTCACATCAAGTCTACACAAGCTGCAGACCAGCGAAGTATATATCATAGCAGGTTTTGCTTCCAACGATCTATCCCAGTGGTCGATACCACTGTAAACTAAACAAGCGTTCCTCCACAGTTCACTACACTGAACTACACCCAACTCAGTATACGACTCATCTTCTTGTTTCAGTTTTCCTTCACCTTCCATCGATGAAAAACATTCTATACAATGGTTGTACAATGCCTTGGCAGATACATGGATACAGAAAACGGGATGGCTGCCAGAAAATACGCGGGAAACAATAAAAAAGTACGACCTGTCTGTTAGATATACAAGCATTCGTCTTGAAATTTACAATTCAAATCTCTTTTGATGGCTGTATATCTGCCACTGCGCATAACTGATATGCCTGTGCTTCTGTCTGTCTAGATCTGTCTGTGACATGACTGTATGTATGACTGTATGACTGTATGTATGTATGTATGTATGTATGTATGTATGTATGTATGTATGTATGTATGTATGTATGTTGGGTGTATAACATGTATGTAAGTAGGATATTAATCGGTATACACGGTGTGCTACGTCGGTATTTCGATTGGTTCGAGAGCGGGAATAAACGTGTACGCGCGCTTTTGACTGTTCAGAGCATGGGCCTTCGTTAGAGTTGTCCGTGATTAGCTTCCCGTCCCTTCACTGTGTGAGTGTGAATTATAACTGCTATATGATCTTCTAATGTTCTTATTTGATTTCAGAGGAGGTTATTATTCAACGCAGATCAAACCTGGTCTTCAACTAGCATCAATAAATACTATGTACTGTTACAACCTAAACTTGTAAGTTGTAATTCAAATCTAGAGTGAATTTGGATAATCTGCTTTTTTATGTTTTGATTACTTTATCTTTCAATTTTTATCTTCGTGTGTGACTATTCCCTTCTTTAATTCTCTTTTGATCCATAAACAGGTAACACCGCACGCCCTTCTCTTCGATGCAATCCGTTCTCCAAATCCCCTTCGTTCTAGTTTCGTAATTCATCGTTTTATCTTCATTCCAGTTGGCTATATTTGAACACAACTGACCCAGCTGACCAACTTCAATGGTTGATATCAGTTCTTCAATCTGCAGAGGACAGCAACGAAAAGGTGTTCATCATTGGCCACATTCCTCCTGGAATCGACGACTGTCTGAAACGATGGAGTTGGAACTATTACACAATTGTAAACAGGTGTGTTCAACCAAACGCAAATGAGAGAGAGAGAGAGAGAGAGAGAGAGAGAGAGAGAGAGAGAGAGAGAAGAGAGAGAGAGAGAGAGAGAGAGAGAGAGGGGGGGGGAGGGGGTGGGCTTGGTTCAGGATAAAATAAGTCTAATATGCACTTCGATGCTCATTCTGTTATCATTGTCAGGGAAGCCAGAATTGAAGTTTCATTAAATTCTTCTCGCCATCGTTAGGGCGGGATGTTCCCGTTTGCTGTAAATATTCTCTTAATTGAGAAAGTAATGTTTTTCTCTAAAGTAGGTGAATTATGACACTTAACTGATAATGCTTATCAACGGTAACTTTTAATCATATTACTGGGTATGCTTATAAGTTTACACACTATTTCGATGTGTCTTTAATTTCTTTTACCTCTGAGTCAGCACGTGTGCAACATTAAGCTCTTTCATTTTTTTTCAATGAAGCTCGCCTACGGTGTGCGTCTTATTTCTTATTATTAAAATTACTTGGCGTAAAACTCAACAAACGTTGTCGACATATTATTGTAGAATTAAGCAAAAAATAATTACATTTCGACTGCTCATATTGCACAGTCACAGGCGCTCCTTAGCTGGGTCGTCTGCTAAGTAGATCGATTTGCGGATCGAGCTATTGATCCCGTAGTCGATATGCCCGCCACTGCAACTGCACTGCAACTGAGTATTTAGGTTGCAGTGGCGGGCATACGACTACGGGATCAATAGATCGATCCGAAAATCGATTTACTTAGCAGACGACCCAGCTAAGGAGCGACTGTGTGCACAGTGCACATTGCCCAAATACTTGAAGAATGGAGAAGGTCTTGCAATTTTATCTATCATAAAAGTTAGTCTTTAATCACATCGAATTTCAGATTCTGTCGTGAATTTTGATAGCGAATTATCCTATTATTCCTAAGATTAAAATCATTTGGCAAAAGAGAAACTCTACCGTTGATTGTATGGACTTTGACCCGAAAGAAATTTCGACATTTGACAACCGCACGACGTCTGCCACCAGCCTATTCCAACATTCGCAAGTATCACTTGCAGGTATGAGAGCACCATCGCTGGTCAGTTCTTTGGGCACACTCACACGGACTCGTTTCAGGTGTTCTACGATGAAGAAACACTCAGCAGACCGCTCAGTGTTGCTTATATTGCCGGCAGCGTGACGACTCAGCCAACGTTGAACCCAGCATATCGAGTGTATCAGATTGATGGTGATTATGAAGGAAGCTCACGGGTAAGTTACTATCCTTCAAACATGTACAAGCTGTCGAATGGTTCAGATAGAATAATATACTGTGCATGTTCAACACATCATTTGATTTGAATTTCCGTGTATATTATCATGAAGTCAGCATCTTTTATGTTTGGAAGCACAGACAAGTGAACTGACAATATCACAGCGTGAATCGTTGCTTACATTTGCCCGTCCGAGCTCTGTATACGTAGTGCTTGTCTGGTATTGACCCATTTTTGTTATGGCTACACGCATTTGCTATCTCCATTCGGTGTGGTCGCTGCGACAGGATGAAAACATTTTGTCTTACACAAACATTAGCTAACAAATTTGGGTAAAATGAACAACTCTTCGAAGAAAGAACAACATTACATATTGCGATATATGAGAAGACTGTTGAGTTGAGGTGTAGAAGTCCATAGGTTTTTTCAAAACGCTCTCGATTGATGGTTTTAACTTCTCCTTTCAGATGGTTCTGAACCACCACACGTTCATTATGAACATAACAGATGTCAATCTTACGGATAAACCTGAGTGGAGAAGAGAATACAGCGCAAGGGTACAAGAGTTAAAAATGTTCTCCTTTGTAATTATACCGCCTCGTTATCAATGCTATCGACTTAACTATGATTATCACTTTCGCCTTCAATTTTATGTAATGGTTCCCATTTGCATCATCATCATCATCAACAACAAAAACAACAACAGCAACATACTTTTAAGTAGTCACCATGACTTAATATCCAGTATATTTTTGGCTATTATTACTCTGTCATTGTTCATCCTGATAATCGCTATATCCACTATAACCACTATATCAAAAGTAACGTGACTGTTCTGCCTTCTTTAGACTGAAAGATCCTTCGCTCGAGAGCGTCCTCTAGTGACGGATCTTTCAGTCTATGACTTTATTGTTCAGTTTCCTTTATTGTCAGGATGCTTACGACATGGAATACCTGTTCCCTTGTGACTGGCATGCCATCATTCAGGAATTCAAGAGGAAAGATGACCTTTTCAACAAGTATTACACGTACGTATACATGAATCCTCACAGTCCAAATTCATGTTGTGAACAATCTTACAATGCGACACACAAGTCTCTAAAATCAGACCGTTATCTATAATGCAACATTTTGCAGGATTGCAAAAAACCTTTCTCTATACTTAGGATTGTCACAAAGTTTGAATACACAAAAATCTACAAAAATCTAGAAAAGTAAATTTTGTTCGAAAAGCACTGCAAAAATTTACTAATTTACTTACTAGGGTTTCAAGGAATACAATGATTTTCTCTGTGTCGTCGTTTACTTGACAACTTTCCATGTCTGCATTTTTCCGACAGGTTTTTCTATAAAAGTCACGTGAGCAGCATTTGTGATGCTTCCTGCAGGGCCAGAATGATCTGTGATTTGCAGAGTGGAAGGTCACATGATCCAAGCCTGTGCAATATCACTGCAAACTACTGAAAATTGCCTTATTTCTTAAAGGAGGGTGTTCTCCCGAAAACGATGACCCACAATCTATTGCTTTTTGTGAATATAGAATTCTAGAAAGTGTTAACCCAGAGAGATCAGAATATGTTTCAATGTGTGTATGAAACACAAATTGAGGGTAATACCTTTGGAAATCACGTTTAGCGACTCAAGCATCTATGTTTTCACATTTCTCACTGAAATTCGGGGTTGAAAATTGGCAAACATTTCCATTAGTATTAAAATATTTTTCTTCAATTGCAACACTCTCATCGACAAGTAACCATTTAAATTTGCATATATTTTGTCATTTTTGAGTTCAAGTAACACAAGATGGGTCAATTACTCTTTGACTTTAATGATCATCATAATTAAAAGACCAAGATAAAATATAGATCTGTCGACTGTTGATGTACTATGGGTGAGTCGAGATCGTCCTTATCATTGCGCATTGCGATTCTTTTCAGTGTTTTCGATGAATCTTTGTCACGTTTGCAATCTTCCTAAGCCGGCTACAGTCTAGTCTTCCAAATAAATATTACATTTTTGCATATATATATATATATATATATATATATATATATATATATATATATATATATATATATATATATATAAGGCAAACGTATCAGATTAGAGATATCTTGATATGTCGTGATATAGATAACACAAATTTCTTCAAGTACAATGTAATAATACCTGTCATTTATGTTTCATGCATCCTGCAATCCTTCTGTCTGAGCATTGCAGGATGTATGAAACTTAAGTAACAGTTATTATTACTCTGTACTTGAAGTAACTTGTGTTATTATTTATAACGCTCTGCTTTCCGCATAGAGCACTGTTATTTCCCACAAGGACATCTGTATACTTCGATATATATATATATATATATATATATATATATATATATATATATATATATATATATATATATAGGGGCCTATATATATATATATATATATATATATATATATATATATATATATATATATATATATATATATATATATATATATATATAATGAAGTTTTAGTAGCTGCGTTGTTCACGGTATTTATTTACATGTAAAAGATGATTGGTCAAGTTAATATGTCATATGTCATGTACGATCTCCAAAGAGAGGGGACGAAATAAAGGTTGAGGTCCATGACAATTAAATTTTGCTGTGCGCTTTCAAATTCGTTCATTCTGCTACTCATTACGTGTTCACTTGATCGAGCCAGTGCAGTCTTTCTTCCGATGCCGATATGTTTTTCCATCATACGTACAACATCATATTACCTGTTTGGAGACAACCTTTCTAAATTTGTACTCCACACTAGTTATTCATTGTTTTTGTCGGTTTAGTGGGGAGGGTGTAAGTCAGTCTATTGCCGCTTATTAATATTACCAACAAAGGCCTTTACCTAACAATAGACTTTTGTGATGAATATTTAATCTATAGGTGCGACGACTAATTGATGAATGAATGGTGAACTAATTAATCACGATTACTTGCGACAAAAGTTGAAAAACAAACGTTGATTATCAGATATAAAGCTTTAAAGGGGGATTCCTCAGAAGTGTGACAGACGACTGTGGCGTCATCAAAGAGTGCTTTGGAAGCTACATGTATTGTGTTGAAAAAACTTAGAAGAAAATTGTGTTGAAAAAAGCAAGAAAAATTAACGAAAATTCAGCGAGCAGTGCTAGCGGAAAATCAAGTCGCTGAAACTCCGATGCAAGGGGATTGGAGACAGCAACAGACGAAATGGTACAAGAAGATCTCGAGGCCTTTCTGCGAGGAACCACATCAAAACCACAGACAAGGAGAAAAAAACCAAAGACAAGCCACAACGCACTGACTACGACGTCGTTCACGCCCTCTGCCTTGTGTTGCAATGCTTTATGCTTGGCCGCCATAAGCACATGTTGAACTGTAGAGGGCACATTAAGCCGTCTACAACACCTGAACAAAGACTTCCTGATAACTTTGACTGTGTAGACACGCACGGACTGAAATTACTAATCCTGCATGTTTACAATTTACAAATAGCGTCTTTAATCGTTTCCAGTCTGAACTCGTAGGTACTTAAGGGGAAACGAATTAAGAAAAATAGCCAACTTCAGCTACTATTTACTACATTTAGATAAATGTTTATAAACTGTTGAGTGATCTGTATTCCATGAAAAAAACAACAAAATCACTATCCTGATCACAGTCTGTACACATGGCAGGATTTTCCGCTGCCTGCTGGTAATTGTTGATACATAGATCTGAACACGGTCTCACAACAGCCATTGATGGTGTATTTGGTAACTGTCTCTGAAGTCCGCCTGTTTCAATGGCACGGAGTAGCTGTATCACAGCTTGTGCACCAAGGAACCAAAATGACTTTTGTACGTTTCAAAAGTTCTTCTTGTCATGTTCATGTTTCGCTGTTTAGTGTAAGCCCTATGGTTCTTGCATTCATCGGGAGCAACAAGCAAACTGGAAGATACGTCGCTCGAGGGAAGAGTAGAGTGCGACCTCTAGCGACGGATCTTTCAGTCTAGGGCAACAGTGAATACAGGTATGCCTAGTTATTACACAGTTGCTGGAGGGACAGTTGTTATTAACAGTCTTATGAGCAAAATATGTATCAGATCTCAGATCAGTGTTCTTATCTAAGGGAACGTTCAGTTATTATGGCCGGGGGTGAGCCAGCAAATTCTTCCTGCGCATCAGTCAAAATAAGTGAATCCCCCTACCCATTGCACCAAAAAATGGATGACACCCCCCCCCCCTTTTTAAGACGACAAAAATTTTATAACACCCCCATTGCTTGAGTAAAGCTGCACACACAAACACCTCTGGAGGGGGGATAGAATCAAAAAAAAAGATTATAAGATTTTTTCAAATGACCCCCCCCCCCTACAAACTCACAAGGTGTTAATGTTTCAAATTCCCCTTCTGACTTGCCAATATTTTGAAATTACCCCTCAAAGGCATTGGACAGAAATTACAGGTGGATTGCAATATTTTTGTGCAAGAGTGTGTGTACAAAATGTTGATATTTGGATTTAATTGATAATCAGCTGTTGATAATGTTGATTCACTATACATGGTAGTCTATGAGAAAACTATGTAATACTTTTTCAGTACAAAACTATATGTATGCATTTATAGATATTTGATAATTGACATAAATGTACATGGTTGTCACAACTGGTATGTGGACAAAAAATTTGACTTTAGAATTTCACCAAAAATGTTCATCCGCTATACATGGGAGTCTATGATAAAATTATGAATAATTTTTTTCCAATGAAAACTTGCTTTACTTGTGCATATTCAGACGTTGAATAATTAACATAATTGCACTTGATTAGAATATAGTGGTTAAAGGTGCATATTATGTGTACAAGAAATCTGATTCTGGAATTTCACTGAAAATGTTCATCCACTATACATGGGAATCTATGAGGAAACTATGAATAATTTTTTTCCAATACAAAAATAGGTAAATCTGTGTATTAATGTACTTGATTAGACTAGGATGGTAACAAATAGATGTGTTCGCCAGAAATTGGATTTTGGAATGTCACCGAAATGTAGATTCACTGTACATGGGAGTCTAATAGGAAACTATGAATAATTTTTTTCAAATACGAAAATAGGTAAATCTGTGTATTTATGTAATCTTGATTATTAATATTAATGTACTTGATTACATGGTTACAAATGGATATATGTCCAAGAAATTGGATTTCAGAATTATATATTTATACATTGCAGTGCATGAGGAAACTGAATATTTTTTCAAATACACGACTCTCTAAATCTGTGTATTTATAGACGTTTGATAATTCATTTTAAAGTATTTAGTTAGACAGGGATGGTTAAAGGTCGATATGTGTGCAAGAAATGTTGATTCACTATACTTTGCAGTCTATGAGAAAACTATGAATAATTTTTTTGATAATGCTAAATTAATTTGTGTTTTTACAGGTGTTTGACAATTTATACAAATGTACTTGATTCAAATAGGATAATTGAAGTTCAGATGTTGACAACAATTATGATATTGGAATTTCACCTAAAAGTATAATTTCACTTTTCATGGTACTAGTAGTCTACAGGTAACTGTTAAATAATTTTCCTGACAAAACTTGCTATATCTCTAATATGTAAGCAATAGGAATTGTTCATTGCCCTCAGTGAGCTCGATTTACAATAAGACAAGCCTAAGAGTTGCCAAGGCAAGATGTCCAATTACACTTTTGTTCAGATTAGCAGTTAAATTACTTCAGGGAATGAAATCTTGCAGCGAAACATTTTTATCTCCCAGAATATTTCTGAACACTGAAACTGCTTTTTGACGTTACGGATACTAATGAAAATTAAGTGGACCCCCCCCCCTCTCTCTCTCTGAGCTGTTTGAAAAATATATGACCCCCGTCCCTTTGCAGTTTTCAAATTTAAGGTGACCCCCTGGATTTTGCCAGCCCTGCCCCGGCCGTAATAATTGAACGCTCCCTAATAGAATAGTTTTTTTTGTTCATACGGTCTCGTCACTTTGGTGTGATTGGACAACTGTTTGAGCATGTAAAATGACGGAAGACTAGTGTCCCAGACACTATCTTCAAAGACCACCAAGAACGTGCCTCGTATCGAGTATATTGCAGGGCGAAGGGCGATATAAATGATTGTTGGTCTAATTCTATTGGGAGATCAGGCAAAATTCAATTGCTACACTCTGTCATTTTGAATTTCTTGATGGCGGTCTTCACAAACTTTCCACCGTCATCGCATCGTCTTCTCCAATTAAGTTTCTCCCTAGCCAAAATGCCTTGATATGAATTACAAACAACTTCAAATGAGGGATAAAACTGCAGCAAGTGAAAATGAATAAAGTGAAAATAGGCCGACCAGCGGGAGATACAATACATGTTAAAAAGCAGAGAATAAAAACTGCAATAATAAAAACAAATACAGCAAAGTACTGACCGACCAGCGGGAATTAAAACACTTGCAAATCGCAAAGACTAAATCACATAGACGTTTCAGGTTCAACCCATCGCCAGTACTAAAAAACTCGCTGGAGGACGTGGAGACACAAGAAATTAAAACAACCAATCAGACAACAAAAATATGTATTCTATCCGGCTGGCGCCAGAGTGCAAAGTTTAAAAATTGTGGCCTGTTCGAGTATGCGGGTAGAGTCGGTGGTTGAAATAATAGCAGACACTGCCTTGTCAGACCGACCACGGTGGGGAGGTGAACAGAAATGTTTAGCCACCGGGTATGCAAGCTTGTTGTCGGTCACGGTACGAAGATGTTCAGCAAAGCGATCGCCTTGGCGACGCTTGGTTTCGCCAATTTATAATATGCTGCAGCGTCTGCATTTGATGCAATAAATGATATAGCCGACGTGAATGTGAACACGCCGGAAACATTGACTCTACCACGCGGACCCTGAATGACACTGGTAGTGAAAGTGTGCGGGCAGGTGTTACATACTCGACGGCCACATGATGACGTTCCAGTTGCGCAGTGATGATTTGGCAAACTGGACCGTACGAGCCAGTCTTTGATATTCAAGTCACGTCGAAATGCCATGATGGGAGGTGCCGAAAAAATATGCTGTGTGTTAGGGGAGTTAGTTAAGATATAAAACTCCTCAAAGATGATTTTACGGATTCTATGGTTGAAAGGATGGTATGTCAACACAAGAGGAATGCGATAACATTGAGAACGGGTGGTTGACATAAACGCATCCTCCCGTGTTAGTGGTTCGACGCGCTGTTTTAGCTTTGTCCACTACAGAGTGGGGATAACCCCGAGCCGAAAACCAAGTGCTATTAGTGTCTAACTGCTGCTCAAAGTCTTTTTGGTCAGAGCAAATGCGGCGAGCGCGTAGGAACTGTGAAAATGGAATGGATTCCTTGCACCGACGGGGATGTGATCAGCTGAATAGAACGTAGGCATGAGAGTCTGTGGATTTTCCAAATGCCAGGCTTACAAAATACTTCTGTATTCTTATTGAAGGACGCTCATTTACTTTTACTTTACATCAGTCTTTTCCGGGTTCACGACCTCTCAATACCAAAATGAATACTAATCAGACCAGTGCGGAAGAGCACACGAAGACGTCCTTGAAAGTAAAATAGTTCCCGTCAAAACAAACAGCAAACGAAAGTGTGAACAGTTGTCGGTTGGCTCGAGCAGACCACTTAGTAATCATCAGCAGATAATGCACTAATTTTCGAAGGTTCTTTGTTTGTATTGAAGAGAATTAGGCGTCCACCATGGTTCCTCTTTTTTTGGCAGTTTACTCCGCCTTTCATTATTGGCTGTGGTCAGTTTGTTTCACCCCTGCACTTCTTTCCGAGTTTTGGGGCATCAAGTCATTCGGGAAAGAGAGGGACTTCGGGCTTGACATGGATGACAGAAAAGCTCTGGTTACTGCTGAAGTCGTTGCGACGACGGAGACGCAAACCCAGGTATGATGACTCATATGTACCAATATGTCCTGTTTACGCCGGTTTCATTTGTCCTGGAATCTTAGCTGTCGGAAAATGCACCCCTCCCCCAAAAAAGAATCGGTTACTGCATACGTTATTAACAAGATAGGATGGTCAGCTCCCGAGCCGTAAAATAGCTTTGTAAGACAGTTGGACCCCTAACCTATTGAACCCTGTAATCATTACGAGCAATCATGTGATTTTCTTTTCACCAAATTCACTCATCGAAAATGTGATTCTATCTAGTTTATATAATTTATGACGTGTATAGGCTTACGTATAGTTCGAAAAGAAACTGTGCCGACCACTTGTAATTTTTCTTCACGTTTCCATTCTCGAGCTGTGATGAGTCTTGCACCAACAGGTTTAATTATGATGCTTAAACATAATGGATGGGTCGTCCAAATTTTTATTGACCTCAATTAGAAACAGTACAGAGATGCTGCAACTTTCTATTACTACTTGTGTTTGTGTCATCAGTGCTGTACTGGCAATACAACATTCAATTTGGAAATGTCAGACAGAGAGAACGTCCGTAGAGCATGACATATGAATTTATTAATTAATGACCAAAAGAATGTAAACCAAAAGTTATATATTGTCAAATCATGGGGTCAATTGCGTGGGTCCAATTGGCAGGAAGTGAAGTTGACCAGCTCCCATAAAGTCTACAAATTTGAAAAATATAAAGATCCAATTCTCCCAAATTAGTGTCAATCGTGTTAAATACTATAATGTTTGCATTAGAACCGAAATTAACAAATTTACATCATAATACATATTCGAGCAATCAAGACAAATTGATGTTATTTGCAGTGGTTTGCGTTGAAGCATCGGCAATACGGAACTAGACATACTGTCTAAATTTAGAGTTTCTAAAACTGTCAGGTTCGCCAAAGAACGGAATCAAGATTCTCCTTTACAACTTCGTCTGTAGCTGTCCACACCTTCCTTGTAAAAAGTTTCAGCGACTTAATTTTCCAGTGGTACTGCTGGTCTGTCCGGAGAAGCCCCTTTTGCATATAGCCTTTCCAGCTATTTTTATTGTAGACATGGCTATCCCTGCGTGTTCCGTTTAGCTTTCGATCCGTCGCATGCTTTCGTCTGACCAGTATTTGCACCTGGTACCTGATTCGATCACAAAGCACAAAGACAAAAACAGAAGGCATGAGAAATATTCACTACTTCAAAACATGCGTGTATATTTTGGCTTCGGAATGCTTGCTAGTAACGATTCAGTTCTTAGGTGATATTTTGACGATCGATGGTGGGTTTCTTCAATTGTGAATTTGTTCTAAACACAAACAATCTGACAATATCAATCACATCGACTGTTCTTCATAGGGTTTGTTGACTATGTAGCAACTATGCAATGCCGACAGCATGCCCCAATTTCTACTTTAATACCAGCTTGCAAATCCAGCGGTCTGATCAGTTCAAATTCGAAAAAAAAGATCCGTTGCATTGTTCGTGATGTACCACAGTTGGATCACCACAGTTGTTTGCTTGCTAGCCCTAAAACCAATGCTACTAATAGTTTCTCAACATAAAATGGAAACCAGTAAATCTACCACATCGACATCTCTCCGTCCAAAATCATGATGTTTACAGCATTGCCATTGAACGTCAGAATTTATATGATTGTTTACCGATGACAGAAGTCGTTTGGGATGCGGTATTCAAAATTTCTCCTGTTTCTTCGCTATAAAGACAGTGATGATTTTCAGAACACGGTAAGCATAGCGGTATGCAATCGGTTCGTAGTGGACTTCTTTCGGCATTGCACAAGACGTCATCACTCGGCCAAACGTTTAAAAGAGATTGTTTCCAGAGATTCGGTGGTGATTCGATAGGTGGTTACCCATGAGAGACAACGTATCGTCCGGTATCGATATCTTTGACATAAATATGTTTGAAGTCGAACTTCGGACACTGGACAATAAATATCCTATGTCCAAAACAGTATGAGGTCGTGTCCGAATCCATAAAGGTGTAGACACATTATCTCAGAGGCATGCAGTGTTCATTTAATCGAGCTTTGCAAAAACATCATTTCATTAGCTGGTATCTGCAGCTGATTGTTGCTGTTTTCATTTTGTTAGTGCAGTCGTACGCAAATTTCAGTAAATTTAGATTTGCATGTAAGCTTATGGCGAAGGCTCAGCTGAATTTATTGAAAGATTTAGCAGTCGAGTTCTTCGGCTTTTTTGTGGCTTCGCACAATGAGATTTTTAAGCAGAAGAAATAAACATAAATAGCTGTCACTAAATCTCAATCGCTCAGAACGACACGGAGACAACTGCATACTACATCCTACTCGACGACAGTATCTGGATCATACTGTATATTCCTCTTTTTGCAGACATGTTACGATACTGATGTGCCAACCCCTTTGCAAACGGTAAACGTGGTACCAACTATTGCCAGAGATCAGCATACAATTGTTGGTCACCCATCCTCTCCTCAGCCGGTCGCTGATCCGTTTGGACCGAGGATTAGTAATCAGCCCTGTGGTCAGTCTCAACAGCCACAGAACAAGAATCCACGGCAACAGCATGTCCGATTGGGAGTTTTGCTCGGTATTTTGGCATTTGTCGTCACAGCTATTGTAGCTGCAGTGATATCACACAATGGTAAGTAACTAAATATTGTTCTAATTGTATGAAATGAGTATATTACTAGAGTATTGTCAATGAATAACACTCATAATCATGTCTCTGAAGGAAACAAAATTGACGTGAAAGAGAAATTATAGCAGGTCGCCGTTCAGACGACGTGGAATGTTTTAAATTTTGGGACAACTTCAGTTTTAATGAGATGGGCTTGAGGAACGAAAAAGGGTGATTTTTAAAAATCTGCTATTTTTTGGAGAGAGTCACATTTTGGTGGAGGAGAAGATGGGTCATATTAAGGGGCCCAAGATTTGTATTAACTATATTTCAACTTTCTTCTTCTTCTTTCTTTCGACTTCAGTGTCATTGCCATTGTGCAGTTTTTGCTGTTTTTATAGTGCCCAACTTTGCTTAGTTTTTTCAGTAATTGATCATCCTTTGCTATTACACATTTATCTAATTTCAATTATGCTTTTCGTCTCAAATATTGAAATTATTTGATCTGTACTTTTCTGTACAGGAGTTTAATTTTAGTAATAAACGTTTATTTGAAAAATCTTCTTCTTCTTCTTCTTCTTCTTCTTCTCCTTCTCCTTCTTTGGTCTGCCCTATACCTTTGCAGTAAAGCTATGGCCATATGTTGTTATGGTCAGTTTAAGTATTTAAGAGAGTTAAAAGGTTCAAAAAGTCTTCTCGTCGACGATATTAAAGGTAAACAACACAGAACTTACTGACCCTGAGGTCATTGCAAATGCATTTAATGACTGTCAATGTTTCAAAGATTTATGTCTATTTTGATAATATAAATAATCAACATATGGATGATAAACATATTAAGTTACTGAGATCAAGGACATTATTACTTTCATCAAGTAAATTATTTTGAAATAATGTATATGAAACCAGAATTTTTGACTGAGTGTTTTTAGGGAATTATGCAATAACAAGACAACTGGGGTAGACAATCTGAGTAATAAAATGCTTAAATTATCTGCTGCTATCATTGCCTCCATTATGCCAAAATTTAATTTTAGTACAAAATTCGGTATTTTTCCTGATCAATGGAAAGTAGCACGAGTTGTTTCTTTGTTCAAGGCTTGCTCAAAAAATGACTTGGGTAATTACATGCCAGTTTTGATACCATCAATTGTCTCTAAAATTATTTGAAAGCATGTGCATATTCATTTGTATAAGTATATCAAGCCGCTATTGAACAATTCTTAATCAGGATTTGAGAGCATCATTCGTGCGAAACAGCCTTTCTAAACTTAGCAAGATGCTTAATGCTATGGATAATGGAAATACTAACGAAGTAGTGTTTCTGGATGTTAAGGAAGGACGCGCCTCAGGGACAGATAGTCGGACTCTCAAATTTCTACATTTTTTTCTGATCTACCTCTTGTCGGGGGCTCATTTTAAAGCTCTTGTAGAAAGAAAACTTTCACCGTCTTAGTTTGTGAAAATAAAAAATTAAATTTTTCCCACATAGAGTTAACACAGGAATGGCGGCCATTTTGAATTTCAAACATCGGGTAATTTGTTTCCCCCACCCCCAATGCCCAATTTTTATTGTTGATTTGGTAATGAGAATGGTTGAAAGTTTCATTTAGGAAAGGTTGGGCAAAAGTTTAAGTCTGTCACTTTCAAGGCGCATACTACTTCAAGAAGGTTTTGTTGATCTTGTTGATCATCATGTATATTTACAAAATTATCAATTTGCAAGTGCGATGCTACATCTCTTCGGTGGATTAAATCTTACCTAAAAATCGCATGCAAATGGTTAAATTTAAACATTTTTATTGTTAAAAGCAATATCCGTTGATTTGCGTTCCCTAAGGTAGTATACCTGGGCCTTTATTGTTCATTATAGAGATAAACGATTGCCACTTCACATTGATAATAACATCGGCATATACGCTGATGATTCAACCATAACTACAAGTGCAAAATGTATTCAAGAAATTGAGACAACATTAAACTGTGACTAAGAAAATGTTCAAAATTGGTGTAATTTTTACTGCTGATTATTTACTGTAAATAGTACGAAACAGTGGAAATATGCTGACTTAAATATAAGATCTAGTAACTCACTGAGTAGTTTTAAAACTTAATACCCTGAAGCTTATTGGGTATAATTCATATGTTTAGAAATTTCGTTTTCTTGTCTTTTGTACGCTGGTTCATCACTCGATCACTCCACCTTTTATTTCTGTGCATTGTATTGTGCAAGCTTTGATTGTCGTGTTTCATGGAGTTCTGCTTTTTATAGTTTGTATGTTCAAATGACGGCCTTGGATAGATAAGCATCATTGCTGAAGCTTACCGGGCTACACTCGTTAGATAAGATTTAATAAAATAAATCAAAACAAAACAAAATAAAACAAAGTAAAATAAAATAAAATAAAATAAGAGATTGACAGAGGGGTATCAATTTAATAATGCTAGGCATGGGACCAAGTTGCATATATAAATTTCGGGGCGGCACCTTGTCCTTTGACCCTCACAACAGCCTATACCCCATTAATTATGCACATATCTATCTGGGCAAGCTAACAGAGCTAGAGGTCTGATTTTTGGTACACTGGGACAAGTGCGGGAGCAAAGTGTTTTGACGGCAAGTCAATGACCAGGATGACCTTCGACCTCGATTTCACAAATATTTGGTAGGATTTGGACCTTATTGTGCCACACTTCATTAATCATGCACATATGTAATTCTGGGCTTGCAAATAGAGCAACAGTTCTGATGTTTTTACAAAGGGATAATTATTGGAGCAAATTTTTGTGACCAAATATCACTAGACTAGGACCACCTTTGGACCTAAATTTTACAAATAAGCCAAGAAATCAGTAACCATAAGTGCTATACCCGTAATATTTGGTAGGACGGGGGGACCTTTTGGTGCCACATCCTGTACCAAATTAATTATGCACATATAATTCTAGGCCAGCCAATGGAGCTAGACGTCCGTTTTTTGGCCCACACAGATAAGTATGGGAGCAAAGTTTTTTTGATAAAATGTCTTGCAACCCGAGTGACCTTTGACCTCGATTTCATAAAAAAGGCCTATAACTCAGTAACTACAAGTACTATACCCTTCATATTTGGTAGGATATGGGACCTTATGGTGCCCCATCCTGAACCTCATTAATTACGTACATATCTAATTCTGGGCAATTCAATGGATCTTGAAGTCTCATTTTTTGTGGACAGGGATATATGAAATCAGAGTCTTTTGCCAAAATATCATGAGACAGAATTGTCCCCGAGGCTGTATTTCGCCCAGTTTAAGGTTCCAAGACAAGAAATTGACCTTTTAAAGCTAACTATTCTCTAGTGTTAATGAGCTCAAAACCCCCGTAAATTATATATTTTCAGAAAACCTAGATATAAGGAACATTTTTGTAACCACAGTGTCACCATTGTTTACATAACTATCACGTGACAGGTAATTTGCATAACCTTTCAAAAATCGGTTTTCCCTATGTTTTCATTGCTTCGATAAGGTTTGTGTGCGATGTGCGATAGTGAGTGTACGAGCAAGAGTCCTTCTGAACTCTACAACGTGTGGAGGGATCGTAGTCAGAAAAATGTAACAACTTAGTTCGGCTATTGAACCACTTTTTTTTAGAGTGGGAATGTGCTGAGCGGTTCTGTTCCTCCTCCGTTAGGTGACTAGATACCGTAGTATGTGAGTTTGAGCAAGACTTAAAACATCGTATGACCTCGATTCAATAAATATGCCTAGAAATCAGTAACTAAAAGTGCTACACCCTTCATATTTATGTAGGATGAAGCACCTTATATCACCATATCCAAAACCTCTTTTAAAATGCCTATATCAAATTCTGCTCTATGTAACAGAGCTAAACATCTTATTTGTGGTTGAGAGAGAGAATTAATCGTGTAATTTTTTGTCAGTGTATATCAGGCTCTACAGGGATTAGAAATATCATTCTGGTACCTTTAGCAAATCTATGCTAGTGCTTGGGCTCCGTGAAGCTGCTCGCAGCTTTAATATACATTTGCAATTTTTTTAATGAATGTATATTTTCCATATGTTGTTTAGAGAATTTAAAACTTATCACAATGATCCTTTTTGTAACAGTTTTCCCACAGTTCATTTGGCAAAACAAAACAATAATGTGTATTTCCTGTAAAAATAGTTAGCTTTACACCCGATAGGTTAAATGCATAAATGTGTTCACTATCCAAGGCACATATGATACTTGCATTCTGGTGTGTTTATCTGTCTGTCTGTCTGTCTATTTTCTGGCTGCCAACCTGTTTGTCTCTCTGTCTGGCTGTCTGTCTATTTATTCATCAATTTGTCTTTCTGTCTCTATCTATCTATCTATCTATCTATCTATCTATCTATCTATCTATCTATCTATCTATCTATCATCTATCTATCTCTAGCTAGCTAGCTAATATGTGATACGTATATGATATATGCCACTCATACAAGCACACCCTATAATGATTTCAAGACAATCAATGCCAGGTGACAATGTGAATATCACCTCAGAAAAACAAACAATATATTCTTTTCAATGCATTTATTAACTTTTTTGTTACACAAGAGCATAGTTACTGATGATGCGTCTTATTCAAAGGGATAAGTAGTCGCAGCATTCGATGTATTCTCAACATGTAGTGAAGTTTTCTGATTCATTCCCTGAATTCATTCGCCACTAGGACCGCAGCCTTCCTGGGGGGAATAGAGGCAAGTGCCCCCTGGAATTTTGTGCATCGCCAATATGTAAATCTATGTAAATTGCCCAAATCCTAGCTTAGCTAGGTTCTGCTCACTAAGCATATTGGTCAGCCTATACTTGCGTTTTTGCTCACCAACTTACATATTTATTTACTTACATGACGACAGCTGGACATGATGATAGTTTCATACACAACGCCGACGTACCTGGTTCGACGTTTACGCATGACCAAGGTTTACACAATACATTTCGGGTTACCGTTGAAATGACCGTGAATGAAAAGTACGAGAGTGATTTTGAAGATACCAGTTCGCCAGAATTCAAGTTTCTAGCTTCAACACTGGAGAGAGAGGTGGGCCACGCCACTGTCATTGAAATGTACAACGATAAATTTCTTCGTACGTTCTTCTCGAAATAAGGATCAACAGTGGGCTGTTATGTGTCAGATTGTGTACACTAACCAAATTTATTCAGGGAAAGACCTTTGCATGTAATCCTATGCTACCTTTTATTTACACATGAAAGTATGTTCTTGTCGGTTAAACGCTAGCTTATAACTGAGTCCTGTAACTTATAACTGATGTCATTTTCCAAGATTCCTTCCCATTTCTGTAGTCAGTAAAGTAGCTACGACATGATAGCAGTTTTTAGTAAACCTATACGTGGTTTGAGCTCGATGGGTGCTGAAGCACAATTTGGGTTGCTGAAAGAAACGACAAGCCACTCCCACGAAATGATGATATCTGTAGAAACTATGTCAACAATTTTAAACCATCTTGGCAGTTTTTGATTGGGCTCATGTCCACATCATAAAGTAATTGCATACAAAAACAGCCGGAAATCAGGTGTTCGGTCCCGATCAGTTGATTGTTCTAAATAGCTTTCATGATAAAGGCATTCGTCAAGTTTAAATACTGACATAGGGACATGCAATGTTTCATCAGTTGTTAAGGAAAGTGTCAGTGACGTTTTAATCGAAGTTGTAATATTCATGTTTCTTGATCATCTTTCTCCTCCTTGTGTTATTGTCTTTACAAGTTGGACCGTGGAATGCTGAGTGACTCAGACATGTACAAGAATTATAATTTCAGCAAACTTGTGAAATTTCGGTGAGTATCCAAACCTACAATAAGATTACATTAACCAAACAAAGAAATGTGTATCATCTTCATGATGAAGTTCGTTCGGTTCGTTTCTTTACAATTTCAAAATTAATATATTTATTTTAATTGTACCCTGGTAATGATGGGACAAAATTGACGACTTTATATTCATTCCTCATTTCTGTATAACTACTCGAGAAAGTTTTGTGTTTCACACGCTGACATACTTTTATATACGGGTTTGGTGGCAACTGCATCTTTCAGTTGAGTAACAGTGTCTTTTCACACACAAAATCTCCCGAGTACAATTATTGGTGCTCCATATTGAGGAGAGTGTATCAATCTATCACACAGCTTCACGTATTTGTCCGCAAGTAGACACTGCATTGAACTAATTACACTTTGGTAATTTCTGTCTGCTTTATAGTCACGTTATCGATTCATAATAACTTTAGTTTTTCAATGCAAAATGCCAATCACAACACAATGTTCTAATTTGGGTATATCCATATGAGAGAGAGAGAGAGAGAGAGAGAGAGAGAGAGAGAGAGAGAGAGAGAGAGAGAGAGAGAGACAGAGACAGAGACAGAGGCAGAAGCAGAGACAGACAGACGGACGATCGGACGGACGGACGGAGAGTACTGCTCATGGAAAGCGGGTAACAAGTGAGAAACATAAGCAAAATAATGTAATAGTTTCATCTTTTCAACAGTGCATACGATGACATCTTGACGTTTTGGATATTTATGACTTCTACGATGTCCACGACAAGCGTAAAAAATTCTCTGACGAATTTCATCTACGATGCTGCCGTACAAAAATCAACGTTTGGAGCTGCTCAAAGTTCGACATTAACTGTCACTCCTGGTGAGAAAACCATTACTAATGTTACTGGCATAATACCATGGTTACTTTCTTTAGTCCCTTTTTCTAAATACAGCCTCGATTTTATGGAAGGAATATGAAATCATCTAGTTCAGTGCAGCCGGTTTACCTAAGGCTTGCAAAGCCACAGTCCGTAATGGCTGATGGCAGTAAGGTATAAATATGCACAAATGATCAGCGCATTTGCCCCTTCCTGGAGGTTTAAGGTAGTATGCGCCTCGAAAGTGAAAGACTTAAACCTTTGCTCAAATTTTCCTTGTGTAATTTTTCAACCATCGTCTTTCAAAATCACGAATAACAATCGGGAACCTCTGTGCAAAGTTTGGTACGAGAAACAAATACCCCAAATTCAAATCGCCGCCATTCCTGTGTTAAAGGGGAAATAGATTTTCGATTTTTCTTGCACCGAGAGCTTTAAAATGGGGCACTGTTATGTATGTGCTGTTACATTTTGCTTTATAACAGTACCAACAAGCAGTAGACCAAAAAAGAATTGTTAAAGTTTTAAAGTCCGAACATCTGTCACCATCACATCTCTCGTCATTTACTCTAATTGCTGGTGATAGGCGGAACTTAATAACTAACTGCAATTGCATCTTTACCTTGCAGATACAAGTATATCTTACCCAGACAACAGTGCCAATCACATGATTACTTCGCCAACATATCATAATGAAGGTACGTATGCGTGCGATAATTATGGGACAAACCTGGAATCCAATCTTTCGTTTATGTTTCATGCTTTCCATGAAATGGAAAAATGTTAAATTTTGGAATGCTGTCGCCTGTCCTACTTACTCATCAACTGAAACAATTTTTATTTGTACTGATGACAGGTTCATCACAGATCAAACGAAGTAACTCAAAAGTTAAAAAAATCATTACATCAAGATCTATCAATGGCGTCTTTTCAAGTAATTTACTTTTTTTAGATTGAAACTGACACGCGCTGAACTGGAATTTGCTATGAGATATGGATTTACTTTTTATTACAATCGAACAAGAAACACGTCTAGAAATTTGACACAACATATGTTTTACAACTGGAAAAAATGTCTGCCCAGATTCTGCTTCACCGAAATCGACATGATATACATGCTATCGGAAAATGACATAATAAGGGTATAATAAGATAACTATACCCAGTGTCTAATTACATGTACCTGCAAGTAACAATTACTGCTTTACGGCAGCTATTATATACGCCAGCTGAAATTCAGAAATCGTTGACGGAAAATCTCCATATGCCACTTTTCGTTACACTCTAGAGTCCGTTACAGACATACCTTTCATTATTGGAGTTAAATCATATTTCTTGAATGACAAATATGCAGCAAGACGACACTGTTGCCTGTTGATCAGGGGGGAATTACCTTTTCACACCACACTTAATATGAGGAATGATATTATGTTTCCCGCACTTTAGTTTGCAGTGCAGGGGAATTTGTCTGCAAATCAAAACGATGCATCAATCAAACGTTGTTATGTAACGGTTACAGTGAATGCTTTGACATATCAGATGAAGATTGGAGGCGTTGTTATGGTAAGAATATATATGTGTTTTTTTATTTGTGTTTTTATGTATTCATTTGCACACACGTAAACACATACACACATACATGTTTTGTTCATTTGTCCATATAATATATGTGTATGGATTGAAATAAAGAATATATATTCCTTTGTGTTATAGACGTTATATATATATATATATATATATATATATATATATATGTGTGTGTGTGTGTGTGTGTGTGTGTGTGTGTGTGTGTGTGTGTGTGTGTGTGTGTGTGTGTGTGTGTGTGATATACAGTTTGTATGTGTATGTGTATGTACACACAAAGAATACTGTTATCTTCTAAAGAACGCCGAAACCGAAAAAGTTCTTCACATGGAAATTTTAGGCAGACGTGATGATGATATTCATCACAAGAATAGTGCGAGTACCAGTATTTCATTGTACGTCCGCATTTTTTCAATGAACGCAACCATTATCGGCGAATAGGTGACAGTAGAAAATATATTCTATCACGTGATCAGAAGTACAATTGAGTACAGCAGTTCAGTCATTTGTCTTATGATTACTTTTGAGAACATAACACTTCCCGGACTTAACACTTTTAATTAGCAAAGAGTATCAGGCCCACTTGAAATTGTGGATGGCATTATGCATTCAACATCAGTGACCTTGAAGTACAAGGGCTGTGAAGGTCTGCAAAGTCGTAAAAAACACTTTCACAAGAAAGCAACTGTGGCGTAATGATTTTGACAATCTGACTTCCAATCACATTTTGTATCTCTTGCTTTCTCCTGAAATCAGAATGCGTTTCACTCGATGGCAGTACGTTGGGTCAGTCTCTTCCATATGGATCTGCTTTTTTCCCAAACTCCATGGTATCAAGCAGACAACTAGCTGAGGAAAGGATCCGGCAGATTGACCCCTACCTTGATTGCCATCCTTACGCACGACTCTATTCGCGTGCATTGTACGCACCACCCTGTCCGGATTCCAGTGGGTTTGTCCAGCTACCATGCCGAAATTTCTGTTACTCGATCTTGACTGCCTGTTTCCATGTACTACGCGAGCTTGGATACCTAGGATTAAACTTTGACTGCCTGTCCTTGGACAACGGTCCTGGCTGCTTGACTCAACCGCCATCAGGTACTAAGTATTACAAGTGTCTGGGGAAATCCAACTGAATATAACGTCAGAACGACTGAGCATGCGATGAAGTTGTGGTTTGTCTTTATCTCTTTAAGTAGCATTGACGGAAACCTCGCTAGTTTTCCTTTACTTCATAAGAAAGTTGAAGCTTTTCTGGATTTTTTCCCTCTTTACATTATCTCGTCTCCCGATACATTCTGAATACCGATGATTATTGACTTACTCTTTCTGTCTCTCTGTTTCCTATCCTGACCCCTCATACAGAACGTTGCCATGTGATGGAGTTTGACTGTGGGAGTACTCACGGATACCAAACATCAAATTGCATCTCTGTCTTGAAAAGATGCAACTCAGAGAGTGACTGTGTTGGTGATAGGGACGAAGAAAGGTGTGAGTAGAACCACAGGAATGGACAGATATTTAAAGTGGGGGAGCGCTTGATGTTTTCAAAATAACGCGTTCGAAAAAGAAACCCTTCAAAAACTTTGGCAGAACCAAAAGTGACATTTTCAATGTATTGGAAACAATAAGCTCGCCCTTGCCACTCTCAATATCATTACAATAATTGATAAATTCTTCCTTATTTGACCTTTTTATTTCAATGAATATTTTTTTTAATTTACCAGTAATGCCTTATTGGCAAGGTGTCAACTTATACTACGCAAAACCGAAAACATTCACAACAAGTCACTGACAATGACACAGTCCCCACTTGTACTTAAATTACAAGTCCTCTGAGAGGAAAGAGTCCTCTTCATTAATTAGGTCTGTGATTAAGAATACTGCGATACAGATGGGGCTTAATGGCCAAAAATGTGTTCCATGGTGGTGAAAACATAAAACCAATGTAAGCCGCCATACTAATTACAAAAGGTCATTAAAATGAATCAATGAGTTCTTAATCGACAGAATGCTGCCAAACATTTTGGCATCCTATCCTAACACTGACAGATTATCACCGGTACCATATTGTCACCAGTATCATATTTCATAACGTTTGATGCAGTTCCTTGGACATTCACCCTAAAAACAAAAATCCATTATGTAAATGCAAATTAGCAATTACTTCATACATAAATGATACCACTAAGTGTCACTGATTTGTATTTACAGCACAATGCGATCAAAATCTGCACCAAGTTTCATCAACTTTAACGGAGTATTTGTGGATATATCACTCTAATTAGGAAAGTTTATTACATGTGCAATTACAAATTAATCAACTTGACACTGATAAATGTCTTTTTCACTGTGAAAGCAATGTGAGCTCAACATCTGTACCAATATGAAATTTGATGCAGTATTTCTTGACATATCAGACTAATAACGAAAATTTAGTAATTGACATGATACTGCTACATGCGTAAATTGATGTGCATATGTATGACATACGTCAATAACGATGTGCCAACTTTGAATGATACTGGTGGAAATATGTCTGAGTTATAGCTCTATATATGAAAAAATCGTAATAAAATGGCCATCAGGCAGCCATTATATTGCATTGGACTGTGAAACCAATAGACATGCATATTTATGACATGATAGGTCAATGTCCTTGAACCAACTTTGAAACCAATCAGTTGTAGCTCAGGTCATGACAAAATCATGACTAAATGGCCACAAGGCAGCCATATTGCATCGGATTGTGAAACCAATTGACATGCATAGTTATGACATAGGTCAATGTCCTTGTACCAAGTTTGAATAAAATCGGTTGAGACATGCCTGAGTTATGGCTCCGTACATGAAAAAATTGTAACAAAATGGCCGCCATGCGGCCATATTGGATCATATCGTGAAACAAATTGACGTGCATATGTATGATATAGGTCAATATCCTTGTACCAACTTTGAATGAAATCGGTTGAGATGTGCCAGAGTTATGGCTCCGCAGATGAAAAATATCGTAACAAAATGGCCGCACGGTGGCCATATTGGATTGTATCACAAAACAAATCGACGTGCATATGTATGACACATGAAGTAATCCTTGTACCAAGTTTGAATGAAATCGCTCCAGGTATCTCTGAGATATCTGTGTGAACGCACGGACGGACGGACATTACCAAACCTATAAGTCCGCCGGACGGTGTCCATGGGGACTAATAAATTATTGTAGAAACTATTCTGATGCAACATTTAAAGGAAAATATACGTATCATTTACATTCATTTTTATTTTGGCCGTTTGTTGCAAAGCAAGCACTGATATTTGAGGTGATATATATATATATATATATATATATATATATATATATTATATATATATATATATATATATATATATATATATATATATATATATCGCAGCATACAGATGTCCTCGAGGGAAATTACAGTGCTCAATGCAAAAGCAGAGCGTTATAAATAAACAGATTACCTCAAGTACAAAGTAATGAAATCTATTACTTAAGTTTCATGCAAGTACAAAGTAATGAAATCTTTTACTCTAAGTTTCATGCATGAAACTTAAGTAATAGATTTCATTACTTTGTACTTGAAGTAATCTGTTTATATATATATATATATATATATATATATATATATATATATATATATATATAGTCTAAACACTTTGATGCATGCAAAAATAATGAGAAATATTAAGAATGAAAAAATGACCCGTTTTCTATGCTAATCATTCATGGATGTTAAAGTGTGCATTCTGTCATTATTAGGCTGTGTTCTCAAACACCTCTAGAGGGGGGCTGCAGGAGATTTAAAAAAAAAAGTTCTCAGATTCTTTTCAAATACCCCCTAACAAACCCGCAATGTGTTCAAGTCCCCCCTGCTGACTTGCTATAATTTTGAATTGCCCCTTAAAGGAAGGCAAAATGTGGCCGATATAGTGCTTTGTCCTAAAATATCATATCACAATTGTGGAGTCTATCGAGCAAACTATTAACATTTCCCATAAAAACATCTATATCTCTACATTTATATGAGTGTGATAATTCATGTAAATGTATTTTGCTTGTAAAAAGTCATGTGTGTACAAAAATGTAATTATAAGATTTCATCGATAATGTTGATTCACTATTATACATGGTAGTCTATATGTGTGTGTGCATATGTGTACAACAAGTTTGAGTTTGGAATTTCATCGAAATGTTGATCCACTATACACTGAAGTCTATAAGGAAACGATGAATATTTTTTTAAATACAAAAGTAGCTAAATCTGTGTATTTATGTACTCTTGATCATTGATATTAATGTAGTTGATGACACTATGCACTATTCTAAATAGTTTGTATGCACTCTTCTAAGTAGTTTGTAATTTGCCAAAGTCACCAAAAGATAAAAATGTACATAGAGCGACTTTAACGTTTGACACTGACCTAAACCCAATGTATTGTCAATGGGAGAATATTATCAAATAAGTTATCCCCAAACTGTTATTGAAAGGTTAAGTGGAAACTTTTAGTCATTATTAAGGACGGTTTTGCACAACAGAGGTGTTGGGTAAGTAGAAATCATGACAACCATAAATTGTTTAATAAACACTAAAGCTTGTACCCGAAGGGCGCGCCGAAAAAGGAAATGGCGGGAAAAGTGCCAGAAGGTATTTAAAAAGGAATTTTATATTCAATAAATTTTGAAGTCCCCCACCTTTGCAACGTCAATTTTTTCAGAAACCCCCCCCCCTTATGTTGTAATTTTTTCAAGTCCCCCTGAAATCTCCTGCCTCCCTCCAGAGGTGTTTGTGAATGCAGCCTTAAGATAAAAAATAAACTTGGCTTAAATGAGCAGTCGACCGGTTGTTGAAGTGTCTGCGTTATGATGAAAAACTCATATCCATCGTACCTTCGTTTCAGGTTTTCTTGATGACCAAAGCTGTGAAACTCACCAATTTCGTTGTCACGACCACAGAAAATGCATTCCACTTGCATGGAAATGCGATGGTCAAAACGATTGTCCAGATAATTCTGATGAGCTATCTTGCCTTACTAAACCAGGTGATCTTACTTTATGATTGATCTTGGATGGAAATTGACAATTGTTCGTATAAGAGAGAGAGAGAGAGAGAGAGAGAGAGAGAGAGAGAGAGAGAGAGAGAGAGAGAGAGAGAGAGAGAGAGAGAGAGATGGATGACGGGGCCGTAGTTTATAAAAAACGTATTACTAAACAAAGAATGAACACCACAGAACCCCCTAACAGTTCAGTTTCCTAAACCAAGACGACAATAGCTTGAATTTTAAAACGACATCATCACAAAAGTCGGCTCTATATGGCATCTCTAATCCGGTAGCACCCCATCTTTATTAATTTTCGATCTAGGTTATCTATGATGTATCAGGGTGTTTTATTGAGTTTTTCAAACAGTAGAAGATATGTTGCTTTGTGTACCTGCCAGTTCTATCAAAGAAATGTGGCAAGCTTACAAATATGATAAAATTTCAACTCAAACTTTACAGGTACATTAATTCATATGAGCAATGAAATTCCACTATCATCTGCAAAACATATTCTTCATCAATGAATTGTGCTCATCCACGGAAATTCCCTCCATGACCTATATCAGTGTGAATCAGTGCTGACATGAATTTATCTCCGTATCTAGGTATATAAGTTCACCCACAATGAAGTTGGGTCAATGGCAGTGGGAATGCCTGTGTTTGTACAAAAATGTTGACGGTACTGGCTATTTTGAAATAGCTTGCAGAAATGATTTGAATAATGATGGTTAATGAAATAGTCTTGTTTAATTTGGCGCCTAAACGTCTTAAGTGATGAGGAAGTGGAATACCTTTTAATGCCGACCAATCCTCAAATACAAGTGCACTTACATCATACAATCTTTCAGCAAATCTGATCAGTTTCATTGTAAAGTGCGTTGAAGTCAAGAATAACAATGCATTTAGTTTGTTGTTTCCTTAACATTTATGACATTAAACATTTCATTCACCGAAATGGAAATGTTTACAGCTGCGAAAGTTTTAATACTGCTGTAAAGTTTACTTTTGAGACTGTATGTATGCACATTCAAAGACTTCATCACAACTACCTTTCTTTGTGGTTTATTGCTACATATGTTTGATTTATGATTAATGAAAGGAATCCTTCTCTTTTGAATACTTTCGGTTCCAATCTGGGATACACTGTGTGTATACCTGGCAGAATAAAAAAATATGATTGTCTGCATTGGACCAGTTTTGTTTTGAGTTTTGCTGATTTTATTACAAGGTTGAATTACGCTATTTTATAACAAATGAAGGTAGCAGAATGACTTGTTTATCATTATCAGCTATGATCGTGCTGTAACTGTAGTTCATCCAAAAATCTGTGACGTAAATATTATGATTAATGTATTGAACATCATTTACAACTCAGCAGAAAGGGATTGGTTTCAAATAATAGTCAATGATTTAGCACTTTAGGACTCTATCGGACTGACGACTTCTAAAGACTACAATAAATATTCAAAGTGTCATTTTGTCAATTTTATTATTGACACCATGCAGTCAGTTACAAGTGCCAATACCAACACCATCTAAAAGCTTGCAATTTAAAGCTTGCAATGCCAACCGATAGTGTTAGCAGGAAATAGCTTTTTGAATTCACAATCCTCACTGAATGCTAAATGCCTCTCAATACTGAATGCGAACTGAATACTGAATACCTGCTGAATACTGAATTCCTACTGACTACTGAATGCCTACTGAATACTGAATGCTTACTTAATACTGAATGCTTACTGACCACTGAATGCTTACTGAATACTGAATGCTTACTGACTACTGAATGCTTACTGAATACTGAATGCTTACTGAATACTTAATGCTTACTGACTACTGAATGCTTACTGAATACTGAATGCTTACTGAATACTGAATGCCTACTGAATACTGAATGCTTACTGACTACTGAATGCTTACTGACTACTGAATGCTTACTGACCACTGAATGCTTACTGACCACTGAATGCTTACTGAATACTGAATGCTTACTGACTACTGAATGCTTACTGAATACTGAATGCTTACTGACTACTGAATGCTTACTGACTCCTGATTGCTTACTGAATACTGAATGCCTACTGACTACTGAATGCCTACTGAATACTGAATGCCTACTGAATACTGAATGCTTACTGACTACTGAATGCTTACTGACCACTGAATGCTTACTGACTACTGAATGCCTACTGAATACTGAATGCTTACTGACTACTGATTGCTTACTGAATACTGAATGCCTACTGAATATTGAATGCTTACTGACTACTGAATGCTTACTGACTACTGAATGCCTACTGACTACTGAATGCTTACTGAATACTGAATGCTTACTGCTTTAATATTGCTCACTGAAAACTCACTAAATATATACTATGTCCTCTTCTATTCTATAGAGTGTGACTCCTTTCAGTTTCAATGCAATAACGGAAAATGCGTAAGTTCATTCAGAAAGTGTGACCTCGTCAACGATTGTGGTGATTTCTCAGATGAAACTGCCTCACTCTGTGGAAATAGCTATTGCAGTGATTGGCTGTATAGCTGGTCATGTTCCTCAACCACCGAATGTGTTAACACACATTCTCTGTGCAATGGCGTGTATGATTGCCAGGATTCGTCCGATGAAATGCACTGCAGTAAGTAATACGAGATCGTTCAGTATTTGAAACAAAATTATTGTTCATCCTTCCAAGTTTGTTAAAATAACGATCATGGTGTTATCAGTGTTCTAGATGTACTAGGCAAAGTGCGTTTTCATGAAACAGAATACGCCTTGGGGACAGGCAGCCAGTCTGCCAAACTGTTGCACCATTGTTTTAGTTTACCACTTGGCCGGGGGGGGGGGGTCATATGGAAGGATTAATTAAAATTTTCACTTTCATTTTTTTGTATGTGTGAAAATCGAATACTTATTTTTTCCTAATAGAGTAAACACAGGCATGGTGGCCATTTTGATATTAAGAGTCGATAAATATTCAAGAATTACCTTCTCCAGTATCAAAGTTTGTACGGTGATCCCCGTTTGTTTATTCTTCATTGTGAAAGGGGATTATTTAGAGTTTTATTATGGAAACTTTCGGCACAAATTTAGGTCTTTCAATTTCGAAGTGAACCATAAAGTACACTTGAACTTTCATGTGGATTCTGTAGCGATTACAAAATAATTTCTTGTGCAAAGCTAATAAGAAGACATTTATGAAATATTTTCACGACAATGTTTGACCATTGCAAATGTAAATTTGAACCAACTGCATATTCAACACAAATGCTAAAACCTACACTTCTGGTAGATAACCAGACACGATATGCATGAACATTTTTAACCGTGTTTTCTTTTTCGAAAACAACTTCACAATGGTTTTGTTGAATCTGTTGATGTCAAGTATTGCTGGCTAAAGATCGTACATTTATGCCAGTTATACGTCATTTTCCTCTGCAGTTCAGCTGAGTGGTGATAATGACACGGGAACGTGGCTCAGCATGAAGCGCGACGGTGTGTGGAAACCTGTGTGTGCAGATGATTGGACCTCGTTCCACAGCCAGCTAGTCTGCAATGAACTTGGGTACAAGTAAGTACTGGTTAAAAGATTGCCAGGGCTATTGGTATTATCAGAGGACACTTCCACGATAGGTATCGGTATTAATGCGAAATCTCAAATTGTTCTCTGGTCAATGCTAATTACACGGCAAAAAGTAAAAATGAGTTGATTGATCTAATTGAAATTTGGTAAACTCCGACAAATAATGGCTGATGTTTGGTTGTAATGAAATATATGTCGTAAGAAGTGATTTTACAACGATTGTTTCGCAATGCCAGTGAATCAGCAGCCGACGGGGTCAGAATGGATGAGACTTGCAAATTGTTTCTGAAAATTCACGTTTGACGTTTATGAGTACGTGCTATGGGCATTTCCATAGACTTTATTTCAGGAGGAAAACGCGTAAATCATAAATATACGAAATGATTCGGTCATACCATATACAGTGGATAATGTATTGGTAACATTCTTCCATTCATTGCGTGTGGTCAACAGATGAACTGTTTTTTCGTCTATACTATCGTCCTATGAACACTGGAATGCCATTTTGAGGCAAAATTCTCGACAATAATTTATGCGGGATAATTGACTTTGTTAACAATATCTATATCTGTTGTTTAATATAATTACGGCTGATATTATACACCACTTTCTATCCGTCGTTTACTTTGTTCGTCCTACAAGTCGGGTTTCATTAAATCATTTGCTGTCCCTCTGTACAATCGAAAAATACATTAAACAAGAAATTAAGCTCTTTAAAAACCGCGGTCCTGACATTCCTGCTGGCACTATCCTCCAAAAGTGAACAATGGCTTTATCATTCGTGTAATTACATTCCTTGATGCCGTTCTCTTTGACAGGAACGTTGAAACAACCGGTGTCATTGTCAAGTCAATTCCAACCGGTGCGATGAAGTTGACAGCCGGCGCTACTACTCTTGGAATACACAGCATCAGAGAGGTCCTAGTGAACAGGTAGTTACTTCTTGAAAATGGGTCAAAATTGTTGCCCGCCAAAATTACTCACTCAGCAGTCTGTTCAGATCAAAATAATATTTTCGTACTTGATTTAATCCTCTTCAGTTTTTATCGACTAATTTTGTTCTATAAGATTTCAAACTTTACGACCTGTCTGCAACATTTCGCGCTATTTTCATGACTTTTGAGTATATACCTACTGAAACATGTGAGCACATGCATCACTGGCTACTGTCCCGTGCAAGTTTCATCTAGTCGAGTTCCTCGCTCAAATATGGCTGCCTATAAAGGAGAATTAAAAAAGGGATCATGGTGCACATGTACCTTAAATTCTATCTGAAACGATATGATTTCGTCCATTGGAACACATTACAAAATTCTAAACTTGGAGGATATACGACAATTAAAAATGAAGTGCAAACTCTTTAATTTGGTTGCCCATTCTTTTAAAAAAGAATATATTGCTATATTGAAATGACAGGCTATCTCCTTCAATGGGCTTCATTCGATGAATATGTGAGAAACTGCAAGATATTTATTTTGTAGTATATGAAATTAAAAGTGGCCCATGCGTGACTCGAACCCACATCCCCCGAATACATTTCGGATGCGCTTACTAGATCAGTCGGAATTACTGTGGAAGGTCCTGTCACTTAGATGGGGCTCTTCATTTCATTCGCGTGTATAGTGAGTTTTGGCTACAGTCGTCACCTCATCTAAGGATCCTATGGATTCAACAGGGACTCATACAAAAGTCACCAACTGGGAAATTGATTTTTGGTAATAAGGATCAGTCATACGAATGATGCAAAACCAGAGAAGTGTATTTTTGGGGGTTTGAAATTGTGACTCACCTCACTATACGAGTTATATTTATTTTGTAGTAAATGAAATGAAAAGTGACCCATGCGGGACTCGAACCCACATCCCCCGAATACATTTCGGATTCTTTACCAACTGAGTCAATGGATCAGTCGGAATTACTGTGGTTGGTCCTGTTACTTAGATGGGGCTTTTCATTTCATATGCGTGTATAGTGAGTTTATTACACTTCTCTGGCTTTGCATCGTTCGTATGATTGATCCTCATTACCAAAAATCAATTCCTAAGTTGGTGACTTCTGTGCGAGTCCCTGTTGAATCCATAGGATCCTTTGGCAGAAAGATTAGGTGATGACTTTAGTTTTGGTCCAAGAAAAAAACAGATGGGAAGTTTGCCGGCTCGGAAACAGGCTGGGTATGAGTAGATGTATGGTATAGTGTGCTCTTGAATGGTAACATTGATCATAGACAGTGGAGTGGAAGATTGATATTAAGACATGCTAAACGTTTTGGCTGAAGGTAATACTTGGATTTTGAAAAGGGCTTCTTTTTCCGGATGTTATTTCTTTTTATTCCATCAGTTATGAAAGCTGTGAGGCTGGCGAACTTGTGACGGTTTCATGTGACAAAAGTGAAGTTAGTAAGTAATCATAATTATTTTAGCACCCATTCAGCACGATGGGCCTAATTAAGAAAGTGAAGTAGGCCAGTTCCCGATGGGTTATCGCAGCGTGAACCATCTAAATAATGATATTTGAAATCAACTGCCTCTTGTTCTTATGTATAGACCTAGAAGATAAAAAAGCTCAAAATGTTTGTATGACGTTTAGTATAAAGACTGCTTTCATAACACCTATCTATCATCACTGATCAATTCATATATATATCAATTTCTCCTTCCGTCCAGCAATGAATTGATACTTACATGTTTTTGTGCATACACAAACATAAACACAAACATGCATACATATGTTCATGCATGCATTCATACATACATACATACATACAAACATACATGCATACATTCATGCATGCATACATACATACATACATACATACATACATACATACATACATACATACATACATACATACATACATACATACATACATACATACATACATACATACATACATACATACATACATACATACATACATAAGCTTACATTCTACATAAATACGTACATACACACACAAAACTAGGAATGGCTATATCGCAAAGTGCCTAAAACCGCGACTCACTGCCACTGATGAAATCAAAAGTATGCGTTGTAACAACAATATAGCCTTTATTCTTAACGCATTTATAATATATTGTGGATCCAATAAGTACGTCCACTCATAGACAGTGGAGCGGAAGAACTTCCGCTCCTCTGTCTATGGCTCACACTTTCATTTCAGTTTGTGGTGTACGTCCAGCATTACCGCCGAAACCTAGCAGCAGAATTGTTGGTGGCGAACCAGCCGCACTTGGAGCCTGGCCATGGATTGCATCGCTACAAAATAGAAGCAATGATAATTTTCATTTCTGCGGTGCGACCTTGGTTGGAAGTCGCTGGCTCATTACAGCTGCACACTGCTTTTACGAGACTATGTAAATATAAAATATCTCACTGTTAGCCTCCCCATAATTTATATATAAATTGTTTGCCTCATAAATTGACCATGTTAACAATATTTAAATTAAGAAACATTTGTATTAATCATCGCCAAATTGTATTAGTGCAGTATGTAAGAAATGAATTTTCAGTCTTGTAGTACTTCCAGTCGCCTTGTACTTGCACCATGAGTGTTTTCAGTATCTATCACGGTAGTGACTTTTTGATACGAGAAACATTTCAATTTATGATGTGAATTCTGTCCTTGTTTATTAAACAGAAACATAAGAAATTAAATCTCTTGTTACCAACAACATGAACTTTTCTCCAGGATTCTAGCTAATGATGACCCGTCCCAGATCGTGGCAGCTCTGGGAGTTCGAGACAAAAGCCCTGGAGCCGACCAAGTTACAAGACAACAAAAGAACATCAAAGCGTTCTACATACATCCTAGATACCATTTTCAGACCTTTGAAAATGACGTCGCCATATTGGAATTACAGGAACCAGTCACCTACAACGACCACGTAAGACCAGCATGCATAGCTCCATCGGAAATGACTGTCCGTCCTGGTACACTATGTGAGATAGCTGGATGGGGACATACCCTTGAAGATGGTGAGAAGATTTCTTCTTATTATAGTGCTTTAATCATGCTATGTATTTGGAATATAAAAAACACTTATAAGGCCAAAAAAAAAAAAAAAGAAATGTTTCTGGTCAGGTCCTTCTTTAAAAAATGGTGCGGCGACGCGCATTTTATTTTTTTTTATTTTTTATTTTTTTTCTCTCAAGGGAGGGAGGAGGGTCAGTTTTATAGTTTTATTAATATAGTCACATATATACTGTTCATGCATGCAGTCACTGATCATGCCCCCCAAAGAATTTTCTCTTTCTCTTCAGCCATTTTGGTTTGGTGTCAGCCACGGCCGCCGGCCACAAACAGAAAAAAAGGGTGACGCGCTGTTGTTAAAGTGACGCGCGCGCTGACCAGAAACATTTCTTTTTCTTTTTTTTGCCTAAAGCACTCCTTTTGATTATTTATTAAGCAAACTGGTCTTGTTACCTAATATTAGTGAAAATTGTCCCTTTCTGCTAAGCTTTGTTGGATTGCCACAAATGAAATTTCATTTTCAAGTGCTTAATGTAGAATATTTAAGCAATAAAACACGCCCAGCGGTGGTATGCCACGAGATTTTGAACATTTCACAACATATATATGCACGAGCGATAGCGCATATATAGATTGAACTGGTCAAAACCGAGTGGTGTACCGTTAGGTATACCGTTACTGGGCGTGGTTTATGCTATTATATCATAACAGTACATTGAAATTCTGGTGTTGAACATTGAAATAGGAGTTTTTCTCCTGCCGAGAGCTCGCGCATGTGCCAACCGTGCTATATCGGCAACACAGCATGGTTTTTCACGTCTCGATCAATCAGAGCGCTGTATTTATGCCATCAAGATACTTGTATGATATAATATGTGATAACAAACACTGTTAGAAAAGATGAATTCTGCAAATTGTTTTATTTTCGCGGTATCGACAATTACGAAATCAGTACCCGATCTTGTTCATTATGTTTTACCACCAAGTTTGACTTGATATCGTAATCGTTGTTTGTTTGTTTTTATTTTTCCTATAGCCGATGAAGCACCCGCTGATTTGCAAGAAGCAAAGATACCCATTGTGTCTAATTCACAGTGTGAGCAATTCCTGTCTGAAGTGCCTTCTATACTCAAACTGCATGATGGTATGGTTTGTGCCGGGTACAGCCACGGTGGTACCGACACATGTCAGGTATTTAGGATAAAGTTTCGCCTTGTATTTACCAGTTGTGTCTCTCTCTCGGGAAAGAGCTTTCGTTTACTGCCGTTTCTTCGTCAGCTTCAAGAATAACAACAATTTTAGCATTTCGCCTACCGAACGATATGTTTTGCTTCTCTCATTAGACACTCGTATTCTAGCGGGACTGTCGCAAATTTCACTTCTCAATGCACGTTGGTAAACATGAGATAATTTACACGGTGGTAATTTATTTCTAACATTAGGGCGACAGTGGAGGACCTCTTCTGTGCGCTAATGCCGACAATGGACGATGGTTCCTCTACGGGGTGACAAGTGCAAGCGTCGGATGCGCAAGAGAGTATATTCCCGGTATATTCACCAAGGTTAACATTTATAACGGCTGGATTAATTCAATCATCGGTAATCCTGGGACATAGACAGTGTCATGGTCTATTGTCTCTAAATCGATTGACCAATCCTTTATCAACCATGTCTTTAATTTCATTTGCGTTTCATTTCATGTATTTTATTTCATGTATTTTCTGAGTTTTGAAGTTCTAGGAACACTCATTTTTCTCGAAGGATCTAAAGGGTCATAACGTTGGCTGTAATACGATCTTTTTACGATCTTTAAAACCGTCAACACGACATGAAGCCTTGAGTTTTACATATCGTGTTCATACAGTTCGTGAGCGCCATAGAACTGAGATCACCTTTACATTAAATTAATCAAATTCGTTTGTTGCTGATTAAATAGAAGTCAAGAACAAGTATATTAAGCCCATTTAGGTAGTAAGAATGTACAAATATGATATTCTGCTTTTCCAGCTTTCACTTTGAGACCTCTCTATTGTAAGCGATGTATTCATTGCTAAATACTTTGATAAAGTTTTTGTGCGGTGTGTTAAAGCAAGTATATATACGGGAGTGCTTTATGAACTCTACCGGATGTGGAGGGGGTCGCAGTCAGAAAATTGTAAATACTTAGCTCGGTTATTGAACCACTGCCTTTTTAACAATGGAGATTTAGCCGAGTAGTTTTGACTGTGATTACTCCGCTTGGTGCAAGCGATTGGGTACCGTACCTTTTGAGGTCGAATCCGACAGAGAATTTGCTGAATTTTAAGTCGAATTATTATACGGGACAAGTTGGAAAAAGGTATTCAACATGGCCGTGCACGTGCTGAAAAAGTGGGGATTGTTTCAAAGAAATATGACCATAGTACTTTTGTGTTATGTTGTACTCATATATCATTCACTTAAAAGATATGACACTGCGATATCCCTATTACGATAGTACATTTCTGTCTGGAAAACAACGACTGAGATCTCGATATTACACATATCTGTTGTCATACAATGGGCATTACAAGTATTGCATCATCAGCAGTATCAGTAGTTACTATATTCGAGCACAGTTACCTTAGATCCAGTCGTTTTCCCGTAATTTTGAACTAATTGAAGTGTTTTCAAAATCAGTAAGAGCACGATCGTAGCCGGTAATAATCGTTTTAAACATCTCAATTTTAACGCTATCTTCGAAGGCGAGCTGACTGCCTTACGTGTCCAATGTAAACATCGACCGAGTTGCCTGTAAAACTAGGTTCCTTAGTTGGTTGTGTTTAACAGGAAGGCTAGACCTCACTGTTATTTGATAATCGGAGAATAAAGTTATTCAATTTTGATTGATGTTTGTTCCTGTACTATGAGTAACTGTTTAATAAAGATTGCTCAAATGTCATCGATACGACCTCTAGTCTTTGTATAGTTCCAGTAAGTTTGTAACATGTTCAAAACGTTACTTCTTAATGCACGTCACAAAATCAGGTGTGAACTGAATATGCTTCTGTCCATAATTCAGTAGAAAATAGTGTGCATTCATTAGCATATTACACAACGGAAGAGTCTAAATCCTGCTTCATATAAGAAGAAAAGGCGTCAAACGTTTATGTTCAAGTGAGGTGCAATGCATAATATTACTATTCTTTTCTTGATTTTGTGCCTGTACACTATTATTCAAGAATACTTATCAGACACCAAAGCAGTTCTTGCAATAGAATATTCCTGCGATGTTTTTATTCCAGTCAAATGAGCCTTTCTTGAGATATTGCATCAATGACAGACGGACAAACAATCAGACAGACAAGTGAACACAGAGACAGACAGACAAAAAGACAGACAGACAGACAGACAGACAGACAGACAGACAGACAGACAGAGACAGAGAGAGAGGAGGGAGGGAGGGAGGGAGGAGAGAGAGGGGGGAGAGAGGGAGGGGGAGAGAGAGCACCAGACTCAAATCGAAATGGCAATACCTCATGTGTGTTTAACACAAGAACTAAAAACAATTGGATTTTGAACAAATTAAGTTAATTTCTTATCATTGATTATTAAAAATAATTGCCAGTGCTTGCGGCAGTAATAAGTTTTTGTTGTCCGTCTTCATATACCAGTAATCTTTAATGGAGTTTAGATTAGATAAATTATGCGTGAATCATGAAGATATCAAATGTACAGAGTTTTTATTCAAAATCACAAGATCACATCTTCTGTATACTGTGCTACAGGTCTCACCTGAGTTGTGTTGATTTTTGATTGTTTTATCGCATTTTTTATTCACGTTTTTAATCTATTTATTTACCAACGACCGTAAATCTTTTGAATCTGTTCTGTCGCAAGATTTGAGTTCGAGACGGAGTTGTGTTGAGGATTGAGTTTGTTTTATAATGAAGAAACTTCATGATGAATGAAGAAACTTGATGATATTGAGTATATACAAACGATAGCATAAACTTTGATGATGACTGATGATTGTGTAAACATTTAAAAGTTCACATTGTTTAGGATCATCCCGTAAAAATGATGTAAAACTTTAGTTTTCAGTGGAAAAGAACATAATTCATATGCAATGCAATATACAATTAACACTGGATCATATGTTGTGAGAAATTGAACATTACCCAACAAAAGTGCACGTTAAGTTATAATTAGTCTTCGTTGTTTGACAATGTTCCCAGGTCAAAAGTTGTTTGCCCGATCACATTTACGATGTGATGTACAGGACAGTATGATTAATGGCAGCTACTTTCTGTGACGACCTTTATTAAAGAAACTTGATCAATCGTAATGGGACAGCTTGGTTGTGGAATGTGATTGTCATCCATGTTCCAATAAAATATCGATAAGTCAACTGTTAGCTGGTCAATCTGCCCCACTGCAACATACCAGTGCTTTGTAGGATTTGTTTTCTAATTATAACTAAAAAGTACACTCTTATAAACATATTATAACTTTTAGCGCTGCTGTGAAAATAGGAGGTGCTTACATAATAAGTTAACTGTCCCTCGGCGCTGTTCATCTGCCTGCCTCTGTCCTCTGTCTGTTTAAAAGTCAGTCATGATAGCTGAACTTGGAAGTGTTCAAAAAATTAAGGTTTTGCTAAACTTTGAGTAAACTTTTTAAGTGAGAAATTTTGCGCAATCTTCTTCTCGAATCAAATTAATTTTGGTTCGTAAGATCAAAGGGATGATATGAATCGACTTTCTTGCAGTGATGAGAAATTTTGCATTTGTAAAATGTCAGGGCTCAGTTTCTCATTCTAGTTAATCAATGTCATTCTCTGATGACTTCCAAGTTTGATATGTAGCGTGTTAAGGCGACCCCTATTGAGTTTTGTTTAAGTAAACGTGAATTTTCATGTGCAATTTTATTTTAAAAAGTCACTTTATATATTGCTCATCACCATATGACTTACTTGGCATCAGATCAAGTGAATATGATATTTTAGGCAAACTGTGACTAATTAGAGTCCTCGGTCAATCTAAGTCATTTGGCGTCTGCCATCGATGTTTTTCAAAATTAACCTTATAATCATTTGCATCAAAGCGCTTGTTAAAAATACTGCCAAGTGCTTATTGTACTTTGAGATTATGTATACATTCATTTTATCCAAATTGCAGGGATTTTGTTATCAGAGACTACTTGTCCAACTCATGTCATCGAGAAGTCATAGCATATATAAACATTTTATGTTCAAGGTTAATTTGGTTAATTTGAGGTAGGGATTTCTTGTAGGATAATGTCTTCCAGCAGAGTCATGCACAAGGTGCTTTGTAACTCTATGACCTTTTTGAATATCCGTCCGGATAAAATTGTATGCTATCGTTTGTATTCCCTCACACGTCTCAAGTTGCATTGTTCGTTGTTGCCTAATTATAAAACAAACCTATAATTTAATAAGGTAAATCAAACAGTTTCAGTGCTTTGTTAAGGTATACAGTAATGTCATTTTTTTCATTTCTACTGCACGGCTACGTCTAAAATGGCCGCCATTATTCAAAATTTAATAACTTATTTACCAAAACCTAGATCATGATATAACGTCTATAGCAATTCTATAATCCATGCAGAATATCAGATGAGATGTTATGGTGAACATATTTCGGCGAAAACCAACCAACGTTCCGACTTTAAGGCGTTTAAACTTTTATCAATTTGGCAGCCTAATTCGCTACTGATGCGTCAGTCGACATTTTCCACAATGTCACATTAAATGTTCTTAGGGACTGGTCAGTTTCTTCGGCCTGGGGGGGCCGGTGGATTATTTTTTGCCGACGTCAAAAAATGGCTGACTCCCCCCCCATTCCAAATTTTGAAAACAGGGTGACCCCCCTATCCCAAATTTCGAACACAGGGTGACCCCCCCCACCGCACACGACAACTGTAAAACAAAAGGTGGACATTATATATATATATATATATATATATATATATATATATATATATATATATATATATATATATATATATATATATGTATATATTACATTAGATTTTAAGAGTCAGTCTGTGTTTTAAAAAAATTGTTGACATGTCAGTTGTAAGATAGGAATTTTAAAGAGTCAATCTTGAAGTTTGAATACAGTACATTTTGAATGAGTTGTGAATGTATTTCACATTTTCTATGCTTAACCAGATGTCCTGAACAGAAATTGATGTCAATCATTAATATCAAAGAGGAAAAAGCAGTAAATCAAAAATTTTGATGGGTGTTAAGACTTGCCAGCCATCGAATTAAATCTCCTGAGGAGCCATAGAGAGGCATTTTAGCTAAATCTGATGTGTGCAGTGTCTGAAATGATCTTTTCTTGTAACATTAAAACCATAAAAGCACAGCTAATAATGACAAAAACTGCCTTTTTAACTGTTATTTTGGTCATAAAAAAGCATCATTCTACAGAAAACCTGAGACACAAAGGAAAACAGTTGCATCAATGACAACGAAAGATATCTTGTCATTTTTCTATCTCTAAAATAAGTCACTTTATCAAATATGTATTGTGAAATATTTGTGCATTTTGCTTTCTCATACTGAATTCTCATACAGAGAACAGAAAAGTATCAGGAATTTGTCATGCTTTCCATATGAAATGCAGATTTCATAACGGTACACTTTCACTTAGCAAACATCAAGATATCTCTGGCATATATCTCTGATTTATTAAAGTATGGCGCCCGAAGGGTGCGGAGAAAAATATGAAACATCCTGATACCTCTGATATATATTTCTTGTATATTTAAGTCATGCACAGGAAGGGCGTGCTGAAAAATGTCTGCTATATTAAAGTAATGTGCTCGAAGAGCACGCTGAAAAATATTGAACATAAAGATATTTCTAATATATGTATGCCTGATATGTTAAAGTTGGGCGTGCTGAAAATATGCCTGATTATTAAAGTTACGCGCCCGAAGGGCGCGCCGAAAAATGCAACTGAATGATTAAATTTGTGGCTGACACAATGCATTTTAGGCAATGATGAGCCTGTGTCAAATTCAAAAACACACTGACCCCCCTATTGGGCATTTCAAAAACATGGTGACCCCCCTATCACCAAAGTAAAAAACAGGGTGACCCCCCATGAATCCAACGCCCCCCCCCCAGGCCAAAGAAACTGACCAGTCCCTTATTTCACACTCCTGTATGCAAGCGACAACGTACATCTGACATCTTGGTAACTACATTAAGTGCACGACCCATCCTATGGTGTCCATGATGATTGTCAAAAGACCCTACGAAATGTTCTGTGCCTAGGGCCCCTTGAAACTGTCAATGTAATAAAACTTGCGTTCCCCATAATGATAAACAAAGTATGACAAAAGCGTAAGAAAAGACCAATGAGATCAGATGAAATGATATATGTAAACAGGTCACGAATCTGCATTTGTGAACGAACTCTCATAAACCGATAACGATCCGTTAAGTATTGATTCAGAACGAGGTGCCCTGTAAACAAGTATACAATCTTAAAGACAGGCTGTGTAAGTGACGGGTCAGTGGTATATCAATACATAACAAACATTGATACATTTGTCGAAGTTTGTACCCGTTGCAGTATTATACGACATGTCTTCTCTCAGACATGCATCTGAATACAGACTCGAGTCACCAGAGTGAGTGGTGATGTCTGACTTGACGTCTGTGTAGTTAAGACTGTTTAAAGAGGGTTTAGACTCTACAGTAAAGATAGAAAAGCCATGACACGGCTCATACGGGTGTTGACCCGACAGATGGCTATTTAAAATGTTAACTGGAGTGGAACCAAGCAATGGGTGTACCATTCAAAACATCACAACGTTTTGTTTCGCAAAAAAGAGTAACGCTAGCGACTCTCAATGGCCATCTTGTTATAAACATCGAATTCTATGTCATCTGCCTTCTCTCGACGATCACACAAACTTCATCGTTCTACTCTGTAATTTTACATTCCTTGATGGCGGTCCTCACAATCTTTCCATCGAATTAATCCAGGTAAATCTCCTCCACTCGAGCTTCTGAAAAGCAAAACGTGTGTTGACAGCTTTCTACTTGGTACACACACACAGAAACACTTGACCTGCTGAGACAATATTACTCACTAATTATCAATTTGCGAAATATGATCTGACCACAAATTCAGAGATCATGTCTCGTAAATACCAAAGGCATCGTGAAATACTGTAACGACTGCAGAGTTAGAAAGAAATTATCCAAGATCAGATATCAGACCACAACTTTCATTTAATAAGGTGAAGTAATTAAAATTAAAATTAATGTATAATTTTGTTGTACGGAGACGTCCCCTCTACCAAATTGATCCAATCGACCAAGGTTCGTTCAAAGCAAATCGTCCAAAATACATCGTTTTCGAGATTTGTAATCGACTGCAAGTCTGATAAAAGCTACAACTCGCATTTTATTCCACCAGTGTCATGTTTTTCTGAACTCACCCTTTTTCTGAGTTCACAGACCTTTTAATGCCAGGTGAATACTGATGAGTGCAGTGCATACCTTACTATACGGGCAGGTCAAGGGTCCTTGAAAGTAAAATGGTTCCTGTCAACTCATAAAGACAACAAAGCAAAGAGAATTTGATTCAAAAAAACCTGGCAACCTATTCAGTCTAAACTGATAATTTATCTTTTCTTCGAGGCATCGTGTTTGTCTTGCAGAGGATTAAGCATACACCATGGTTACGCTTATTGGGCAGTTTACTCAATGTGTAATGGTCATCTTCGGTTCGTTTGTTTCTCTCCTCCACTGTTTTGGTGAGTTGATATCAGGTCATTCGAGAAAGAGTCGAGAACGCTTGGTGACAAAATGGCAGACAATTTCATGGCAGACAATTTCAAGGTTGACGTGTGCGATGGAACACTTCTTAAGACGGCAGAAGTCTCCGCTCTTACGCTGGAAGAACAAAGCGAGGTATGTTACCGTGTTCACATGCACAAATGATACCTTGTTTACACAAGTTAAATTCACCCTAGCAAACAAGGTCATTTAGTGTATGCGTCAGCATGAGACCCCAATCATCGCCAGTTAGTTCTAGAGCTATAACGTCTCATGAAACATAAAACGTCTACAGGAAGAGTTTTCAGTGCCGAGATACTTTGTACTGCACAACAACGTGTTTTCTCATGCAGTGCTTCCACAGCTACCCTGCCGCCTTTGTTCAAGTTCTGGTATGGTAATATTAGATTTTAATTGAAAATATGGGGCAGTCTTAAGTGATACATGAATATGTATTAACAGAAAAAGACAGCAGAAAGGAAATGTCCATCGATAAAATTAATCTCTAGCATTTAGGAAAGATATAAATTAAATATACAAAAACTTCAATTTAAAAATAGAACAGGGAAACTACTAATTTATATATCTTCCTTTTAAGTCTCCCGAGGAAAAATAACTAAAAAACGTAAAAGATTTCAGTTGAAATGATTTCGAAAAAGCTATACTGCCTTACTAATTTACGTTCGTATATGTGTAAATATTGCTCCAAAAGATAAAGAACTTCAAAAAACACAAATTACATAGATTTGAAAAAATGAAGCTCTATAAAATACACCAACACTACACAGAAAACCATGATTTAAAACAAGAACAACCATCTGGTTTGACTGTGAAAATATAGAACATCAGAATTTGTAAAGTCGCCGGCGGTGGCGGTAGCCCTTGGGTAATATGTCTACCTCTGAGAGCAGGCAGGGCCTGAGACAATAATCCTCCGAATTTTCCGTCAACCGAACACCACTGAGCAGAGAACGGTTGAATTTGGTTAGCTATCTTGGATCAGGGCACTTCCCCCTACTCTTTGCTCTGGTCAAAGGTGCATTTACTAATACAGGAAGGTGCCAACAAAGTAGCCAGAGTTCGTTTACAATCTTCTACCTTAATCGCGAGACTTTCAAACCCGCAGTTCATGCTCAATTATAAGGGACTGGTCAGTTTCTTCAGCCTAGGGGGGGCGGTGGATTCATGGGGGGGTCACCCTGTTTTTGACTTTGGTGATAGGGGGGGTCACCATGTTTTTGAAATGCCCAATAGGGGGGGTCAGTGTGTTTTTGAATTTTGACACGGGCTCATCATTGCCTAAAATGCTAGTGTCAGCCACAAATTTCATCATTCAGTTGCATTTTTCCGCGCGCCCTTCGGGCGCGTAACTTTAATAATCAGTCATATTTTTCAGCACGCCCAACTTTAACATATCAAGCATACATACATCAGAGATATCTGTATGTTCAATATTTTTCAGCGTGCTTTTCAAGCTCAATACTTTTATATATCAGACATTTTTCAGCATGCCCTTCAGGTGCATGACTTTAATATACAAGGCATATACGGTATATCGGAGATATCAGGATGTTTCGTATTTTTCGGCGCGCCCGGCGCCATACTTTAATATTTCAGAGATATCTTGATGTTTGCTAAGTGAAAGTGTACCATTATGAAATCTGCATTTCATATGAAAAGGATGACAAATTCCTGATACTTTTCTGTTCTCTCTATGAGAATTCAGTATGAGAAAGCAACATGCACAAATATTTCACAATATATATTTGATACAGTGACTTATTTTAGAAATAGAAAAATGACAAGATATCTTTCCTTCTCATTGATGCAATTATTTTCCTTTGTGTCACTGGTTTTCTGTAGAAAGATGCTTTTTTATGAACAAAATAACAGTTAAAAAGGCAGTTTTTGTCATTATTACCTGTGCTTTTATGGTTTCAATGTTACAAGAAAAGGTCCTCTCAGACACTGTACACATCAGATTTGGCTAAAAAAGCTCTCTATGGCTCCTCAGGAGATTTAATTGGATGGTTGGCAAGTCTTAACACCCATAAAAGTTTTTGATTCACTGCTTTTTCCTCTTTGATATTAATGATTGACATCCATTTCTGTACAACAGTTCAGGACATCTGGTTAAGCATAGAAAGTGTGAAATACATTCACAGCTCATTCAAAATACAGCTCATTCAAAATTTACTGTATTCAAACTTTAAGATTTACATTTTGAAATTCCTATATTACAACTGACATGTCAACAATTTCATTAAAACATAGAATGACTATTTAAAATATAAATATATGTAAAATGTAAAATATAATATATATATATATATATATATATATATATATATATATATATTATATATATATATATATATATAATTTATGTCCACCTTTTGTTTTACCTATGTCGCGCGCTGGGGGGGGGGGGTCACCCTGTTTTCGAAATTTGGAATAGGGGGGGTCACCCTGTTTTCAAAATTTGGAATAGGGGGGGTCAACCAGTTTTTGACGTCGGCAAAAAATAATCCACCGCCCCCCCCCCCCCCCAGGCTGAAGAAACTGACCAGTCCCTAAGTATCGCACGAGGGCGCTGTGGAAACAAGCAGATTTAGAGAAAGAGGGCCGAGCAGCTACGATGAAGAAATTGAAATAGACCTTCAGGGCAAAGCAAACGTAGTAACTTGCAGGTATGGTGGGTTACAGATGTTAGTTTTAGATGTTCAGTAACGTGCCAGAAATATGTTAACGAAGTGATAGGGACTACAATGTCAATCTAACACTAACACTCTTTGCAGTACAAATGTACAGTACTCTATTGATGTCTTGAGTCTAGATCTATTGATGTCTTGATGTCTTGAGTATCGTGAGTCACCCAAAGTAGACTGGAACTTCAATTTTAAAATCATTATGGATGCTGCTGAAGCTTTTACAAGAAAAGAAGTTGATGAGGAATGCTCTTCCAAATAAAACAGAATAATCATTACACTAAGCTATATGAAAAGCGGGATATTTTGATTTTCAAATTTTCAACTATCCGTTCTTGTCTAGCAATTTCCACTTGCTCCAGCTTATGGTGTACATCTTTCTCAACTCCTGAGATACTCTAGAGCTTGCAGCTCATATAACGACTTTCAAAAAATACATGCATCAATAATGAAGTACGCTTACGCATTCCAGACACCTGGTACCACCACATATTTCTTATATACGTGTTATAAGATTGTGCTTTCTGAAATTGTCATTTTTTTGTTAATGCGACCTGGTAATTTTATTACCTTGAATGATTTGGATTATTTGGTTTGTTTTGACAATATATCGCTTGAAGTAAGTGTATATAAATTGAACATACTTTTTTCACACCTCGTTTACATGTATCTTGCTTTTGGTATGATTTGCAGTACGACATGCAATACTGCTAGAAATGTCCAACAGGGGTCGGAACTCTCTTACTGATAAAAAATATTGTCTATCGAACCATAGAAATATCCAATGCAAGAGTTTAATGATTTGATCTTCCTCTATGTGAAAAACTCGAGTAATCATGTTTATTATCTGTGTTTGCATTTTAAATTTTAAAACGTGTAAAATTCGTTACAAGTGGATAAAATGCTCGGTGTTGATGATTTTCCTCAAAGAAATTTGTGTGAGTACACCATGACCATGGAACACGCCTTATTATGTTTTATTGATAATTAGGGAAACTTTAATCAGTCTAGCTATCAAACATTTTTGTATGACAAGCTCATGTGACACATAGCTGTACCGCCTGTATATGTAGTCTTTAATTCATATGGCGCATTTTACCTATAAACCTATTATCTCATTGCCGTTGATAATTGATGAATGTAAATATCCCGAAGACATACAGTGTACACAAAAATCGTGCTTTTTAAACTATAAGTCAGTTTCGGTGAAAATTGTTCTGCAGATGTAGTGAAGACTGCCCCTAATCAAATATATATTCTAGAGTTTGGTAAGGGTGTAAGGGGCCAGATAGACTCTGACTTATGTCTACCTACAATGTGGTTTTTGAACCCTCAAATAGCAATTGCTCAATATAACATAATGAATCGCAACCACTCAATGCAAAGTGACACAGCGACAATAGCATCCATACCGCATCCCCCATACAAGGAAGAAGACTACTTATATTTAGTGAAGTATCAATCAAATCCATTGGTTTGCACTTAGAAATGCAAATAAACATCCTGTCAATAATTTGGGTTTTTTGAAACGTTCACAAAAAGACTTTGAATAAGAAATCTTTTAGAAATTTCTATTTAAATGGTGGTGTCACAGTGCGAGATTTAAGGTAGAACGCACCTCGGGGACAGATATTCGGACTCTCAAATTTCTACATTTCTTTCGTAATCTCTTGTTGGGGCTCATTTTAAGGCTCTTGGAGAAAGAAAAACTTTCACCGCCTTAGTTTTTCGAAAATCCAAAATTTCATTTTTACCCCACTGGGATGGCGGCCATTTTGAATTGCAAATATCACAAAATGTTGGGTAATTTGTATCGCTAGTTCCAAACTTTTTACGGTGACCCATTATTTTTATTGTTAATTTGGAAAGACAATGGTTGAAAGTTTCATTTAAGAAAGTTTGAGCAAAAGTTTAAATCATTCACTTTCGAGGCGCATCCTACCTTACGATAAAATTCCAAAATAGATAAAATTCCAAAATTCCAATATTTATATATGAAAAGGCGTGTACGCGTACTTCATGACTGCTAACTTTAAAAGCAAGACTTGAATCCCCTCTTTTCTGTTTGTTTTTTGTTGTAATGATTAATGAAAGCAAATATATCAACATCTGAAAGGGACGATACTTTTTCTATTTTGAATAGACCCCATCTAAAATGTGATATCTTGATCTTATGGGTCTTCATGCTTCTTTGTTGCAATTTAAAACTCCATTGCATACTCTGACCTGACATTTTTCAAATCTTTGACAGCCATTCTTCGATACTAATGTACCCTCAGCCTTGACAAATACCGAAAATGTTGTACCAACTCCTGCCAGGGAAAAGCAGACCTTAAATAGTCGTCTTTCAACTCCGAAGTCAGATGCCGTTTCGTCTGAACCACAGTCCTTGAAGGAAGCGATGATGAATCGCCAAATGTATCTCCAGCCTGCAAAGACACACATCATTGTAGATTCTACTATGCCGACATGGAGACAACGAGCAAGATTGGTCATTTCGCTCATCACTGTGGCCCTTGTTATCATAATTATTGTTGTTGTCGCGCTATTTGGCCGACGTAAGTAACTAAATGTTGTTGTAATTTAGATGTTAGAGTGGCACTAAACATAATCGGTTAGAAATGCTCCTGAGCCCATCTTAACCCCTGCTCACCTGAAACTACATCGCTTGACTCTACAGAAAGTCAGTTAATTCGGAATCTGTGCAAAAGAAATGACAGAGGTACAGATATACTCAAATGCAATTATCATAAGCACGATTTCATGAAGGACGTTTTGAAATGTCTGAAACGTTTCGCACTACAATTGAAAGAATAACAGGGGCTTGGAAAGGGCTCCTGCCGTAGATAATTTTGAACTGACCCTTTGCTTTGAGGCAAGTTCTTCATCCCTAGAAATATCAGATGTTGATCCTCTACAAAACATAAACATATGAAGTCGAGACAATAGCATCACTGCTTCGTTTACTTCCCGCTTACTTACTCTCTCCCAAACATTTGCCTGCTACAAATTTACTTGCTCCCTTATTTTCCTAACTAGCTCGCTTATACACTTAATCACTGACACACTTATATCTATCTATCTATCTATCTATCTACCTACCTATCTATCTATCTATCTATCTATCTATCTATCTATCTATCTATTTATCTATTTATCTATCTATCTATTTTACAACAGGAAGAAACTGAGACACTTTCATGCGCGAAAGCAACGGTACGGGGATTATTCCTCACTAAAGTTTGCAAAAAAACATTTTGAACACACCATCCTAGTCACCCTGAACGAATATTACAAGATCGATTATGAAGATTCTAAATCACCATAGCTCATACTGCCACTTCCAAATTTGGAGAAAGACGTTAAGAATTGGTGATACTACTAGAGAGCCATAAGGTCTACTATCACGGATTATTGAGATTGTAAAACGTTGGGCCAGTCTTGTGTCATCAATCGGCTGTTTGGTATCTGAGCAGTTATTATGACACCTACTTGCTCATTCAGAGGGGATTTTTTTCAAAATTTATTTTCCTAGAGAATAGTTCAAATATTCTTGTATTTTAAATAATCTCTCTGTCCATTATATGCGTAGGTTTTTTAATTTAAAATTTTTACATTGCAATGTTACTGACTCGGACGCATGACTTCAAGAAAGTTGTGAAATTTCAGTGAGTACAACTCTTTACAACCCGGGATTATGTAACCTGGTGCTAGGAAAGGGAATACAAAAAGGTGCTACCACGGAATTGACATGATTAATCGAATAGATGAACTGTTGTTTCATGCAGTAAATTTTACATTCATTTCTACTAGAGAGCTTAAGATGATTTAATACTTGTATATTATATGAAAGATAACTACGATGTAATGTAGTTGAGTGCAAAATATAAGGTCAGTCGTTTTTATGAGCAGAAATTTTAAAACGGTTAGCATGAACATGTATTTGTATCACACGACATTTTTATTACGGTACGTAGTTCACTTTTTAATTTCCATTTGTCAATTGTGAGAGTCATCAATAGTTAACAGTCGGCCGATCATCTTCAAATATAGCTGGTTAATGGAAGTCCACATCAGGAAAACTGTCACGAATGCCTGTGATTGGTGACTTGTTTGCGTGTTAGAGTATGCATTATATGCATTATATGCTTTAATAGCCTTCGCCGACTGATTGCATGCAGCATGATCTTTTAACAGGGGATGTTGATTTAATGCAGTTAAGGGGGCAGGCTGTTTATCATCTTTGTTTTAAGCAAATTAGCCAACTTGATAAAAATTTAAATGGAAAACAAAGGGCTAACACCATATTGATACTTAATGTCATCAACGACTAAGCGTGAAGCGGGGATTAAGGACCGACCGTTTATGTAGATCATTCAGAATTAGAAGAAATTATACGTACATCTTTCTTAAGACTTTCTTCAGAGTACATTATTTCAAACTGTGAGTGTATTCGATGATTACATGTCTGTACGTCTGACTAACCAAAGTTGACCAACTAAGGTTGCCAACTGATATGACATCGAATTTTCTGCGAACATTTGAATGCGGTCAACTTCAAGTCATTCATCTCAATACACCAAATATTCCAAATTTGCAAGAAAGGGATAAAACACAAGCAGCATTGGCAAATACTCACTCTCAAACAATCTCTATTTTAAATTCTCAAACAGTTATTTGTTACTTGAATATAAATACCATATAAGGACATTGATCGAAATGTCAGAAACTCCAGTCTGTATGGTACGTGAAGGTGTTAGTAAACCTTGTAAATGAAAACTTGTAACGTGGGACAATCCCTTACAGTAAAGATGTCGTTGGAGCACCGTGCAAAGTTCGATAGTGGTTAGGTTTGTCGTTTATCTGTGATTTGTTTCCAGTTTTCCAGGCGAGTGTAAGATCATTGAGGTTTGCGCTACGAGCATACTGCATCAGAACAGAACTAGACTTTCTGAGCTGTTACAGGCAACGTTGACAGCAGTATAGCTCTTCTACATAGATAATATCACATGAGCTAACTCTCCAAATAAAAATGGCACTAATACGACAGATGTTGCTCCCGACCAACATACTATGTAGGATTTAGGAAAGCGTGTCGGTAAATATAGGATAGGGAAAACAGATTGAGGAGAAAAGGCCGGAGAGAGAGACGGACAGACATACAAACAAACACTTTTAGTTGGACAGACAGACAATCACACGGAGATAGAGAGAGAGAGAGAGAGAGAGAGAGAGAGAGAGAGAGAGAGAGAGAGAGAGAGAGACAGTTGACTTACCGATCAACTGACTGATCGAGTTATATAGATCCATGAAAGATCTAGACAAACCTACACAACATCTCGGGTTTGCATCAAGTTGTACCAGTTTCATTGAAGATCGCCCTCATTGGTGAACGACAAGGAGAACAACAACGGCAGAGAGACAAACAGATGGACTGACGGAGAGGTGGAAGGAGGGCGTGATGGTCTTACAGAGAGACATACATACATAGGATAGGATAAATAATTTATATAACACCTAGTATCCATCAGCAATATTCACTGGCGCTTTACACTAGGTCACAGGTAAGCTCTCTTGAATAAATGATTCTTAAGCATGCATACATACATACATACATACATACATACATACATACATACATACATACATACATACATACATACATACATACATACAGACAGACAGACAGACAGACAGACGGACGGACGGAGTGATGGACAGATATGAAATTGTAAAATTAAGATGTAAAAGATGCGTATGTTAATGCAAGGATATGTATAGCTGGATAGAAGAATAGACGGATAGACAGACAGACAGACAGATAGAGAGAGAGAGAGATAGATAGATAGATAGATAGATAGTAGATAGATAGATAGATAGATAGATAAATAGATAGATAGATAGATAGATAGATAGATAGATAGATAGATAGAGGGACAGCTTGATTGATGGTCGATCGATTGACCGATTTTTTTCCAACAATTATGTGATTGATCGATCAATAAATTGATTGAGTGATTGGTTGATTGATATGTTGATTGATTATTTGGTTGCTTAGTGAATTGATGGTTTGTTGGTCGGGTGGTTGATTGTTTGATTGATTAATTGATTGATTGACTGACTGTCTGACTGATTGATTGACTGACTGACCTACTAATCTCGATACATCGATAGAGGATACTAAGAAACCTAAAACAAACATTATGCAGAACTAAAGTTCTCATGAAGTCGTGCTATTTTCCTCTAGGATCGCCCTCATGGAAGATTATTCACTCACTTGTCAGGTGTCGGTTTTAACCTCAGGAAGGTGTACGAGAGCCTTGGAGCCTGGGGAGGCGGGGGCTGGTGGACTATTTTTAGCGGAAATCAAAAAGTGCCTGACCCCCATCAGTTTTTTGGTATATTTTAAACATTCGATCATTATATGTTTTGTTGAAATTGTTGAGGATAAGAATTTTAAAGTTTCAATGTTAAAGTTTGAATACAGTATTTTGAATGAGCTGTGAAGGTATTTCGCACTTTCAATGCATAACCAGATGTCCAGAACTGTTGTACATAAATTGATGTCAATCATTTATATCAGAGAGAGAACATCAGTAAATCATAAACTTCATTTGGTAATTAGACTGTTGCGAGTCATCCAATTACTTATCCTGAGAAGCTATAGAGAGCCCTCTTTATGGGTTTTAGCCAAATCTGATGTGCGCACAGTATGACAAGACTTTTCTTTGAACATTGAAACCGTAAAAACAAAGCTAACAATGACAAGAACTGCCTTTTGTTGGCTATTATTTTATTATTTTACTCGTAAAAATATGTTTTACTTTAGTCTTCCCTAGCCATTGTGAATACAACTTTGTAATAATCAGAGTATAAACTAGTTGGTAGTTGGGTTTCATGGATGAGAGAGAGAGAGAGAGAGAGAGAGAGAGAGAGAGAGAGAGAGAGAGAGAGATGCGTATGTCTGTCTCGGTCAGTCTGTCTCTGTCTGTCTGTCTGTCGGTCTGTCGTGAATTTGTCTATTTTTATGCATGCATGCATGCATGCATGCTTGTATGTATGTATGTATGTATGTATGTATGTATGTATGTATGTATGTATGTATGTATGTATGTATGTATGTATGTATGTATGCATGCATGCATGTACGTACGTATGCACGCACGTACGTACGTACGTACATGTACGTACGTACTACGTATGTATGTATGTATGTATGTATGTATGTATGTATGTATGTATGTATGTATGCAGTGTTGTCCTTATATTTAAAAGTAGCCGGGTAATTTAAGAAAGTAGACGGGTGGACTGCGAGGAAGCGAAGCGACCGAGCGGCGAGTGAGCGTAGCGAACGAGGGGGGGAGAGCGCGAAGAGGGGGTGAGGGGTGTCCCCCCTCTCGCAAGGCGAAAAATGAAATTTTGGAGTGGAAATGGTGTTCTCTTGTGGCATCCGAGGTGACATTTAGCTGAGACTGAAACAGTACTTTTGTTGTGTGTCTTAGACGTGGCTCACATACAACAAAACAAACAAACATGATTTTGTTTTGTTTGTATTATTTATGACACACTTATGGTTTTATTTGCTGTGAAGATGTAACATTTAAATCACCCACTGTCTGCTCATTTCATTGCTCATTTCCCATTCTTCATTACCACATAGTTGTTTCCCCGAAACCATCAAACTCATTCTATTCTAATCAAAACACATTCGCTTTTGTTAAGAAAAACATCGGTAAGATAATTCACCGTAACAGTGTTCGCATTTACGAAAAAAAATGCATATATAGAAAACTCATAACAATGAAAAAATGCGTAGAGAGTCGATCCAATGCATAATAATATTACGCATTGGATTGACTCTCTACGCATTTTTTCATTACGCAAACGATAATAGTAAAATGTTTGCGAAAGCACTCTCCGCGACTGAGCTTAGGCGACAACCAGACGGGATGAGTGTCCGCTTGACGTTAAATTTGTTGCAACATTTCTGTCAATCACTCATTTTGTGTGGAAAGTTTCAGATTCTCTGAGTGTAGTCTGAAAAATCGGCAGCGTCGAGTCAGAGGCACGTTACCATGTCAGCTGTGCCTATGAACTAACTACGTCGCTAATTTTCAGGCAAGCGATAGTTTCTGAAACTTATGACACAAAGTGAGTGATTGACAGAAATGTTGCAACAAATTAAATGCAAACCGCGCACGATCATCGCTGTCCCCAAATTTGATCAAAGCAGATATGCAGCATGGCGTCGGAAGGATACAACTCTATTTTCTTTCAAATTTGCTCCACGAGTCCGTGAAAAAAATTATTCAGAGGGTCCATCGAAATACACTATCGGGCAACCCAACATGGAGAGGCGCAGTGAAATTGAACCCATGCCGGAATCCACGACGTATCGTCCTGTTGTCTTAAGCAACAGGGGATCAGCGCCACGGTGAAGCCGTGAACCGTGACGATGATGCGCCGGTCGGCAACGGTCGGCAACACACATGCCTGTGACCGTGGATTCTAGTACGTAAAAATAATCAATGAAATAAAATACCCATTCAAATAAACAGTTGCTTCTAAAAAAATCAATTCTGGCTCGTTTATTTTAAATCTAGAAAATGCGTCGGTATTGCTCTGAGAATAAGTTGATTTGTTGAGAAGAAGAAGATCATACTCGTAGTGACCATGACGTTGGCAGCCAGCGCGGCGGCGGAAAACAAGCTGCAGTCTCATGAACTTCGAATCGTCGATCAAAATCACATCTTTTCGGCGCTTTTTTCTCGCAAATTCAGCGAAATTGAAGTTTTTCATACATAAACTAAATATATTTTTGGAATCAAGTATACCTTTCGAACGGGCTTTCTTCGGGAAAAATATTCCATCGGCAAGGTGCCAGTGGCCAACGCCACATTTCTTTTTGACACCATCGTTAAAAATGACCTAAGATGACCTTCATACTAATCAAACCAATTACACTGCTCGTAACAAAGACAACACCATAGGCGCGTCCATCAGCCAATCACACTATTTAACAAATAAAAGATCGGGCTCAAAGGATAGCCAAAACGGGTATTTAGAAACTGTTTTATGTTTGTGCAGTTCCATGCGGGGAAAGGGGTCGCGAAACTGCTAATCGTACGTGTGCCGTCTAACAGCTGGCAGTGCAATCCCGAAATTACAGGTCTATAAAAATAATCTAATGACGTTAAAAGTAGCCGGGAAAAAATGCAAAACAGCCGGGTTATTTACCCGGCACCCGGCTTCTAAGGACAACACTGATGTATGTATGTATGTATGTATGTATGTATGTATGTATGTATGTATGTATGTATGTACGTACGTACGTACGTACGTGTGTGTGTGTGTGTGTGTATGTATGTATGTATGTATGTATGTATGTATGTATGTATGTATGTATGTATGTATGTATGTATGTATGTATGTATGTATGTATGTATGTATGTATGTATGTGTATGTACGTACGTACGTACGTACGTGTGTGTGTGTGTGTATGTATGTATGTATGTATGTATGTATGTATGTATGTATGTATGTATGTATGTATGTATGTATGTATGTATGTATGTATGTATGTAAGCCATGTTGGCAGAAGGATACAAGCATGTTTTTATCGTTTTAGTTGTATTTGTAGAGGCCCTTCTGCTCAAAATGTTGCATTCATTTAAAATATATAGACGCCTTCCTACTTCACAATGTAGAAAGAGTAACATTCAGTCATTCAAAAAGCTATAATACCAATCTTTATTTAAATGTAGGATTTGTTATTTGATAATTTTTATATATTTAATTTATCGAGCGTCTTATCCAAAAGATTTCAGTCTATGCAAATAACCGACATGCTACCGGCAATGATTATCAACGGAATACGCCATCGTGTTAATTCTCAGTGATTGTACTGGACCACAGTCAAGGCCGTGACTTCCCTTCGAATTACTATTTTTATAAGCTCGCCAGGGGAGTGAATGTAACAACAAAAGAAACACCTTGAAATTAAGTATTACTTGTCAGGCAAAAATGTGCACCATAGTTTGGTTGCATCAAGTTAACGTCATTCTCAGCGGTGAATAAACTTGAAATCACCACACGTCATTGGATCATACATAACAAATTGATATCAAAGCCGAGGCTTCCTGAGCGGTGTGTCAAATTGATATTCAGTAAGCCTACATGTCAAATCGTCTGGGCGCTGCAACAAAAGAAACCCAATCAAGTGCGAGTGTGTCTGGGGGATTGCAACAGCCACGTTCCCAGTGGTGTTCTCAAAGGAGTTAATAAGTCCAGTCAATCAAGAAGAGACTTTTTCAATACCTGTTGATGTTTCGACAACGATCCGACGCTTTGAATGACGATTGAAGCATCGAGGCTAATAATTGAACTTCACCAGTTCAGGAAGCAGGATTAATACTCGAATGTAGTCCCTGAGCAAGCGTTTCCGCCCTTTTTTGTCTGTTTCCATGGTGAAACCCTGGTCTTATCGCAAGTAATGAATAACAAGCATAGACTTGATAAGGTTATCTCTCTGAATTGTCCTTCTGGCCACACATGTCAAGAAAACATCATTGTTCGTTTAAAACGGACAATATCTGCCGGTTATTGAGTTAATAAAATTCAAGGAGGAAGTATTGAAAGTCAGTGTTTGGAATATATTACCAGGTATGAGTTTGACCTTCCTAGCGTCGCTAATTCTTCGGCATTTTGATCCTATTTCCTGTCGAAAGATAAATGATTTTGTATTCTTTCTTCAATTGAAAGTTCTTCAGTGGTCAACGTGTACCAAAAGACGCCTTGCTGCATCGGACCAGGGTGTGATAGGTAAAAGCAACGTGAGTTGCAATATCTTCGTACTGTAAATCGGCTAGCTTATGTTGAAATGTCATAGTTCCCAGAGTTGATCTACATTCTCCATGTTGTATACCTTAGTCAGTGTGGATTGTCACCAGGTTAGTTTTTTTGTGTTCATTTTACCGATAGAAAAAGTCTCCGAATTTAACTATTGTAAAAGACATGAACACCCCATAATCCCTCTGTAACTTGCAGGGTTATTCATTGCCTCGATGGTAGTCCCAATGCAGGCCTGTGCTGGATCCAGGCAGAGATTACTGACAGACATATTCGAACGACAAAGATGACAAAGTATAAAGAGATACCAAAACAAATAGCCAAATGAACTTAAAAAGGTTCAATTGATGAGGAGATGAATGGATAGTAACATCGAATTGATTTGATTTCAATGATTGCATAAAACTTTAAGAAACTTAAGCTTGGTTTCATTATTTCAGAATTTATTCTGTTTTCTGCCTTTTGTTTAAATGGTTTCCCTGCGCGTGTTTGACTCTAAATTTATTATCAGTTCCTTTGAATTGCCCTATTTTTCAAGAATACACCGTAAAGCGCGATATTGAATGGCGAATATTATTCCGCTTCAAAAATTAAAGGGTTGCAAATAAGTAAATCAAAAATGCCTATACTTTTTGTAATCCTTTCATTTCTAAGGGTTCATTAAAAGCAGCTCGACGACTATTCCTCAGATTTAGCTATCAGAGTTCTGACATGAAGTCATGCAATAATGATCTAACATATACATACTTTACTTTTCCCTGTTGTCAGTTGTTTCCATGGCAATGCTGTATCGGTATATTTAGCTCCGGAACTTTCGAGACAACCATATCATGAAATTCCAGCGCAACCCAAGCTTCGGCTTCGAGTTTGACTTTACAGATATTTTCTTTGTATTGTGCTAGGTTTTTTTAAAATTAAAATTGATATGTATTTGTTTCATGTAAGACTTTGCTCATACAGAGTCGAATATAGATATCTCAGCATTACTGATTCTGACATCGCGACGCAGAAGGACAGAAGCAAAGCGTAATATCAATGAACAATTCAGACTTCGAATTCACATGTTAGGTATTTTCCATATTTAATGATAGCTTATGATAAAATATCCTAAGAAACGTAAATTCTTAGTTGTTGCGATTTTGTTAACAGTATGTTTGTATACAACAGTGTGTATTTGTCATTTTTTACCGAAAACAAATGAAATGGAGGTACTGGTAAAGTCACGATGCTTATGGCGTTCGATGCGTGACATTGTGCCATTTATTGACAAATTTTGCGGTTGTGCGATGATTGTGAATGGCAGTCTTCCTAATAGTACATTTACGGTGACATTTAAGTCTACTTGAATTCTGATCTACAGGTCCCCAGAATAAGTAGACCATTTTTGCGTTAATGGCGCAACTTCTCCCACAGGATAAAGGTAATGGACAAATGCATCTTGATTTGGAATCCAAGAGTTCACATGATGAGCGTTGATTTGTGACCTGTGAAACATCTCGCTCTGAGCACTGTGTTCGCCCAAGGCAATGAATTGTTACCCGAGACATTAAGTTCCTCGTAACAAGACGTTACGTCGACCATCTGCATACCAAGTAGAAAGCGTTACTGCAAGACACAGGATTACCATCGCTGCATTTCCGCTTACATGTCATATATTACGATCTCAACATTACAGCCGTTTTTTATTATATCTACCAAAAGTAAGTCACCGAAAATTTTCATATATCAATTTATTGTAAAAGAAATCTGTCAGCCATGCTTACTTTGGGAATTTTAGTACGATGGGCACATTTTGGTTGCATACATTTTTGCGCGGTCTCCAAGTAAAGATCAGTGTTTAGTGATGCCGCATTCGGTTAAACTTATATATTTTCTTCGATTTTCATTATCCGTGCACCAAAACGCCGTGCGGTATCCAGTTAACGCAAATTATATGCTTAATTTATCTCCTTTTTACCTAATTTACCTTCGATTGCCCTAATGTACCTTGTTCAGGTGCCGAGTGATTTCATTTTATATATTGTCGGCCTCAGTCCGCCATGATATCGCAGTATATCCAAAATCAGCTGACCTGCGGCCCTAGTTCGTTAGGATCCGCAACAGTAAATCGTAGTTACCGTAAACCGACAAGCACGACTACATACAAATGGTGTGATGCAAATGGCGCGGGAGAGCGTTACTGTACATGAATATGTATACGTTGTCCTAGCATTCAATACGTGACTTGGTGCGGTATCGCGAGTCTGTACCACAATCATTGGTGATTTGTCAGGAGTTTGATCTAAGCCTATTTCCTTGCTACTGTTCTAATGCACGGATCATGTTTAAACAGCAGAATAATACCTCACTTTAACAGTCAGATCGATTGAGTTTGTTTGTTTGCTGTATTATATTACCTCTCCAATCAAAATAATCATGCCTTGACTAGTCGGTTGGTAACTTAAACATGACTGCTTATGTTTTCACCCTTTGACATACCTTTAATTATCCCATTCAGTAGACAAGACAAGCGTTGACATAAGAAGCGTGTGACATACAACGTAGGATTGAAGAGGCGATTCTGACATTTTGAAAGATAAACAATTTGGTATAAGTTCCAACCTCGGTAGTTCACCAAGATTGTGCATATTTATGTCCTTCAACCCAGAGGCGGTTCGACATTCGTATACTCTAGGAGCTCAACCTGAGATTATAAACGATGTCATGAAGCCATAATCATTTGACAGCGCCCTGAGAGTTATTTTGAAGAGAAATATAGATTTGTGGGTTCGACATGTATGAGCATTGGCGTTTGTTCTAATGATCTCGTACATCTTGTATGAATCGTGATTATGGGTGATGAATAACGTGGACGTATTTTTTTCAGTGAGCAAATATGATACATTCTGATTATCATTCAAGTTCACGATTTTCGTTAAATGTAGACACATAAGCAGTGTTTCTGATTGGGGTTACATCCCAGGACACCACTGACATGCTTTTCAAATATTGATGCGAACCTTTGCAATATGCAGTCGACAAAAACTGTTTTTCGCTGAACCCAACTTGCTTCTAGTCCAACCGGTGAAATGTGTTTCGTACTAACATTCAGTACAAAGTCTGTTGTCAGTATTTGTGATATCATTCATATGACTTGTGTCATTGAAATTGACATGATACATTATACATTCACGTCCAAATTATTGAAGTGATACACAGGAAATGGCTATCCATTGTCAGGTAAAATTGCAAACTGTCACACTTTTCATCTGTTGATATTTTAAGATGGACAATATTTCAGGTAGGGTGACGCATGACGCATTTAATGATTCGAAATGATTGTCGCTTAAAATTGAGTGATGTTAACAATGGATCTCCATGGACGAAATTTTACTCGGCTAGCGAAGATTGAACCCTTCGCAAATCTTCATTTAGGATGCAATCTTTGTCTTATGGAATTGATATTGAATGTGATGAGACAATCAAGGCAATAACTTGAATCGAAATTATACGAAAAACTACCCGGAACGCGATATGTGATGTTCCCTACCAAAGTATTGTACATTGATCACATCCTCGTTACGTACTTCGCCTTTTTATGTGACTTAAATACAATGCATGCAATGAAACCTCCGTCTTGAAGGAGGGTTTTCGAGACCTGCCTACATAGGTAGGAAGTTAGGTAGATATGTGGGTATGAGGTAGGTGTACGAATGGGTGGATGGAGTGCTGGGTGGACGGACGGGTAGGCATAACTAGACAAATAGATAGATCGATATCTATCTATATAAATAGACTGGTAGGTAAGTAGGTAGGTAGGTAGGTAGGTAGGTAGGTAGGTAGGTGGGTATGTAGCCTAGACAGATTTAGTTTAGCTTTAGTGATCTGCACACAGGAATTGAATAAAAACGATGTGTCTTTGACATAGGTGAAAGATAGATAGATAGATAGATAGATAGATAGATAGATAGATAGATAGATAGATAGATAGATAGATAGATAGATAGATAGATAGATAGATGAGCAGCAGGTCTACTGCATGGTTAAGTCAAAGATTTGGTATATGAACATTAGTCATTCAGCCTGATTGTATACGATTGATTTCATGCACAATCCCGATCAATATAAAGAGCCCACCGAATGAGCATTCAGTGTATGATTCTGTTTATGTTGCAAATTTTCAAGGACTGTCTTGCGAAGCCACGTGGTTTTCTTTTAGTTTTCTTTAAAATTGTTTACAAATGGACAACAGAGGTCGAACTTATCTGTAGAGGAATCAGCAGTTATATTGGATAACTACTACATATTTGTAACATTTTATATACCCAGGCACATCAGATATTAACAGTCCTATTAAATACATAGTTGGTAATTGTACAGGACTATGACTGTACAAGTAGTTTTACTTTCCGACTGATTTCAAGAAATCTGATATGGTAAAGGTCTTATGTGTCGCACAAGGAAGATATCAAGTTACCTGTCTCTCGTAATTGGTAAACTGATTCAAATCCTTAAAAGCAGATATAAGGTCCAATTGTGTCTAGTAAATATAGAAAATGTACATCAAATTCTTCTGACAAACATCAAAGGTAACCGGTCGATTCATGTATGATCTCGCTTAGCTGTATTTGGTATTATTGTGAACAAAATGCCAATGCGTGATTTCTTGTGAATTTGGTAGTTTGAAGCTAAAAACACGCTCGGCATGGATAAATAAAGCAAACTTGTATTTAAAATTTAGAGGCAGGGCAACCTGTCTGGCAGCAGCGTCAAAGTGGGAATAGTCCATTGCATTGCTCACACTACGGGACACCTTGCCTTAGTGTTCCACACGATTGCATGGAACTAGTCGCTAGGTCGCAGTGTATGCTTTGTGAACGTAGCTATGTCTGTAGTAGTGTCTGCTTTGACGCAGAATGGCTGAATGGTTAAAGTGTACCAGGGAAAACATAATTGCAAACGATAAACCTTTGAAACTGAAAATAAAAAGCAGGAAGGTACCAATGAATTTCAAGATAGGTAGTCTCTCCTTTTAAAGGAGCCACATCTAAAGTATAGACCGATGACTATAGATCGTTCACAGTTTGTTGCATATTTTCCTGATAATTACGTAAAATGCGTCATGGTATTGTTAGGTGTGCCCTATGATTTAACCGTTTACACCATAAACGTCAAACATTTCTATATCAATCGATTTAAACCGTATAACAACGGACGCTCTCACAGAAGTATGAGATATGATATATTCGTGCTATTTATGTATCAGAAAAGAGCAAAGTTGTTTGCTGCAGAGCAGTGCACACAACGAGAGGATCACCTTTTCCCCGACAAATCACATTGACAGTGATTTGTACTTTGATGTTCTGTAAGCAATGATATACCGTGTGAGTAATCCTTTATCTGCAAAAACAGATTTTTCTTAAGCGTCTCTTCTGTGTCTTTGACATACCGGTATTGAACGGATGATGATTGAGTCAGACGGTCTTTTTAGCGGCAGTCTGATCTACAAGTTCATAGAAAAGGGGGAATGAGTCCAATCTGGTAAGTATAAACTTTAATCCCCTTGGGAAATAATGAATCACAAGTCACCTTTGCAAAATTTGCAATGGGATGAGTTCGTAAACTGGGGAGAAACCTTGTACCAAAGCGCCGCAAAGTAGAAAACTGCTCAAAAGTGATCGCCAAAGGGAATATTTCAAAACGCTTGAAGACCTGACGAAGACTGCTTTCTTCCACAACACCAATCGCAAGACATTAGCATCTGTTTCACTGCCAAGGGGATGCGGAAAGTGTATGCATTTCCTGCTAAAGGGGTTTTGTCGGTCAGAGGGGATTAGAAAGAAAGAACGTCTCTGCAGACATATACACTTAACCAAACTTTGAGAGTGGACATCCTGTTCATCTGCCGCGGGGAAGAACCTTACAGAAAGCAACAGAAACAGCTTCTGCAAATAGGAAACAATTAGCATACACAAACATCAAGAAAAAGAGGGTCCGGTAAGAATGCACGGACAAACATAGATGGATGAGCAGACGCACAGACAGGCTGATAGACAGACAGACTGGCAAACAAGTAACGTGGCGGACGACAAAAAGCAGACCAGCGGAAGGAGATCAATCGAAAGAAGAACAATCGACAGGAAGACGGACGAAGACTAAGAAGGGAATAAATTAGAATAAGTCGAAAATTTCATGTATTGGTAAAGAGAGTTATGGATGACCTATTTATAATCAAAAATAAGCTACTAACTGCAGTGTGTATGCTTGTATTGTAATAACCATTGACCTTTCTTTCTTATGAAGCGACCTTTATTAAATTATGAACAAAACTCTTAGTGCTCTTAATCATCAGTCTTTCAATGAATGTACAAAATACTTTCTCGGGAAAAAAGAAGTCGTCATTCAAATTTACGATAGCAATCTAAAGAGCAAGTAGTGTCATCAAACTTTCATCATTTTGTCATGTCCGTTGTTATTGTCCTTGTGACTATGCTATTGTGGCTATAGAATATTCCCCTGTAACTATGAAGCAATGACGCTGTGCATACTCTGAACATCGAGGTAAGGTGGTCTAAAGCAACACCGTTAAAATACCGCCGTTCAGGCACGAGGTACGGCAGTTACTATTCATATATTTTTACAACATACAGTAAAATATGAACACCAAACGTAAGACCAGAAAGAACGTGTTGAATTCCATTTATAGCCGTGTTTTAAATATCGCTTATCGGTGAAACTCTGCCTCTTTGGTAAATTCCTTGCTACACCCTTCACTTTAAAGCAGGTTAAAAATTGCTGGATGTCAATAAAAAGTGCACAAACTTGTGGGGAACAAATAATAGCTCTGTCAATGGTATAATATGTGTTCTAGTATAAGCAATTTTCAAAATATGGTCTCAAAATAACTTAAAATGTACACCTAGACTAACAAAATTTACTTCAAAGGCATCTAAAGCTTTGCGTATCAATAAATCAACAGATAAAGCACAGCGGAAAAACACAGAGACTGGTAACATAAGAAATTGGCATGTTTTAGTAATATTCATGTACAAAATTAAGAGGAACATGGATGATGAAAATACATTCTTGTTGCATGCTGATGACGTCTTTTTGACCTTGGCCTATTGAGTTGCATCGGACGGCCACTTTCAGAACGATTAAGTGAAATGCTTCTCTCATACTTTCTAGCATTGTAACCATGTGGACGAGTGCACACCTACCTTTGAATAATGTGCCATTTAATGACTCAGTTAAATATAAATACACAGTAAGTAGTTCTCAACATGTCTAGACACAGTTACACCAATTAAACTTACATTTTTGGGTCATCAATATAGTGTACGATCTTTTTTCGTACATTTTGATTGTGAACATTTTCTATCAAAGTCTTTGTTACCTTTGTAACGTGTGGCTGAACCAGATATGCTGTAAATTTTAACCAATATTGCCTAATGGAACTAGTGAATGTGTAACGTTGAAGGCTATCACATGGAAACCAGGAAAACCCCTGGGAGTATGTCTGCAGGGAAACCGTTAAGAGAATGCTATTTGCTAAAGTTAGGTAATATTGTTCCTTTCTTGAGATTGAAGAAAGAAATGTCTAATGACTACCTCTATGTCAAGCTGGTAACTATGCATCTTTGTCTGTTTCCTGGAGACTGGCGTTCTGGTGATCTCGTTGCTTCATTTAACGAAAAAGCGTTCTTATTTACTAAAAAAGAATTCACAACTTGAACTTTGCCATGGCGAGAAGGCAGCACATCTATACAACGCATCAGAGCGAATGAAAAGAGGCAATCGTGTTCCAATGGCAAATAGTAATGGTTATTGTGTAGAAAATACGGGTCTCTACTGTCTATGGTCTAACAGGTGGAGAGTCCATTTATATTCGTTTCTTTGCCATTAGATGCACATCATCACAAAGGATGACGGATGTAATGTAGTGTACAAAAGCTGCCACTAGGTGTTTAGAAATATTTTATATATGACGGCTGTATCATCGTTAGCTGTGCGTGCTGTCATGTGGAAATTATCCATCATTTTACGGAGAACACTTTATATGCACCGCCTAGAATATCACATTGTGTTGGGTGATTATGTCAATTATATTTAACCATTTACTGGTACTACATCATTATAAATTGCCTTAATCTCAATGACTAAGATAAGGTTAAAGCTTGAACTGTTGAAAGCTGTTCGTGTGGTTGGTCGTTAATTCAAGTAATATACCTTTGCTCTTTTCACGTATTTCAATACCACGCGAAATGTCTTCTCATGCTACCCATTGTGGCCATGAAGTAGTCTTTCTAGCGAGAGTGTAATGAACTTTTTATGTTCTTGCCGTATATCAGTCACGTTTTCACGTCAATAGGTTAAGCTCTTCAATGACTTGAGGTTGGATCTGCAAAATTTACGATTTCTATGTCGTCATTTTGGTGACTAAAGCCATGGGTTTCTTGAGTGCACAGACAATGAGGACTGTATTACGTGGACGTGTAATACAATAAATCTTACATAGGGATTATCGAAAAAGTCCACAAGTCTACGGTGCGATTTTGTTAATGTCAAAAATAGAATACATTCGGAACCATGACTGACACCTCTACGTGCACAGTATCCCCGGCTGCATCGCAAAGTTACTAGCAGCACAAGATCAAGCGTGGAATAAACACTGCTTTATCATGTTTATATTCAATGCTGTGGCAGAAATTAAGGCATGTTGTTTCATTCCTGCAAACGTGTTTCCACATTCAATGACATTGGTACATGTGTCAATATGCGATATGATTACAACTAGATCCTTACTCACACAGAGCGAAAAAGCCCGTTATACGATAATAAAGGACCTTTATTCCACTCCAAAATGAAATTTATCAATAGATAATTAGATGATTCTCTGAACTTACACAGTTTTAGAGAAAATATGATATAATATATCTATATCTACTGGTGAATCAAAATAAATGAAATGGGCATTTTGCTGCAGGTTAACTATTTAACAGCGACGTTTGATACTTTTCAACAAAGACGGCCCTGTGTCACAAATTAGAGATTAATTATAATGCGATATCGAATAATGTTATAGAAGTCGCAAATTGCCGCTGTCTTTGCTAACGTTTCACTTCAAATCTCTTCCTTCAACTTATTTAGACCCCACGGGAAATTTGATTCACATATAGAACCCTCGATTACCGTGTAAGCGAAGTCTAAGATCATTCAGAATCGATTAGCAACTCAAATCTACCAAAACCGCTAAAAGACAGGTGAGGAGAGTTATGCAAAGGGCAAATTGGCAATGCTGCGAGGCAAGAGATGGTAAGTGCGAAAACAGACACGTGATACAAGTGTTCAAATGGCTTTCTTTTCTATTCCTCACTCGTGAGACTGGTTATCTATAACTACATTACTTCAATCCTTAACAAAAAGACAGTTATTTTGAATTGACGTGCACACGGAGATACATTGTAAATGACGCATTTTCGAGTGCTTTGCAACACACAAGAAGACACATCACCAAAGGCAGGTCATAGAAACAGCTGGCATCACAGAGAGGTTCTGCCATAGCGATGAATATGTATATCTGAATGAATGATATAGGTTGTTGCCACGGCAACTTCCGAGTCATTTCGTTCACGTAAATGGAAGTTGAATTAGCCCCAGGTGAAACGCAACGGTACTTCGACGTGGAGGCAGAAACAGGTATGCCATTCTCATGTGTCAATTCCCTTTGTAAACATACTAATGTTTGTAATCATTTTTGAATTCATTGAATCCTCTTCGCAACGCCTTTCAGCAACTGGGGAATGCAGAAGATATATTTAAGTCAAAATTTCAAAGTTAAACTGTCTATAAAGTAAATGTAGTCAATGATGGTTTTGGGTAGACTTAGTAGAAATGTGAACATGTTGTAGTATTGGAAACGAGGCCACAATTTTGTTAGGGAGACACATAGCTAATTTCATTCATTGTTTTTGAAATGGTTACATTTGTAACGACGAAGACTTAGTATTGGAAACGAGGCCACAATTTTGTTAGGGAGACACATAGCTAATTTCATTCATTGTTTTTGAAATGGTTACATTTGTAACGGCGAACACTTAAATTCTAATTTAGATGTGTCAGGTCGTAAATGTGTTCTCAGACTGGAACATTAACGAGAACAGCATAAAAATGTTACCCTCATATCTATCGCTTTAGGAGGTGTCATTATTATAGTCACATCATAATCGGAGTAAGCACTAAAAAGGCAGAGTGTTTGAATTCCTGTCAGTGTTTTTACTACAGTGAAAATACAGTTTCACGTTTCGAATATATATCGTAATGGCCATTCACCGATATATGGAGGTACGTGGAAACAAATAAGAACACATCAAGTGCACAGAATGCCCATTACTCCAGTTTCATCCACTCGCGACCTTGTGTGCTTGTGAAGTGAAATCACGTGCAGTGATGAGAAAGTTTATGGAGATAACGATCTACCTTGTCCAAAAGCTGTAGAAAGTCATCGGGGATTTTGTCTGAGGAGACCCATGCACTCTCACCCTCTTGTAAATCTATCCTTTTTATCGAAATCTGCACATGATCGGGTTTCCTATAGAAGTTGTCCAAACCTATTTTGACAAAGGAGCGATACGTTTCATTAATGTAATGGCGCATGGGCAACCTTCACATTAAGGTGTGCTTTCCAACGGCACGATATACAAAATGTCCTTAAAAAGACGTTTGAGTTCGTGTGTTTAATATCATAACGGATCACGATAGTTCATTCATTACTTTGACCAAATCAAACAAAACAAAATTCCTAAATCTATTACTATTTTTGTTGGTGAAAAATAAAGGTGAGCGAAAAATGAAAGTGTGGCCTTAAATCTTCTATTCATCTTCCAAAGGACGTCTGTGATGTCATCTGGTGTAAAAAATGACGAACAATTTTCTTGAATTACATTGTTTCACACGTGAGCTGCAACAAGTGTTGAGGCAGAATAAGCCATTCTGACGTCATTTAAATCACGCGGGATTTGGAGTTCCGTCCTTAATCTCCTGAGATTTCCTGTTTGTGAAGCCAAAGGTTCAGGGTCATTTTGTTCGAACAAGGTTAGGCGGGACAGCGGAAACGCCGGGATAACGTGATGTGAGCAGAAAGTGAAACGATAGTTGCTTGTTAGAGCTGTACGTCTTTTCTTCAAATATCCCTCCCATATGCTTGAACACTAGCGAGCAGGCAATCCGTGATCAAGCTGTGAACGCCAGTGTTACGTAAATTTCACGCTTGTTCTAACACTTAATCAACGCTTATTTCCATTCCGTCAGGTTTGTTAACCAGTGACATTTTCGTCACTTTACAAAAGATAATGGCCGAAAAGAGAAAATAGCATGCTATTTATCTGTTAGAATCGGCGCGCATCCTTCCACACTGCCTGTCCAAGAGACCTTTTAGGTAGTTATCATGTTCGTAATCACTTCATTACTACTATTCTTACTCGTCCTGCACTTCAACAACGTATGTTACGACGACTATTCCACCAGAAAATCTTCGAAAAGCGTTTGTACCATGCACTCATTTTCAAATGCTGTGTGTTAATCCTTGAGCTGTTTTGATACAGCGATATGATTAGGAACTAAAAATTCAAGCAGAAAGGATCAACGGAAAGCATCCTAGGAAGTCGAGTGCAATCTGTCAGCATAATTTTAAGATGTACTGTCTACAGTCTGAAACGATATCTGAAAATTATCATTGCATATTTCGATGCGTATTATACATACCTTAAAAGGACCATTTACCTGAACTGTTCGATGTTTTTATCGTTGCAACATCACCGCTTTCTAGATGACCTTAGACTAGTTAGTCTACACAATACTCATAGCATGAAAATCTTCAGTAATCTGTTTTTTAATACACTAGTGTATACACATATTCATAGTTAACATTTTAGCATTATTTTAGAACAATAGCACTACGAACTTATTCTCAATGACAACTGTTAATTGTACAGATAAATATTAGGTACCGATAAGATAAATGAATATCATATCTCATGGAATAAACTACATACGGATTAGATAAACTTATACACGGTTTTTTAAATAAATAAAGTTGTAAAGATTGTCTCATCGTCCGGTATCAAAAAAATAAACATTGTATTGTATCAACTAATTTGTATTTGCATTGAATTGCACGTACCTGATAATGTCTATCTCATTTGCATAATATGTACACAAGATACATAAAAACCCTTTCTTCACATATTGTCCGGATTACATTAGGTAAGCGGACGAGTAGGAGGCGGTTTACGAATTTAACGGTACAGTTTGCCAGTAAAACTCCGAGGCCCGCAGGGCCGAGGAGTTTATGGCAAACTGTACCGTCAAAATTCCGTAAACCGCCGACTACGAGTTCGCCTACCGTGTTATACCACGAATTTGCCGAGTTTTAGAGCCTTGTTTGCACGCCGAAAGTTTTTATTTGTAATTTTAGTGCAGTGCACGTTGAAACTTTGGCAGAAAACATTGACGTGTTTTGACACCTTGTTGAACGAAAGTATAAAAAAACAACCCATGATTGGATAAAACAAAGTTGACATGTGTTGCTATTGTAGTGCGATGACGTGGTTGAGCACCTGGTTTTATTTGAATTGTATGAATTTGCTTGATTGGTTGGTTGGTTGGTTGAATGAAGTGAAAAGGTGTTTGCAGATCGACGTAAGAGTCATGCTTTACTCATTTGGGTTGAAAACTTTGAGCAGCATACATACAATTGCCGAGTCGCTCTACGTAGTTCGATATGGCGGATGAAGTACAAATGAAAGCTGTATCCGATGCACTTCAACTACCAAAGCCAAAGATGGAAAAGAAAAGTCCCCTGTCACGCCCGTGCTAACGGCCACAATCGGAAGACCAGCTACACAGCCACGCCAGAGAAAGGCGCAACAGAAACTGCAAGTACAAAAAAAATAATATGTCTAGATCCACAATGACTGTGGTACTGCGCGTGTGTTTCCTATAGTTAGATTTAACTTTACCAAAGGCGACTGAAATCTCCACATTCACTGTTTGACAACTGACTTTGAAGTCTTAAATTTCAGCTTCGAATGATCATGATAACAATAACCCTAACACAGAAGTGACATTTGCAATCAATACCGTTATTTCACGGTGACCTGTAATTGATTTTGAGATGTACAGTCATGCAAAATTAATTCAGTCCAGTGATTCTTTTAAAGTGTCTTTATTCTTTACTTGATGGTGAAATAAATTCCTTCTGGTTAATGTTTCGCATTTGGTTTTTTTTTTACTCGTCGCCACGTGATTTTCTTTTGTTTAAAAAGTGTCCATTTTACAAGTTCTTTTGTTTAAAAGTGTCCGATTTACTAGTAAATCGGACAGTTTTTAACAAAAGAACTGTCCGATTTACTAGTAAATCGGACACTTTTAAACAAAAGAACTTGTAAATCGGACACTTTTTAAACAAAAGAAAGCCAGGTGGTAATAATAAAATATTCGGTTATGGAAATTAGAAAGCATGGTTAGAACAATAGGCACGAGGCGGAGAGTGGTATAACATTACTTAAATTCACATTTCACTACTTACTGAGTCACTGTAAGTTAATTTGAAAAAAATGATATAACGATGTAACCATATTATACTTTCTACACATGTTATAATTATATGACGAACAACATAAAATTGCATGGACTGCTCATAAAATATTCATTTTCAAAAGGAAACACGATTCACATAATTCATCGCTGCAAGTTGAATATTTAACGTTCATACATTTTAATCCTACCTCGGGAATAATAAATTGTATGACTTTCCCGACAGCACGATAATTAAGTACACTTTCATGTGCCCTAATGAATGACTTATGTTTGGGTACTTTAATTTGCACGAAATATTTCGAACGAACAATCGATTGTATGTGCTTAATGTTGATATCGTTCACGCCCGACGGTACACACCTTCAATCGTTAAATCAAAGTCACATATGAAAAATAGATAAATCACATTTTAATATTCACAACCGGCTGAGAATTTAGACTCTACGGGAATTCAAGGGCCTCCATGAAGAATTTCGTATTTTGTTGTTAAAATGTTTTTCACAGTCAATAAATATACGGGTCGACATGGACGAAATATCTTTATAGGTCTGATGACAGCGAAGTGCGAAAAGTACTTTAGGCTTTAGGAAGTCAAACGTGGTGATGAATACAAAACCGAGGCACGGTTTGGCACACGTACACGCTAGCCACCGTTTGTCAGTTCTGACGCGATAGTTGCAAACATTCTTGGAGTCGATGTTTTCATATAAACAGCACTGCCCTGTAATGTAAAAGTAACACAGAACCGGATAGTTAAAGTGGAAAAACGTGTATTTCCATTTCTAGAGACCTTCAGCGACTATGACTTGATGTTTCACGATACCAAACACTCTTTTCCCTAAACCTGAATGCATCAAAGGAAATCTGAGAGTGATATTGTATGTGTAAACTTTGTAGTTTTCCTTCAGATGAAAGTCGAGATCGCTGAATAGACATTACATATATGTCGTACAAGCAAACATTTGAAGACAGATCTATCAATTCAGACAGCAAACTCTTTTGAGATCAACCTAAAACTTGACAGACCGCTGTTTAGTCACCTCTCAGATTCACAAATTGCAGATGCTGCTAATACAGACATACCAATATGAAAGAAGCGATACACGAATTAATATGGCGCCTGGCCTTCCCTGACTTCGTGTCTGTCTCACAAAAAGCATAATGTTACATATTCTTCGGTAACATGACCATTCTCATCTTTCGATCCCGTTACCATGGCGATATGCCTACCTTGTGACTTTTCCCTATTGTAAAGGTTTTACTGTGTACATGGAGATGATGCAGCAACCCTTGGAAGAACCCATATGTATTTACAGCCATTGGGAGTAGTTTGTGTTGATTTTCAAGTCAAAACGAAATCTTTTACATTAACAGTTGGCAAGTTATTCAAATGGTTTACGTTTGGCATGGAGCATGATCGGCAGCTCACAACAGTGACTTTATGAGCTGTTTGTTATGAGACTGCTAGCACAAGACCACGCTGTATTTCTAACCACGTTGCAACAAGGAGAAACGGTGTTAATACAGGAATGTCAATATTACGGCTCTATTATAGGCAGAAACATTTTCAAATACCGTCTGCGACTCTGAAGTTTGCCGAGCGTGCCTATATCACCAAAAATTCCGAGCATCTAGCTTTAAAACAGCATTATGATAAAAATGAATTCATTTGGGGTAAATGTGCTTCACAAAAGGGATGTTAAATGTGAAATTATTGTTGTTAAAGTAAGATAAGTCTTATCACTAGGGTAATTTAAACCTATTGCAGCTGTCCGACTATTTGATCTACGTAAATGATCACATTTATCATGAATGCACATGATACAGCGACTGATGGCGCTGTAGCTAATCCCGACAAAATATTCCGAAAGATGATTTCCCTAAATTAACTCGTGAAGAGAAAACGGGCCTTAAATCACTCATACCTCTCATTGATGACGACTTGTGTTGGTCTCTGCTAAACAAAGTATCGACTGTCATATATGGTGATTATTAAAGTGATAATTGTCTCGGTTTTTATCATAGTGCTTCCGGGTCTAAGGAATCTGTGAAGAAGAATAAATTGCAGATTTTTTTCACAATTATTGCGCAAAATCCAGAAGAACATGTTATGAAACATTCTTGTCATTGTTGAGGCTTTCAACATCACGACATTTGATTGTATGACCACTTTAATCGAAGTTTTGGCCTTGAGCTCAAGTTACATTTTACGCCCGCTTTCAAGTGTTTCGAAAAGGCTTTCTATTATATCGACTTCTTATGTCAATGGTTACATTGGGTAGTATGAACAATGTTACGAGAAGAAAACGTGGTGAATTCTTTTTGCAACCGTAATCAAGATAAAAGTAATCACCCTCTAGAAAATATTGGACAAATCTTTTAAGAGTATTATGTTCATAAAGAAAAAAGCCAACTTGCACTGATATATTCCGAACATCCAACCATGACTGCGGCTATGAGGTGTCTTCGTTAGGTCCGTGCGTCAGTCATGTCAGACGCCACAAGGGAATATAATTGTACCAATAACCTTAGACACCCTGCATGTATGAAAGTGACACCCCCGGCAGTTTTCAAATTAATGGGTTATCGCCTCGGTAGCATATTCCTTGGCGCATCAGGGAAAAATGTAATAAGTCAGCAAGCCTGGCTAAGAGTAATTCTCTCCGATAGTTGTCCTGTCAGTATTTTCACATGTTTATTAGTACTGCAGGGTTCTGACTATACGGGCTAATAACGCGATATTGGTCAACATTTGCACGTCCAGAAGTCGCATTGAATCAAGAAATATTTTACACCTCAATGTACAACTCAAAGATCAGTAGCATCTTATGGATCGACGAACAAACGTATCATTGCTTTCGGTCTGTTTTTTCAGCTTAGTGACCGTCAGACAGGATAACAATCTTGTTATCCTTAATACTACTAATTATTCTATTATTTATTTATACCATATTACGTTATTGACAAGATCCTGAAATAGCACGTGATTCCTTCGCCCGGCAACCGCTGGGGTTGAAGGTTTTTCTGTTGGTTATCAGTAACTTGCTTGTTGTGTCGTCGGATTACATAAGACATATTTTCCATACAGCTGTAACTGACTTGATATCATTCCTCTTGAAAATATCAAGTCAGTTTTGCAGTCTTGAAAATGCTTTTGTATGTGATGAAGGAAGGACTTTCCTACATTTATTCTGGCCAATGTTACAGTACAGAAAGACGGAGTAAAGTACGAGCTGTCTAGTGTTCTTATTTAGACTCGGTTCATCTTTCTTGTCCTTCAATCCCACGCTGTAATCACTAGCTTTTAGTGCTTTGCTGTAGAGTAGCGCCGTTTCATTGAACACTCCTTGATCACTGGAAATGCTGGAGATATAATGGTTGATAGCAGTTGGAATCTTGAATGTTCCGTAGATAATCAATGTACACTTTCTGGTCCTGTTGTTTTCCGGAAGGGTAGAACTTCCCATCCGACAGTTTCATAATATCCAAGTAATTCCCAATCTTCTGCAGATTTGTTTCGATTGTAATCTTCGATGGAATCATGTTCAATAGTTTCAGGACATTGGCAAGCCAACAGTATCGTTTGTAAGGCTGATGTTCTGACAACAAGATGGTAACAGCCAAATGACTAAAACAAAGGAGTGGCAGTTCGAACACGAAGGACAGTGAGAAAGTCTGTTAGATTTTACATGTAATCTGACGATCGGTGAAATTCGAGAAACTCTGAATTTTGATTATGTACTTGATCTATCTATCTATCTATCTATCTATCTATCTATCTATCTATCTATCTATCTATCTATCTATCTATCTATCTATCTATCTATCTATCTATCTGTCTATCTATCTATCTATCTATCTATCTATCTATCTATCTATCTATCTATCTATCTATCTATCTATCTATCTATCTATCTATCTATCTATGTGTGTATATGTGTGTGTGTTTATGTTTTTGTATTAGTTGTCGACAAATCGTTGCTCAATACCGTGCTCCTGCAGCGCCCTGTTCATTGTATATATTGATTAGATGACTACAAACTGCACAGTTCACACCAAAATCTCATATCCAATGACACATTTTGAGAGATAGCATTCATGAAACCAAATACATTCTGTAACAGTTGCATAACTGGCTATTTCATTTAATCAGCAGCAAACATAAATGTTTGTTAGCTAAGATCAAACCAGGGAATCTAGAGGACGCAGGATAACACTATTCGAACTGTTAGGCGTCCCGTGTACCACTCGTTTGTCCCCCAAGTGCTAATCGTCATTGCCTGATGTTGACAGATAATACATAGAACTACATGTAAAAAAAGGCAAAAATACCCAACTGTTTTCTGATAGACGCTCGTCAAATTTATACTCCGTGAATATGTTCACGCTTCTTGATGATAATGCTGCATCTAAATGATTTTTCGGTTTCCATGGTGACGGCTGGAATAAGAGACTCGTCATTACTGTCTCATCTACGGAGAACCTCTTTCCTCGTTGTACTTGTGTTACGCTAGGTGTTATTACTTCGGAGAGAGGTAAGCACTTTAGACCCGTCTATTGTCAGAAAGTCGATTAAATTCCTCATTTCGCGCCATGTTGACAGTAATGAAATATCCACTATTTTTGTGATTTGTCATTTTCTGCATTTTGAAAGGCAATTCCGCGATGACAGGCGACAGAAAGTGCGTTATTGTATTGCCAGCATATACAGGGCTTACAATGCAGTCCCTTAGGTAGGCTTTACGTCAATTTTCAACGACTAACTCGTTTTCACCTTATTTATTTCAAGATATGTCGTTGCCCTAAAGGAATAGCGGGGGCAAAGCACATACGTCTATAGTGCATATCGTCTAAAGTTTGTTTCCTTTAATGCATACAGATATATAGACAAAAATTAGAAATAAGTATTGTACCAGTATCTTTATTGAGCTTGCATGTTACGTTTACAACGAGGCTGTAAATACCAAAGAGTAATTGCCGATCAAGGGTTGCACTCTACCTTGGTCAGGGTCAAGGTGAAACGTTTTGAGTCAATCGCGTTAGGCAAGTCAATGCGAATCGTCTACAGGTGCGTTCTCCGTCGTCTTCCGCTTCGATGCCTCATCTGAACACGTTGGATTTGTCGATCTAGACCTTTATACAAGATCACTCTCATCAGCCAAGTCATTGCAGTGCTTCCCATCATCCGTTGCGGTTAATATAACGATGGAGTTACACACATCTAATGTAACCCATCGAGACTCCGCAACGATCGATGCGTCGTATTATTTTAGTTGGTGTTTCAATTAACATGTGGCATGTGTTCGGGATTTTCATCTTGATTCATAATTATAGTTCAACTCATTACGGATATCAGCCAAGAAATCGATGGACTCAAAACATTTTGTTGTTTTTCCTCACCAAATCACACAAATGCAATATTGATGTATTTCGATTTTATACATGGTTAATATAACTAAGGTTTACACAGATTCGGGGTCGATGAGTTCATTATGCTCCCTTGGCTCTGTACACACTGGTCATACACAAGGGAACGAAAAACGTCGATTCCAGCATTCGATTAAATCTGATGTGTTTCTCACTCTGGTTTTATTTTAAACTGCCATGTAGTCAGAATGTCGAATGAGCCGAGTGTATAAAACCACCGCATGACTTGATTACATTCAAGCGGAAGTTTCAGGAAAGATTTACTTGTACTTAGTTTTCAGACTATATCTTATGTCGTTTGAAGCATATCGTCTCGCGGAATTCGAAAGATCTTTCCACGTTAAAACATTTGCTTTATCCCGCAAGTGTTTTTTTTTTTGTAATTAGCGCACGAACAATGTATGTAGACTTACAATGACTGAACTGGTAGCTATGGAGGGCCGGTATATTTATGTTCTTGTACCTTCCCTAAACCGTCCACATTGAATTTATGCAAATCCTCTGCCCTTCAAAACTTTTAATTTGCGAATGAATCTGCAGCTGTATCATCAATAATGATTAAGGAAGAAACATTACGATTATGATTACCTTTTATTACTGATGTGCGCATTGGCGCGGATCGCATGCAACGGTTCGCACGTAAGTGTTCCAAATAATATACAGCCTGTTTTGTGATTAGGAAGAAAGGAAGTAAGCGTTTGGATACAACATACCACTTGATATGTACAACTGTTCTGCACCTCGGTCAGCTGGTGTTAGGGTTCCAGTTTCACTGTGTGGAAGATGTATCAGCCTAGAAGTTACATTTATCTTCTAAAACTAATCATGTTCATTCTGTTTATATCAAAAACACGCCTAGTACTGGCTTTAAAGACAAACTAAATTTAACTTATAGAAGGCAAACAAATAGATTGTGCTGTTTCGATAACATTGTTTTCAAAAATAGGGTAGGTACGTCGGCAGGAACTTTTTAAGACATCCTCGTTTAAGCAAAACTCAGATGCCAAGCAACGAACTAATGATATCACGGGTTTTTCTTTCTGTTTTTTATTTCCGTATTTACGTAGCTATAAAAAGTTTAGGGTCGGCAGGTAAATAATAGGGTAGGTGGGGTTATCGGAACAGCACGATGTTTTTGTTCAGCCTAATATCAATGACGTCAGCTCCTCCAAACAGCGGAGAAGGGTCACGATAGGCTGTAATAAATCACATGATAAAGTATCATTTCTGTGATTGGTTTAAGATATTTTTACAAGCGTAAACGGGGGTATTTGTCTAATCGATTATCTATTTCCAAATACCAATCCCGTGACCAGACGTACCATTAAAACGCAATTTATTATAATTATAAGAAAGCGCAACTGGAGGGACGATATCGTTTTAATGGTGCAAGACTTCTGCCTCTGTGAACAGTTTTTGAGTGTACCTCCTCAAACTTAAATTGATTGCTGCAACCCCCACTGTTCCTTATACATCATTTTTGAAGATTCCTGTTATTCCCGAGTTGAAGGAGGGATTTAGAAGTCCTACTCACACTTTCAAAGTAGAGGAATGTAACATCAAATCGCAATTCCAGCCATCATTATTTATCTTTCAAGGCAAGTATATAAGCAGGTCCGAGAAACAACAAACAAAACAGCAAAACAAAAATCACTGACAAAATCGATAGTGCAATCTCAAATCTCAAATTTAAGTTTTGGTACATATTAATATTTTATTATTTAAGACAATAATCAACGTTAGTAAAACGTATCAAGTTTTGGCTGCACCTTATTTCACAGTCAATTAAATAGCGCGCCGCTAACTTATGCGACATTGTAAAACCGGAATAGATACTGCAATATTCATCTTGAGGAGAATGTGTAAGTTATTCAAAACTAATCTGTGGCGAATGTGCACTAGCGTGTGCCCTTATAAATGATTAAAGTTTAGCATCTATACGGAGCCTGAATAATGTTTTTAAAGGGATAGTGTAAATATTTCAATAACATTATCTACAAAGACAAGCTTGACTACGTTGGCCTCGTCTCTTGCATGCTTAAATCGAAGCGACATGACTGGGCGTCGATATGTGAACATAGCTTTGCAATTCGTAATATTTAAGTGTAAAGTGTACAGACTAATTTGCCGAAATACTAAAATCGGTGGAAGTATATGCTAACTTGAACGAAGCCGAATAAAGATTACTTTGTTACAATGACATAAATCGCCTTGGGTGTATGCAATGGACTATAGAAAACGTAATAGCTTTTTCGGTCATACCTTTCAGCTTCATTATGTGTGCGATGGCAATTCTTCCTGTCTTCTATCAAAGCGTGAGGTAGGTTCAAGCTCCTTCTTTATTGTCGCCCAGGGCTTCCAAACCGGTGTCGTTTTGACTCATGACAGAATGAAGCGACACAAATTCCATACCCTTTTTGATCAATTGATGTGCTGCAAAGGGTCAGGGCACATTAAATAAAGCTGGTACGTCTGTTGCATTTCCATCATCTCTCTCTCTCTCTCTCTCTCTCTCTCTCTCTCTCTCTCTCTCTCTCTCTCTCTCTGGGTAGTCAATTTTATGTAAAGCTGTTATGGTGAGCTTATGACGTAATGTGGGATTGATAGCGGTGTAATCAAAGCTAGCAAAGTAAACAATCTCCGGAATTACGGTTGCACTCATGTCCTGTCTAGAAGGCATGGAAAACCATCAGAAAGCAAAACGAATTCGATTGAATGCAGTGATTGATACACCAAAACAAGCTAGATATTTTGTGATATTAACAAACCACATCATGTATCAACAAACCACATTATTTATGACGCTAATTGTTCATTGCAAAGGTAATATTCATTATGGTGGACTAAGTTGACTCAGTTTGCACCGGTTGGGGTGTTTTTTACCAATGCTGCTGCTGGTTGTTAATTTCAATGACATTTGCGCTTTAGAGACACACACTGATAAAACTTCAGGCAACGCAAATTTCTCACTCGAAGTTGTTTATTAGTTCGTGAAAGGTATACACTCACAGTTAGCGTTACACCAATTTTATTGAGTGTTAGATCCTCTCATGACCTGCAAATTCTAAAACCAGATCAATCTAACATATAAGGTAAATTATATTCAGCCAGGTAAACTTCACATGATGTGTCTTCACATAAAATAATCATTACCTATTTGTACGGTGTGAGACTATAACAAGATTTTCACTGGAATATAATTTTATCTTTGTTCACGTACACATTACTAAACAGAACGCTTGTACTCCGGAAAAGCTTCTCTCAAGTGTAATTTTTCTTGGAATGACGAAAAAGCATGTTCACATATAACACACGGAAGACAGAATACTATCAGGACCATTTAGTTTTTGCGACGTCAGACGTAAAAGGTTGGTGCCAGGCAGGAAAAGCTATATATTTTAATTTAATTGATAAGATTGTCATTATGTTCCCAGAAGTCATCCGATCATTTACCTTTAAAATTATCCTTCAAACGTTGCATTAATTTCCATTCATTGTCAAGATACAGTACGAGCTGGTTCGTATCTTCGACATTACATGTACTTCTTCAATAATACGGAGCCATGAATCCATATGCCAGGCAAGAATTTCCTGACATAGACAGCAACTTATCACCGCTGTTATTGTTATTAATACGTACATGTAGACAGTATTCTTACACTTTTACTTTAACGCAAATTGATGCAGTCTTAAAACTCTTGTTGAGATTGTCTTTCTGGCGCCATAGCGAAACACGCGCGACGTTGTACAAAAAACGTCGCAAAAGCGTCTACAATCTGTGCACTATCATCAGCTTCTATCGGACGATATCGACGTTTTAAGTAGCTGATGTAAAACAATGTCTGCAGCATCTCTTTGCAAAGGGGTAGACGTTGCGTCTTATATCAATAACACTTTTCTATGTACACACTGATTACTCAATTACGCGAGACTGTTGTAGTCACGTATAGAGCTGCCATCAATGCAGACACTATTTGTTTTTATCAGTATACCATAACCGGTCGTAAATGTCTGCGGTTTACAAAGATTTACGTCGTCAAATTTGTGTTCTCGCTTTATCGACCGTTTGACGGAGTAGACCCACAATCGTTAACAGTGAACCGAAAATTAGGAATCTTTTATTACACCACATGTGCCAGACAATATTAAGCTTTGACGAGCTCGGATTTAAACACATATTTGCATTAACAGTCTTGGTTGCTTAGCGGCGTTGCCAGGGATTAAAGACGCATCGGAAAGTAAAGTTTAAAAACACAATACAAGAGTTGAACTGATCATCTATTTCAAAACCTTTGGTGATATTTGAAACCCTACCGTAACATTAATTTTACGAACAAAATTTCCTTCGCTATAAGTAAACCTGTCACATGTTGGGTAGGATTTATTGATATTTTAACCTCATTGTATAGTGTTATTATGCTAGTCTTCCCGTCAAAAGACTATCCATTTAATCGTATCTGCGTCACGTGGAAAACAACAAAATGTTGTAATGTCACAGTAGGTATATATTACGATGATACACAATTATTCAATTCTGTTAAATATCTGTTACCTATGGATTTAGCAATTACGTACTCCTCAAGGCCCAAAAGATGAAGCAACTTGCCCATAATGGATGAAAGCAACTTTGCGCACAATATGGGCCGGGGGGTTGAATTATTACTATTATTTTATACTTTTGGCAATGTCAGTGAAGTTTAAGATGTAGACAAAATCTGGGGCTACAATGCTAGATAATGGAATACATTATCAATAATAGTCTGGGGATGACGTCACACGATTCAGGGTTAGATAAATCTATATTATAATTTTAGATATTTTCGATGTCAACTACAGTTCTTTGCGCTACTCCCACAAACATGTTAAGATACACAGTATTCAGCTTGTCATTTTAGCCTTCACACTCGTTAACTGCATTCTTATTGTTGGCAAGTTGAGAATTCAAATATAAGCACTAACAGTGCAATTCAAAAATATAGACGCTGTGCAAACAAGCTAAATAGTTGGTGCTTCATCATGCTTTGGGGTTTAGAACAAGATTTTGTAATTGACAGCATACAAAACAAAAATTGTGAAAAAAAGTACTCAAAGTTACAGCTACTGGACTAAGTGGTCATAAGTAGTTAAACAAATATACAAATTCACTGTTTTCTAACGTTAGCCAAAACAGTTTGCCACATGTTATTTCATATCTGTACAAAATGATTATTAAGCGTTGACTGCCCAGGTATTTGGTATCATTCCCTCATCCTATTATCCTAACGCAGTTCAAACTGTGTCATTCTTTTTGTACAATAAATACACGGTAAAAGTAAGCACACAAACACAAAAGATAAGAAGCGCAATAAATTTGGTCTGTTCTACTTGACTGTACTCTGTAGATAAATCATTATGTTAAGTCTAGGCTATTTTATATGAGTGTGAAAATTATTTTGTACCCATCTGGAGTGTTGATAACCAAATGCTTCCCAAGTGAAAGTTGTCACTGTAAGCCATGGCGTCAGGAAATCATATACCTTCTAAGTATGTTTTCGTTCACTCCATACGTCTAATTACAACGTGTCGATAAACTCAATGACACCGGATACCAAGTCAGAAGGACATGTTTATGACAACGAGAAAGTTTCTCATTACCGTTGAACATACAGCAGTGTGCTTTGAGACATTGAATTACAGGTTTGGGTGTAAATATGTTTCAGAATATATTAGTTTTCGAACCGGTGTTTCTAATTTCCGTTTCCCATGAGCAACTAAAAGGCAAGGTTTTGTAGGTTTTTAAGTCTAATAATATGTCACCAACACAAAGTCCATCACAATACCACGTCTTATAAAAAGACGCCAGCCATGTGTATACTGAGGCATAGGGTCATGTCAAACAGACGAAGCCGCTTATCGTCAAAACGTTCAATCGATAAAAACGTTGGATTAAAACAAATCGACCGTAAAAATTTGCGAAATCGGAGAGTTCTTTATTACCTCCAAATACAGGCCTGCTATTTTCAGGCCATCTGCGCCATTTCCTTGTCGCGTTGAAACATGGATATTGATATTCAAGAGGAATGGAAGGGAAAAATACATTATAAGGTAATTAGACGAGGTGGTGAGCGGATAATTAACTTTTCGTCGTATGTCGTACACTTGTTATTCAGGTAATTCCTCTAGTACATAGTTCTCTGGTAGATGATGGCAAGGTACCACCAGAGGGCGTGAAGATAACGAGGTGTTTATTAAGACTTGTCACAATCACAGAACTCGCTCCAACCTTAGCTGGCCTTTGCCTCCAGTTATGACAGCCTGCTCGAGCGATGCCTATCCGCCTTCCATTGCAAATCAACTTGCCTAAAGCTATAGACTTCACCTAAAAGAAGACTATGGGATATTTTCTTTTTTGTATCATGCGACTGAAAGGGGCCGCGTGGTGGAGTTGACGGGGATAATCGGATTTTCCCTCAGTAAATACTACGAAATTACCCTGCAGGACAGTGTAGGATCATGGACTCGAAAGTTTCATTTGTAAAGGATTTCATTTCGTAAGCCATGACGCCCGGCGCTAAAACCAGTCATGACTTTTGCTCTTAACAGCTAACGGCTGCGTATCAAATATCAAAGGAAAGCTGGCAGAAATGCAAAGGGATGCTAATGGTGTTTCATAATGAATGATGGAATTTGATGGGTATCGAAAACCATGACGCTGCTGCTATCTGTACAGAGTCGAATATGGCATATCTCATCACATAATCATTTGACCAAGACAGTGATATTAGGCATACTATCAAGAACACAAATATAATAAGGATCTACGTAAAATTTGTATTCGTATTCAGGTACACACGATTGTGTCGCTATGGTAAAACGTGATAACATGGATAAAAGCAGGCGAGGAATGAGCGATAAGAAAGCCCGAAAATAATTATGCGCGCTGCGTTTAAAGGACTGAAGTTTCAATTTACATATAATCAGGTGGGTTTTACATTTAGCTTAACTGATAGACTGCCCCCCACCCCAGTCGCCTGGCTTTTCTCGGCAGCTGAGTCACTAGCTGGCCATGTGGGCCAAAGCGTTCACCCCACGATCTACGCAACAGCCTACCAGTAGCGCGTTTGTCTGCTGATGTTTAGTCCCTCAATTTACTATATACGTTTTGATACTTATATGCCCACAGACTTGAAGCAAGTCTACTTAACTTAGTAAACGTGTTGATGTATTTGCTATGCCAACGTTAGCGTACAACATTTGGTGTTAGCGATATTTGGTGACAAAATTTAATTTTAATTAGTCTGTAGTTAGTTTTTGTCTACCCTTCGAAGTGCTACTGCTAAAAGTGAAATCAGCATGTTATTTTTCGCTTGACTTAAGAATATAAACTTGCTATAATTGTTACTATGACCAAGCACTGTGAAAACCTGCTGGGAAAATATTCAAACTCTCTGACTGACAAAATGTGGACAGGTTCTTTGCACGTATATTTTGCATGTGGCAATTGAAGACCGCGTGACGCAAGTTGATCGTATTCTAATTCTACAGTATTCCGTGTCTACGGCTGAAATGTCTATCGAATAATAAAAATCAACCTTTCCTACGCATGTGACATGTACATGTAGGAGACAACAGAAATTGAGTGTGGAGCGGACAAATTTGAAAACGAATTTCGTAAGATCCTGCTCGTGTGAGAGGCATGCACTTAGAAAATAACCACAGATAGAAAACTAATATGACGATATAGACGAAATTATTCAGGAAAGCTCGGTAATTTTGAACACAGAATCATTTTATATAGAAATTTTAAAACATTATCTTTTTAAGTACCACAGTACAGTGAGTTACGATACTGCTGCTCGCTTACTCTGTTACAACTTTTATTTCATGAGAAAGGTTGAATGAAAAGAATCATTTCAATAGCACAGACATGACGCATTAGTAACTGTGCGAAAGTTGATTTCGGAGAATAATTAATCTAGAAAAGAAAAATTGCAAAGGACTTCCGCAAACAGAAATGTTTTTCAATGCCACATCTCAATAAATTCCTAACTGATTCAATTACACACACAGTGAATAAAATGTGCGCATTTGTTAGCCTCTAAAACGCCTTGGTCGCGGACAAAGAATGTTGCCGTTGTGGGTTGCTATGTTATCGTTATAGTGATTAGGTAGATGGTGACGTGTGTTATTTAAATTCGCTGAATACAATGTGTTAACATACCGATTGAGAGAGTAAATTGCCTGAGAAACACTCCGTGACAGGGACGCCCATCTTGCTTTCTGGTAAGTACAAAATAATTGATGAAATCGCAACCAAAAAACTAATCTATGAATTGGGAACATTACAGCTTTGATTAATATCTATATCGTAAGAAGGCCAAATGTCCAGCTTTATCATTTATTGTTTATTATGAAGTGTTTGGCGCGTTTTATCACCCGCTGCGATTGATCTACTGAACGCTATTTTTAATCATTGATGGTAGCACTTATTTTCGCGGAAATTGATTCAGTAATTTGTTACAGCATGGGATCTGCGATCGACTGAGAAGTTCAATTTGGTTCATGCACACGAAAAATTATCCATATCTAGGCAGCAATCACTGACTGCAAACTCTATCTGTGAGCGAACAGTTTTACATATTCGCAAAAAAGCAATACTGATATTTGACGGCTTTATGGTTTCATGTTTTGTGGACCTACATGTATATTTTACCTAAAGGGTATTGACGCTTTGCTTTGTTTTCTCAATGTTCTTTAACCTGGCATTTTGTATTTGAGTGAGTGTCGTTTTATAAACAAGTATACAATTACAAGCTCGAATATGAGCAAAGAGTTTTGATATGTTATGTTAAGAAGATAACTAAAGCAATTTGCGAAGCAAAGACAGGCGAGTTAGCGTTTTCAGAGCACAAAACGACGTTGTATCGGTAAAACGCCATGTAAAGGTTCAAGGTTATGCTAATAAAATCGCACTCGTCTGTAAAAACATGTTTTCTTATACACGTACACCCAAGCCTTTTGACAAATTACATTAGTGAGTATTTTTGGTTGTCACTGGTTCTTGCAGTTTTTTGCCGGAACCTGTACATGCGTACACAGCAGGGTTTTCTCTCGACTGCGCGATTGCGCAAATTGCGCATTTCGAGTCATTTTCTGCCTTGAAAAAGTCACTGACTGAGCGAAAATCGCGCACAGAACACAACAAGCAAAGTGTCCACATATACTGACATATGAGGGTGACCAAAGCGCATAGTACAGCGAACTGTGTGTATCAATGATGAAAGTTGGGAAAATTCGAGTTTTAGCATTGTGTAGGCACGTGTATAGCAATGCAATACCATCGTTTGATCAGCGCATGGGGGATCGGTGCATACTTTCATGGATTTAAGCCCCCAAATTCGGACCGAATCGTATCCGAGGGAACATATATGTCAAATCCTGAGTCGGGGAAACTTGTAGGTGACAATTAGACAGAAGATAGACAGCAGCCGAGCACATCAAAAGGTGACAAACGTCATCATTTCGATATTTAAGCATATGTGCTGCAGACGACAAAGACGACACAACTGAACTTGATGACGATCGTAATGACATCGAGGAAGCGCTTCATAGGAAGGCAAAATTCACATCAAAAGTGACTGCCCCCTAAAATTTCAAGTCTGCCCCCTAATTTTGATAAATTTATGCAGAAAGTGCCCCTTTCAATGAACATGAAGAGAAAACAGTGGCGTACAGCGTAATTTGGTGATGTAATATGGTGTCGGCATGGGCAGGATATTGTAGCCCTGCACCCTTGCTGCTGTACATATGCAAATAGCAACCTTTAAATGAAAATACACCCGGTCGTAAGACGACAGCGCTCATTTTATTAATTTTCTAGGTAAACCAATATACATGTTTATGACCTCAATAAATTACGAAGTCGGTCTAATAAAAATACAATCTGGCAATCTGCAAGTGATTTTCCTCTAAACATATGTCCGTTGTAATTTATGAAGGCAATTTCATAAATGCTTGGCGCAATAGTCTTCTGGTGTTCCAAAAGGTTGGAGCTCATCGAAGAAAATAAAATACAATAGTTGTCACAGTGATAGATACATGTATGGTACAATCCTGTAAAAAGTTAAACAACATTATTACACATTTTTCATTGTTATGAGTTTTCTTATATACGCTTGTTTTATTCGTAAATGCGAACACTGTTATAGTGAATTATCTTACCAATGTTTTTCTTAACAAAAGCGAATGTGTTTTGATTAGAATTGAATGAGTTTGATGGTTTTGGGGAAACTACTATGTGGTAATGAAGAATGGGAAATGAGCAATGAAATGAGCAGACAGCAGGTGATTTAAGATTAAATGTTACATCTTCACTGCAAATAAAACCATAAGTGTGTCATAAATAATACAAACAAAACAAAATCATGTTTGTTTGTTTTGTTGTATGTGAGCCACGTCTAAGACACACAACAAAAGTACTGTTTCAGTCAGTAAATGTCACCTCAGATGCCACCAGAGAAAACCATTTCCACTCCAAAATTTCATTTTTCGCCTTGCGAGAGGGGGGACACCCCCTCTCGCGCTCTCCCCCCCCCCTCGTTCGCTACGCTCACTCGCCACTCAGTCGCTTCGCTCCCTCGCAGTCCACCCGTCTACTTTCTTAAATTACCCGGCTACTTTCAATGTAAGGACAACACTGACAAGTAAATGCCATAAATGTACATGATTTTACAAATATGTTTTTGTAAAGTGAATCAAAAATGTACATGTATTTACATAACTTCATTTAGTTTCTTGAATATAGTCTGTGTGCGATAGAACAGCATCTTGTTACTGGGTGTGAAAAACCAAGCAAACAAACATTGCACCGAAATTTGGTAAAAAAAAAATATATCTCGAAGAAGGAAAGTGAAAAAAAAAGTTGCCAGCATATGCCCTGTAGAAAAAAAATAATTCATGGTGAAGCACGTGGGAAAAAAAATAATGGCTCTCCACCAATCTTCCAAGCCCCCCCCCCCAGGATATCAAATGGTCCACCCCTTATCACGCCGAATAGCTGCTATTTGTTGTCTTCGAGATAAAGTCATCTGAATGTATACTACGAAATTTTGATGTAACGGCCAGCTACTCTGACGTTATTGTTTAAATTATTGAAACGGTCTGAGGGTTTCAAATCTGTCCTAGGTCGAATCTAGCTCAGTTCCATTGCCAACGTCTATGTCTTTTAAAGTACATGACGTCTGTTACACTGTCTAGCATGCATTTTGTGAACCAGATGTACATTTATAATGAGCATTAGTCTGGATGTAAATACAGGCTGACATCAAATCAATTAACAAAACCTTACATAACGTTTAAACACAACTGGTGAGTAATGTCTCAAGAAATAGACTTTTAAACTGTTTTAGATCAACTGATACATCTCTAAAGCTGTCCCATTTGATTTCGCTTTATACTATTTAGCAAAAGATAATAGCGCCATTTGGAGACCGACCTTTTGACTTCCAATATCTCTCCGAGTTGAACAGCACATGCTATGAACTGCTGTTACAAAAACGAATCGCTTATCTTCGACTAAGGAGAGCTTTCTTTGAATACAACATGTTATACAGTCATGAGAAAAGTCATGTTATGTATGAAGTCTAGTTTATCGCTCATCGCGCAATTACCTGATTGAATAGATGACTAAAGGCATCGCATTCTCTGTGAGCCATGCCGCTTTCTGAAGCCGTACAGTGTTAAGTTGACCCAGATACGATTGCGTTATCCATATTTGTTACAATTTACATGCACACGTTATGAGAGTGATACATTATGATTCAGTCACTGTACACGCATTGCCATTGTTGTCGTCTGTATGCGGATGCAGCAACCGTTCATTTTTAATAATCTAGCTGACAAAGTTTGAAGTCAAACTGATGACCTAAGCTCTTCCTATTAATATTGTAATCGTTGAACTTGAAAAGCTTTCAGTGCGTGGTCTTCATAGAAGAGTTAGGTTGAAAGGGTATTATAGAAATAACGGACGACGCGCTGACCATTAACGTTTATTTATGGGCAAGGGCGAGAGAAAAGCCAAAAATTAACGGGCGAGCTAGGCTTGCCGAGCCCGTTAATTTGGCTTTCCTCTCGCCAGCGCCCATAAATAAACGTTAACGGTCAGCGCGGAGTCTGTTATTTCAATTATATTATCAACAAACCCCGAAAAACCGTCAACATTTACAAAAATTTCCCGTACGAACGACAACGACGCCCCAGAGCCTGTCAGTGAGTAGTGCGCGCTGCAAAAATTTTGCAAGTCCGGAGATTTTTTCGAAAAAAGGTCTAAACTTGGCCCACAAATGCTCCATTTTATTTTGTGGTTGATTATGATCTTTGTACAAATCACAATTTTCGTTTTAGCCGTAAAGTTACTTTGTTTACGATATTATTCATATTCACGGGCATAAAAACAAACCATTACTGTGTATTTGTAGGCAGTCACGTGGTTAAGCTCGACCAATTAAAACGCAATGGACAGGGCATGGTAATATAATTGCAGATCCATAACCATTTAAACGTTTCTGTGTAAGGGAGAGGGCTGTGTTACAATATCTGCTCTGTACATTGCAAGTTATCTATGTGCTACAGCGTTTGCGAGCGTACAGAAACCTGAACACTAGAGGCCAAAAATCATTTTAAGTTGATATGACAGCGCGTTGGTTACAAAGCAAATGTGCTTGATTTCCGCTCTTGTTTTACTCTAAGAAAACCATCCGATCAAATACCACGGATCGTGTTTTTATAGCTCTTAATAGGAATGTTTACCCTGTTGAAAAACTCTCTGATGAATGTTCAGTATGTTAGGAATTTAATTGATCTTACGGGTACTTGATATTTTAAAGTTCAATTAACTGTACTATTTGACATATTTTCGTTATTTCACTGTTGTCTGTTATATGCACTCTATCGTTATACTCGCAAAATCATGGAAAATGAAGATTAATCATGTTATTACAGGCTGCATATGTCTCGTCTCCAGTGTTATTGTTGACAGTGAATTATAGTCCGCTTAGAATCTATTTATGAATGATAACATAGCAACATAGATAACTGGAAAAGGAACTATTTATAATGTCAGTGTTTGCCTATTGCGACCATTGTATTGTATTTGTAAGTTTAATAGTTTGTATTTCAATGTACTCCCGGTTACGAAAATGTGTTTGATTTATCGAACAAAAGTAACTGATTTATCATCATTTGTTATCTGTAGTCCCTTGAACTTTTTAGGGTTTTGTCAATCTATATGTCACGTATAGTATTTCTTGATAACTTATCCCCGATCGCATAACTGACTTGTTCATGTGGTAAATTCAATGAGATGCCACATACGGAAACGTGCTCCGACATCTTAATTGTCATCAAGTCAAAACACTTCAAAGCAAATATTTGACCATCAACAATTCACCAACAAACGAACGCCTAGTAACGCTTAGTTAAGGTTGTATGTGCCTCAAAAGGGAGAGACTTAAACTTTTGCTAAACTTTCCTAAATGAAACTTTCAACCCTTCTCATATCAAATCAAGAATAAAAATCCGAAGTACAAGATAAACAAACTACTTACCTTTATCGATACCTGAAATTCAAAATGGCTGCCATCTCCAGGGGAAAATGGCATTTCTGATTTTGGAAAAATTGAGTTATCTTACTCCAAGAGTATTGTAATAAGCCCCCACAAAGGAATTGTACGAATAATGACAGAAGTCATGGCCGATTTCTATTTTATAAACTTTGAATTGTTGCAGTGTGTAAGGGGCAACGTCAAAAGTTCAATGAAGGATAAAAAACTTAATTCTTTTAGTTTGGGGGTGGGGGGTTTTGACCTAAAAAAGTTTCTATCCTACAAATCGATTTAAGGTAAAAATTGCCAGGGGAATGAATATTTTGAAAAATAGAGCAGAAATGCACACTTTCGTGTTGAAGCCAGCGGAGGGAGTTGTTTTAACACGTGTATAGCTGCACCTGGCCTAGTTAGTGACAACAATGCAGGCTGTTGGCTTCTGCTGCACCATAAACGGTAGTTTCTCTACAGTCTATGGTTGCACTCAGAATTTATAATTGTATTTTGCCACATTTCTGGTGCATGTGTAGTCCGCCTGAATGGAGCAGTGTGAACTGAGTTGTTACAACCACCAGGACAGTTGAGATAGATTTTATACCTCCGGAAGGAGAAACCTGAACTTTATTGTTGTTGTTGTTCTTGTTCATTCACTGATAAACTTCAAGTTTGTTGTTAGTATGTTGTATTTACATTGGATGAAACACAAAGTTAAAGTGTGTTCCCAATCTTAAGCCCCACTAGCTGTATCTTTTAGCATTATTTTTATGATTTTACTTTCAAACTAAAATAAGTTGGTGACAATGTAGTCATTTAGGTACTGTGTACACACTTATTATTAACTACCTGCCGGGGCTATATATGCAATTTTGAACAAGATAAAGATTACACTGCGATTAAATGTTTGCCCAAACATTAAATCACAGCCCCATGCAGAAAAGCTAAAACCCTTTATACTATGCATATGTGCACTGAAATCTTCATATAAACTGCACAGAGTAGTCCAAATTGTAATGCATAGGGGTGAATTGTTTCAATTATGACATTGTATGTTCTGATTCCTTTTTAATATTACCAATTTTTGAAAATGCCAGGAAATCAAAATGACCGTTAAAATTTTAACTCACATGTCAAATGTTTCTGAAAGGAATGGTTTCCCAATGCAGTAAAAGTTCATATCTCTTCAGAGGGTAGATTTCAGAAAGGAGAGAATAGGTAGATAATTTGAGGTCAACAAATTTCAAAAGTTACAGCTAGTGGGGCCTTAACGATGCATTACTTTATTTCACCCCTAAATTGACTGATCCTTAGCTTCGCTTTACATAGAAAGAGCCCGGCAACAGGTTCAATATAAGTCAATTAAGTTTCTAGGGGGGGGGGGTTGGGGGGAAACTAAGGGAATTAAGTTTTTTATCCTACATTGAACTGTTGCAGTGGCGCCTAACATCTTACATAACCGACATGAGACAGCCTTACAGGTAACTACGTAAATAACTGTAAAATGACTTTGGTTACTGTTAATTGCGATTAATTCAATATATTGAATACTTTGGTAATTTTTGCCCCTTATCAATATGTGAAGAGAAGCTTATCAGCATGAGGAATATAGGATAGTATTTCATAACACAGAATCAGCTTGCATCATCGTCATGCGAGATCTTGTGAAAACTTGTGCTTCAGGGAAAATGGTCAATTTGGCAAAAGTTGATTACAAGCCGTACTTGTATCCTCACATATCAAAACAATTCTAAGACACTAAATGAACTCCACTTGCCTCAGCAATTAAAAATTTTCAAATTATTGGCAATGTATTCTCCGTTTAAATGATCTCTAAACGTGGGAGACCGTGTAATCATTTTTCACACTCGCTCGTCATTTCATAACTATTGAAACACGACAACAAAGAACGTTGACTTATCTTTTGCTTTTCTGTGCATTCCAAGCAATCATCCTTTACAAATGCAGATAATAAAGCATTTCGGTCATGTTTATATACCGTACAACCTTTCGGAAAGGAGCTATGAACATTGGCAGAATCACGTAAAAACAGCGAACTTTTACATTTTCATAAAAAGTGAGTTTTTAATGTATCTGTAAGAGGCGAACCAAATACAAAATGCCACATGATACCTAGCAAGTATCCTGGTTTGACATTTAGGATTACCATATCCAGTATGTACTTCACGGTTTCAGAAATGAGAATGCAGAGTTCAGATTGCACCGAAGACTAACCTAATGGCTAGAAAACTCTGAATTACTGTGATAACACCGTTTTTCGTCGACTTTGAAGCATTACATATGATTCAGTGCATAACAAAGGCTTAATATCAACAGTAGTTCCCATAAGCTTTTCAGTGACGTCACAGGACAGGGTAAGGTTAATAGGAAGAAATATCGCACATATGATGCCGCTTGTGAAAGGTCTTCAAAGCTTGGTGATTTCTCTTTGAAAATATGCATTTTGCGATTTCCAAAGGCACCGGCTACAATGACAAGACTTTCAGATATCGTACAATGTAGGCATACTCAAGTGTTTTTATATATGTACATGTAGGTGGTATCCTATTCCGAAGCAGCGTCTTATCGATGGATGTTATGGTTGGAGTCTTAGCGCTTCAATTTGACCACTTAAGGCTCTACCTTCAAGCCGAACGTAAGCGTGTACGTTTATCACCTCGTTAAGATTTCAGATGGGTTTCTGTCAGCGACGAGTTTAAACGGATAAGAAGCGGAGGCGGTTGTACTTTTGTTTCCGCTAGCCAGTGAAATGGGTTAACATGACCGTTTAAGTACACTTATTTTTGAAACAAAACTGTGTGTAGATTAGAAGAATGCATTTGATGCCTAAAGCTTCGCCATCTAAAGGGGGCACGTTTTCGAGGATTTTTGAGGATCATTTAAGTTGATTTTGCCAAAAGGATAGTAAAATTAAATCAAGATTCCGATATCGCTATCGTTTGCAGTTTCGATTTTCAATCATTCTAATAAGATTGGCCCTGCCGTTTAAGCAAAACACTACAAAAATAGATGATTTAGGTAGAAATTTGTGCTTTTCTAGTGTAACAGCGAACCAATTTAATTCACTTGAAGAACTTACTCATGATAATCAACAGTCAGCCAATATCAACTTCAGTTCCAAAGAATTCGATTATCAGAACATAAAAAGATGTTTTTGGACCGTGATGAACCAGACTTTGCCGTGCTTTGCAGTTTCGATTTTCAATCAGTGTAATTATTCTAGATAGAGGTCGTAGCGCTGTAAAACGATGACGACACGTTCACGTTCACATAACTACATCTCAAATCTGATGTCGTAGTTTGAACCTCATTACCATCAACGTAACAAGTAGGTTACATGTACTGAGACACGTATTGTACGCAGTCAAGCAGAAGAATTTTATTTGTACAGAGCTACACAACAGCTTGAGATGAGGTAATATGTTACTGTAAAGTTAAAATAAATGACCAATTATCAGTCATAACTAACAAAAGGAAACCTATTTTGTCAAAAACCAGTGATAATATAGTTTATCAGCAAAAACTTATAGACGTTTGAATTTCAAAATTTTTCTCTTTGAGTCGCGTCCATTTTCTGCATATTTTTCTGAATAGGTAAACACAATTTCTAGAGCAGCGACAAATGACAAGATTTTGGGAGTCTGTATGTCTGTCGCCGGGGAGCATTTTGCCACATTTCATTATGGATAGCAGTCCTGTTTCAAGGATAGTTCATAATCACGTGCCCATGTGTGTCATATTTGGGCAGCATAATAGTAGCGGTTTTTGCGGGCCTGGGAAGTGTGTATATAAAACACTAGATACGATGTTCTGGGGTCCTTTGGAAGTGTATATATAAACACTAGATACGATGTTCTGGGGTCCTTTGGAAGTGTGTATATAAAACACTAGATACGATGTTCTGGGGTCCTTTGGAAGTGTGTATATAAACACTAGATACGATGTTCTGGGTCCTTTGGAAGTGTGTATATAAACACTAGATACGATGTTCTGGGGTCCTTTGGAAGTGTGTATATAAAACACTAGATACGATGTTCTGGGGTCCTTTGGAAGTGTGTATATAAACACTAGATACGATGTTCTGGGGTCCTTTGGAAGTGTGTATATAAACACTAGATACGATGTTCTGGGGTCCTTTGGAAGTGTGTATATAAACACTAGATACGATGTTCTGGGGTCCTTTGGAAGTGTGTATATAAACACTAGATACGATGTTCTGGGGTCCTTTGGAAGTGTGTATATAAAACACTAGATACGATGTTCTGGCATATGAGTTGCATGTCGCGGATGATTACCATCGTATGACCAAACCGCGTCGTAAATAATGTAATCATAGTATCGCCTTCGCATTATTCATGCAATCAATAGGGTTTGTCAAATTACAACAACAATTGGTTAGTTCTTGCACATAATGTTTCTTCTTGAGATCGCACTGTCGACAAAGCGTGAAACGCGTGGGAAAGTATGCTCTATGTGTACTTTTCCCTTACTTGTTAATTTCCATACTTCTGTTGCTTCCTACGGGGTAACGGCCGACTCCAAAGTATCCTCCTTAACTTGGAAATGACGTCATGTGAACAGGACTGGGGATATTCAGATTGAAACAGAAAAGTACAGTGACCCAAGCTAAAGTTCTACAGCCATCCTTTGCACCGATCAGTACAAAAATAATCCGATTCGAAGAACCCGATATTAAAAGATTAAATGTCGTACTTCAGAAATTAGGTTAAAAGACTTTGTACTATCAATCACCTTAAAAGCAACGCTTAGCCTATCTAATGCGTACATTTCTCTGAAAGATGTTTAAAACGTAGTTTGCTGATTAGTATTGTTCAACGTTCGTTTTGTTTGTCACAAATAATATATATTCTGTGAATTGCAAAATGTTTAAGTAGTGGTGAAAATGTAGAAAGGTAAAATGTAATTTGTATTTGAATCATATCGAGCAATAAATGTCAAATTTAGGATTGGAGAAAGCCCGCTCGTACGTATTACTTTTATTTCTTACGTTTGGACTGCAGCGGTTAAGTTCTGTGTCGCAAAAAAGATGTTAACATACCTTATGTAACCATATCCCGTGTTTGATTGTTATCCATAAATGGATGGATAGATAGATAGATAGATAGATAGATAGATAGATAGATAGATAGATAGATAGATAGATAGATAGATAGATAGATAGATAGATAGATAGATAGATAGATAGATAGATAGATACATAGATAGATAGATAGATAGATAGATAGATAGATAGATAGATAGATAGATAGATAGATAGATAGATAGATAGATAGATAGATAGATAGGTAGATGGGTGGGTGGGTGGGTGGGTGGGTGGGTGGATGGATTGGTAGGTATGTAGGTAGTCAGTGAGTCAGCCAATCACAAGGCTATATAGCTTTAAGTAAACTATTTTTATAGAACTATGCACTGAGCTCCATTTTCGCATTATCACCATCTTTTCTTCTACGGCTATGTAAAAAGCCATACTGATCTGTTATGTTTCCAATCACGTGAAGATACTAAATATTTGTCTCTAAGCTTAAAACTGCGAATCACACTTTCCTCGCTTTTAATGCTGCGTGGCTGTTGAAACAATGTGCGATACGTACAACGCATGTTCGCTATTCAAAGGTGAATTAAAGGCGTTGAGTAAGCTCGAACGATTTCATTTATACGTTAAGCTTGCAACGACACCCTTCAAAGACGATCAATCCTTTTAGATAAAAATAACCAGTGAAAAGGCATTATGCCTTTTAATCGAACATACAGTGCTTGTTAAAATCAACATTTGTACGCGTCTTGCGGAAATTACTCTGTGAACTGCTTGTAGTTGGTAACATATGATATGTGATCGGTGAAGTTCAAGCATGAAATTGTTCATTTAAAGTTTCTGTGTGATGATTGGGAACCCTGTTGCGCAAAAAACAGACAATATCAGCTATGAGTTTTGATGAATTGTAGAAAGTGTAAGCAAGAGATCATTGTTTCCCTGCCAACGTGGCGCCTCTCAGTGCGCATGACGTCATTCAAAACGCCACACTCCATTCCTCGGCCGCTATAGACTTGTTGTACTAAACTTTAAAGCTAGAGATCATAGTATATTTATTATGCTTGGCATTAACTTATAAGGTAGAATTGTTCCCAGTACAGATATTGGGATTCATTTTGAAGCTCATGGAATAACTAAAGTTTTGGCCGACATATTTTGTGGTAACCAAATATTATGCTTTTGCCCATAGAGTTAGCACAGGAATAGCGACCATTATAAACTTCAAATATAGGGAACTATTCAATAATTTGTTTCCGTATTACCAACATTTACACAATGGCCCAAGAGTTTTATTCCTGAACAAAAACACCTGTGATTTGTCAAGCTGCAGTACACTGAGAGAAAACCCTAGCAAATAGCTATTCAAATCAACTACCGTCAAGCGTTTCCAGTGAAGAAGTTTGACTACAGACGGTCTATCGGTGTTATGTTAAAATGAACATGATTAGATCACTGGTATGTTTGCGACTGCGAATGAAATCAATCCGTGCTAACAAAAGGGTGTTTCAAGAACATTACTGATGGCCTTGGAATGCAAATAAATACTTACTTACTTTACTGCAGCAGTCTTGTGTTGGACCAATACGTGTCTACAAGGGAGAAATCGGTGGACCGTCCCAAAGCTTATTACATTATTATTGAAACTGACACAGCAACGCATGTACAAGTTTAAACTACCCTTTCCTGAACGAACGTTTCGAAGTGCGAAAATCTGACCCCCCGAAACACGATAAATTGATGCATTTGGAGATAAGAAGTATAAACTGCTGACAAATTTTGAAAAGCAAACAAAAACAATCTGAAAGCAATTGAGAGTCCCTGATAAACAAGGGACTGCGCTTAAGCGAAATTTGAATGTGACTAGGGGATTCTTAATATTACTTGTTCACAAACGATGACAGTCTTTCACGAACTCTTGGGTCGAACAATATCTCACAAGTAATATTGAATGTTCCCACAACTTTTCATCTCTGGTCGTACCAAGGGCAAGTATGGGCTTTAGTCTATTCAAGCTTATAAATTCCAAGGTTCGTAAATTATTTTCCTCCACTGTAACTTATCAACTTCCAAATAGTCACTCATCTGTCGCTGGAAGCATGACATAATAATATTTATTGATGCGAAATGTATTATAAGTGTCATTTCACTGTGAAAATACCGATTGGAATGACTGATTATCTAATGGTGTATATCCATGAATTTCAGATCGAGCAATTTATACCGATTTTGACGGGGAAACATCAGGACTATTTTCTGAAGCAAAGTAGTCTTGCTAGTTCGTCAAGTCATGACGTCTCTTTAAACACAAAAAATGGCAAATACAGGTGAGGAAAGATTGTTTGGTACAGAGCTTGGCAGGCGTTTGCCCGCTCATTTCCTGGGTTTCATTAGGCGACTGTACCGAACAAAACATAGGAGCTGGCACTCATTTGCAGCCTTAATGTTAAGAGCCACTTCACCTATTGCACGTAGGCAATCTGACCTCTCGGAGTTTCACTTAGGAACTCAATACATTTCAAATACTTTCTTGACGAGCTGTTTATCCACAGGAATTCAAAAAAAAACAAGTGACAATGATTTCAACCGAGTATTCAACAAGCAAACAGCTCCTCGAAAAGAACTCCGTCGAAAGTATTAACACCGACTTAGAAGCCACCGTCTGTGATCTCATGTAACGCTTATGAAACACGACACAATTATCATTTTCCCCAGAAACAACTCCCCTGCGCTTCAGATGTTTCAATTGCAAGCTATTAAGGTTTACAAGGCTCGCGACGTGTAAGCCTTGTCCGGCATTCGATCAGAATACAAATACAGAAAGCTGTAATTATGCAGTAACATGTACCAGCTTCAACGCGCTGTACATTAAAAGCTTTTTCGTGGTAAATCTACGTTCTGTACTAAAGCAACCATTGTATACAGACTGTTTTAAGCAGTAAACATACCGCAAATGGATCGAGAATATTTTAGCCACGCGCGTAGATTAAGCAACTGTAGCTGTAAATTCGTAATCAACAAGTCTAGAAGTGTAAACTGCAACACCGAGAAACACTCTCCGCATACTATTGCTGCATTATCCTGCCACCTGCTACAGCTGGATTGCTAATGAACAAGACCTTTGTATGCCACACGGCGATATTGAAAAGGGTGATTAAATTGGGCTTTTGTATTAATCAATTAGCAAGGAGAGCCGGATGAGAGAGCTCTTTGCGGCCTTCAGAATAGAGAAGCAGTATTCACATGAGATTGTCTATACAATTCAGTCACTCAATGAAATTAATACAGACCCAGCTGGAAAACAACCTACAACAGAAGGTTCTTTAAGTTACTTCTTTCACGTCGAAATGATCTGAATTCATCTTCATGCCGGGAGTCATACCTAAAATATTCCCGAATATACGCAGCTTTCTGGCTAAAACCATGTAAACGTATCACAATGTATAATCGTGCGACATCTGGTAATATAATAATGGTATTAAATGTGACAGTCCTCAGATATATCGATTAGATAGTGATCTATACAATTTACTTGCTTTCAATAAAGTGGATGTTGTATTCGCGATTCCGTGAGAATCGATCAGCTTTTGGACAAATGTACGATGGGGTCAGCAAGGTTTTATGATCAGCAAAGCCTTCTTTTCGTAATGGCGTACTGCAAAACTTTTCTTTTTTTCTGACAGGCGTACAAATGAATGTGCCACCTTTCATGTCTTAAGAAGTCTATAGACTTTTTACCAGATTCTCCAAAATACCACTGTGATGAAAGAATGAATACTCAATATTGAAATTCATAGAAACAGGTGTGGTCGTGCCCTCCGATTATCTCGCAGCACTGCTAAGCAGGCTGAAAATCACAACTTCATTAATTTTTATCCATGAAGAAATGACCTTGAAACTCTTTATAGTGTGTCGATTATTTCTAGAGAGAAGTTTTAAATCGCACACAACGAAATTTTCAATGGTTCTCTATGCAGCAACAGCACGATTTTATCATATCGAAATCTTCTGAGTGGAGAGTTGTTACGTTCGGCTTAAAACTTTTATGCGTTGTTTCTGTTTCATTGAAAATTTTGACGAGGACATAATTCGATAAATTCTCTATCGGAAATACAGCCTTTGTCATATAACGAAAGTATTGAAGGCAAGATGGTATGCAGTGCATAACTTAAAGAAATACCAGTTTATTGACAGTGAGGTATATGGAAATGTTATAATAGCTATAATAGCATTGTATATGATAGTATCTTTCATATTTTTATGCTAAATCGAAAATTGAAGACACTTTCATATGTTATGTAAATCTGACGGATTCTCAAACTCTTGCGGGCAAAGACTGATGCATTTGCATTTAGGAGTAACCATCCTCAAGTTCAAATGACAAACATTGAATCAGTATATGTGTGTTCTCAGAGAAAAATATAATATGTTGATTAGGTTGTACATATTTTTCAAGTAAAGCCAACCGTATTTTATTCTTTAATCTTCGTGCACGTCTAGTTTCTTCTGGAATATTTCAATGAACCTCGCCTGGCAGGATTTAACAAGCTAATACTTAACGAATAGGATTTGAAAGGTTATACCAATTTAGGAATTATAGAATATCACTAAGGCGGATGCAATTCACCGATACTTCCTGAGCACGTAAGTGCCGTAATTGCCACTGATTGTTATGCTACAGGGATGGACAAATCTCAACCTGACCTAACAAAATCGACCGCTAATAATCTATTGCACATGATTCACAATGTCTTGGCAACAGCAAATTTGTTTTTCGAGCATCGAAAACACTCAAAGCTCTTAGCGTATTGCATCTAAACTTGGCTATACATAGTTGGCTCACTTATTTTGATATCCAGCTTTGCATTTGTGCCGAATGACCTATTTTTTGCACGCCGATAAAGCGTTATTAGATATTCTACGTACAATTATGTGAAATAGGCAAGTATACGTGTGATGACGGTCATCGTAACAAATTATAGTGGCGACTCGACTTGGCGTAAGTAGACACAGAGGATGGAAAGCTCACAATTAGTGAAAATCGTTCTAATCTCAGCAGATTTACATTGCAATCTGATCGCTTCCCTGGCAATGGTTTTCAATTGTTAAGAAAACCAATTAGTTTCTTCTGTGGAGAACGAGCCTGGTCATTGATAGGACTGCCCAGTAGCCTTTAACTCAACTAGTTTATTTTATTATAACTAGGATACAAAAATAACAAGGAATCATTCCATCATAACTCGGTCTTTCAGACCGGATATAGGATTCAAGGTCGCCCCCAGAATATGACGTGGGTGTTGCATTGAATACTAAAATAAGAGGAACAATGGGAGTACAAAGCAAAGAAAGTCGGTTTCATTTCTTTCAATAATACCAAATTACTATTGACGCCCACTTAAGGCAAAAGTGCAAAGGTGCATCTGGGTTTATTGCCGACTGATGTCCTTCACAGTAAAGGAAACCGTACAAAAATAATCGGAATGTCTTGAACTATTAAATCTTGGTAAATGATAATGTTACAGGGTCTCACCCATAGTTTGGAGTCTCACATATATCGAGTCCTTCACAATACAATAACAGTGCCGTCCTTCTGTTGGATGTTCGTCGTTTCTTCATGATGTCATCAATGTTCACTTCATAGCGAGCACTGTTCGGTTGAGGAAGTCATGAATTTGTATCGACGCATTCTGCAGTCACAAAGAACATCGGAAATACAACTCTGGATTTACGTTGCGTGCTCTTCACGACCTCTTAATAATATCTCTGTGTATGCAGTAAGTGTGACTGTGACAAATTCTCTAACTTTAAAATCATTTAGTCGAGAACAGATTGTCTGTATATTCACATGTTTGTTAGTTAGTGTTAAAGAGGATGCGTTCACTCTTTTGCAAAAACCTGACATCACTTCTCGATGTTCCTGAAAGTCAATTTTTGTCTGTCATTCTTTGCCCCTGGTTCCAACTCGCTCTGTCTCCACAAGTTTATGTTTCTATTCCCTGTCCCCCTCGCTATGGGAAACAGGCTTACATCTACTATTTGTGTAATTTTCCACAAATAACTAAAGATGCAATAGCTGACAACTTTAGATTGATGGCAAGGGTAATCATTGCTTTCTCTAGTTCATATCAATTTTCCTTAGGTTTCATTATTCTCTCTTCCGTGATCATGTGACAGTGGCTTTGCGTTATAACAATTTTTAATCACCTCCCCGAGGACTCTTCATTATGACAGTATGTATGTTAGGTACACTGTAAGTACACTTTAAGTATACCGGAGAGAGGTATGGATATTTTTTAGTTTCGTACGCTCCAATTCATCACTTTTAATCGTTTGTATCGATATTCATTACTGTAATGGCCAGAAGCGATCTGAACGTTTTTGCAGCAATCTCGTCAAATGTCGTGCAAGCGTTTTAAACGGGCGACCAAAATGTACCAAAAAATAAGTAAAAGGTTTTTACTGAATACCTGATGTCATCTTTGTGCATGGTTTGAAAGCAATATCGTCAACGACGCATTTATTTTGTGCTATCACAATGGAGGTGTCCACTCCCTGGTATTAGTATAGTATTGAAAGAACCCAGCGTTGTATTGAACTGAACAGAAAGGAATGAATTTGAAAGTGCATTACATAAATGACAACAGTTGTTATCAGGTATGACGTTTTAATCATGATCTATCGTGTCATAGTATTCAGAATGACAACTGCAATCTCGATCTAGGAAACAATGTCATAAAGTTAATCTACAGTGTTATCACGAAACTTGCTCTACCTAGTGTGCAAATGAACGCCGATTTATCTGTTAACACATGCCCAGATATGTCGAACAATTAAACAGGGAAAATGCAATCCGAAACAGGGAGTGGTTCATTGGTTTTTCGGTCTTGAAATATGCACAGGTATGCACAAAGGCGAGTCAAAGCCTTAGACTGACCATTTTACGATGAAGACTATCCTAGACTTCAGAGTATCTCCAAATCGTTAAAATAAAGAACCCAATTTATTATTGCAGAAAGGCAGTCTCCAATATAGAACACAGTAGAGGTAAACAGAACAGTTTTACCAATCAATGGAAACATTGTGAGAAAAAAGTCTTCCCTTAGTTTTCAATTATATAAAGCGAAAGGCTATGTAGGCCTATGTCACAAGCATCAAGAAAGTAGTTAAACAATGTGACCAATCAGAGAAGGCATTGCCGTTGCCATAGAAACATTCGTTATATTAGCGGGAGCTGTGCGATCGGACGCATAGTCATCTCGCCGGGCGTTGATTATCAACTCGAAGGGTTCATCTGTCACGCGGTAAGTCTACGACGATTTCAATGTAAATTTACAACTCCTGTGTTCCAATCGTCTTTTAACACTGATGGTATATACGTGCTTGTTTCATGTCCGTATTAAAATCAGGTAAATATTAATAATTCCTCTATGAAATATAATTACGTTTTTGCTAAAACATTGATCATCTCACTTTCAGCAGAATGCTGATCGTTGCTGCTATATCTATTGACACCAGATTAGCTTCCTGAGTCAGTTAACAAGCTTCTTCTCCATCACCAATACATTTTAAAGAATGGTCGGCTTTTCCTTTGAACATGACTTGAATCCTCTTCAAATACTGTTGAAATAACAGTTATTTCTACTACAGTCGATACTGCTAAAAATAATCTTTACCGTCGCGTTTGAGGTTTTACTCAAGTGCCCAAGTCAGTCAGCTTTAAAACGCAAGTATCTTGATGAGAAAAGTCGCCGGATACACGTCCAAAGCATCTTTTCTTTCACTTTGACTGGGCGCGTTATTCATAACTTTAGGGCAGCGATTTGCAATGTGTGAATTTGGAAAACCGTAAAGAGCAGCAAAATACTTCCAATGACATTGTGCTATCAATTTTCGACAGCTTATGTATAGATATTGTAATGTCGCATTTTACGCTGTTTTGCAATGTGATAATAAATGCATGTTACCGCGTAGTCATGGTTCCCATTCGGGAGTTTCCACCGATTTCTCATCTATTGAAGTGATCGTTGATGTATTGTTATTTTCGTAAGATACGACAGTCTGATACTGACTTGTTAATCTCACAGTGAACGGCCCCAGTGCGGATAGAGTATGTTGTCATTTGCCAATGGTATTTATCGATTAGAGCGTGCATTATACGTATACTGACTGTTTTAATCATGTGACTAAAGTTAGAAAACATATCCCTCGTGTCGCACAATAATCTAACAGTTCAATTATGGAATCGAGACAACGAAGACAAAATGGTTGTGGTCACAGAGTTGCTTCAATATGTTTGCCATTCACGTCATAGCACATCGATATTTAACCGTACAACGCATTTGCCGATATTTCAGAGACTCGACATTATGTATTCGGCAGAAGTGCACGCAAATGGGAATATTTTTCCCAGGCGCGACTCAGCGGAAGTGGCGCAAACCCTAATGTTAAAACTATCCACAAAGTTGTAAACATCAGGGATGATCATTACATATTTCTGTCCAGTCATAAGAACATGCGACGGTTTATACCATAGTCTAGCGTAGTCTAGAACAGAACTAGAGTTCTCTGTTGCAGGCGAGCACAAGAGAAATCTTCTGTGATGGACACTGAAAAACCGACTGACAGAAGTAACAACCGGCATTGCATCTCGTCCAAACGCAAATGCGTCATATATCGCTATCATTAGTCTTTCGTTTAGCTCGGTTCGAATTATTGAATATGGCGCTTGTTACGTTAAAAGTCTACATCGTCCACCAAATAATCAATAATAAAATCTTTACGAGTAGAACAAGGCTGTAGGGTTTAAAGCACCACGTTTCCACATGCAGGGGTTCAGTATTCACCGAGTGAAGCTGAATGGCGTTGAACAGGGCAATGTTTGGTGCATGTGCAGTAATAACCACCCTCAACAATCTTTGGCACGTTAGGCAGGACTACCCTGACGACGACAGGACCCGCCCTGTTGATGATCAAGCAGACAAATATCGAAAGTAATTTGAAGTTTTGCCAGTGGACACTATCACAAAAGCCGAATAGTTGGAATCATAAATTCAATCATGTGCAGAAACAATTGGATTTAGTCCAACATTACTGTCTATTAATGGCTACTGATGTGGTACTACTTCAAGATAATAGAGAAATTTTCACATGTCTAGAGTTTGTCCAGTCAGTTGAATGGATTCGAAACAACACCACGCAGATGTAACAGTGATTTATTTTTCAGTTCAGCACGTTGATCTTCACGTAGAATGCGCCTCGGAAACAGATTTTAGGGGTCAGAGTTTTACAATACTTTGTTGGTCTTATATTTGTGTTGACTTCTTTTCAAGCCGGTAAAGTAAATAAACTTTTGGTCGTGGTTTATCGTACAATCAAATATTTAGTTTTTCAATACACGTGGCTCATGGTATATCGGCATTGTTGAATATCATATCTCTGTAATATCAGGTTTTGTTTTTTCTTTCAGTCCAACCTTTGCACAATGGCCGATGGTGTTTATATGAAAACAATTGATTTACAATTTCCTAGGGGAAAGCTGGAGCAGAAATTCAAACTTTCAATCTCAAGACCCTACTTAATTAACCGTAGCCGGCCAAAATTGTAACGACAAAATTGGAACAGAATAAATAATGTTATCGCCGACTGGCCAGTAGGGTGTAAGGGAATGGGCAGGAAATGATATTTTGTTTGTACTCCTTCAAAACTTTATCAATGTTCTGGCCTAAGAAGTCTCAGGTACCTGTGCAGACATTTTATCAGGGGAGAACGTCACCTGGAATTTACCGATCTTCCAACTTCAAAGTACAAATGCGACGTCACCTTTATTTGTTTATCAAGCAGACAGACATAGCCCTAAGATGGTTAAACACAAATTTTCTTTTAAGACTTACAAGTAAGTCCACATAAACTGTATATCAGCGACAATGATAGGCTTTTAGAATCCAAATATCTGTGTCTGTGGTGAATAGTGCATACAGACATTACACAACGTCGTTTACTGCTGACATTTAGAAACGGGTTATACAAACCTTACACCGATATGTACATATGTCTCGGTTGGAAATTTACGTACATTTAAGTGTGACGGCGAACTTAATTGTATTAAAATTGCATTTCAACAAAAAGCTATTTTAAACTCGGCAAAATAAATGTTTAAGTCAGGGTCTTCTCTGGTCAAGGAAATGTCGTGTAGAAGGAGACAGTGCATCGTAAAATGTGACACCACGTCACCTGATGTGTTGAACCTGTCAACGGTGGTTCCACGTTCTGCCGTGGTTCAACTAACACAGCGATAGTTTCATGCATGGTTGTTACGAGGGAAGTCGACAAAGTAAGGTTTGATGGGACACTAAGTCACGAGAGACGTCTATTTTGAGTTTAATCTCCCATGCCATGGAAGGGCATTCAGATTCGTGCGCAATGAATACATGCTGACATTTTAATAAATTCAAATCTTTCATGCAAGATTAATTCCGATCTATATCATCGTCAAGCTGCATGAATCATTTCTTAAAGGCTATTAAATAAAGACTGCAAAACACGATTTGAACGATTTGGGATAATAAGATGAGGGTACTTAGAAGGAGAGAGTGATGAAATCGAAATTTTTACCTCTTAAATTTTACAAACTGGTAAAATAGTACAGAATTGAAAGGTTTACCGACAATATTAGTCATAACGAAGATGCATGTATCAATTCTTGAAGACTATAAAGATATATTATGCGCCTCGAAAGTGAAAGACTTAAACTTTTACTGAACCTTTCCTCAATGAAATTTTCATATATTCTCTTACCAAATTAAGAATAAAAATCAGAAGTCACCGTGCACAGTTTGGAACTGGAGAAACAAATATCCTAACAGTTATCGATGGTGGAAATTCAGAATGGCCGCCATCACTCTGTTAAAGCTATTGGGAAAGATAACAATTTTATTTTCGAAAAACTAAGACGGTGAACATTTTTCTTTCTCCAAGAGTTTTAAAATGAGCCTCCACTAGTGGTAGAGCACAAAAGAATTGTGAAAATGGAAGTCCGAATATCTGTCCCTGGAGCGTATTCTACCTTACATAAAGACTGAAGTATAATACCCGGCATTGTCCGTTCAAAGTAAGATTGACAAAGTTTACAACTGTGCAACTGTAAAATTGGCAAGATAAATGCCTAACAAAAGACAACACTATTAACAAGTTACGATAATAAGATGCGTGTTTCTGTAGACGTAAATTAGACGAGATGTAGATTTATGCTTCGTTTGACAAGTCTTGTAACTGACACTGTAATTTACAAAAATGTCATTAAACGACAATTAAACGTTAATCATTGTATAGTTATGATACAACTTTCAACGGTCGTTAAATTCTAAATAATAGTGACACGAACATTTTAATTTGCCCTTGATATCACAAGTTATAAAGCGACAAAACAGTTATATGATATGGTATGGTTATATGAAAATGAGGCAGTAGCTGTATTCTTGTTTACCTGTATCGTCGTCTTCACTGCAAAACAGTTTTATAAGTTTTGCCACAAGTCAGCAATATCCTTATGTTTTAACTTGGCTTCCACAATCGCTGACATTCTTCCTTCACTGCATGGCTTTAGTGGTTTAAAATGCCCATAATTTCCTTTTGTAACCTTTCTACTGTTACCCATTAAATTAATGTTGGAATTTTCGTGCGAATATACTACTGGTGATATATATAAATCCTAAAAACATGTGACCTAATTAAAATATATGTTCCACGTTATAGAAGTTTCTTTGTCGTGGATTGATTTCATGAAACGATCGCGTGATGGCCATCCATGCGCGTTACCATAGCGCCCTATTACTTATCCTTTATGAATAATGACACAGAATACTGGCTTCCACATTGGGAACTGTTTCTTCTCCGAGAATTTCCGGACTATTCTCAAGATTTCACGTACCTTTGTTTTCTATTTTGTTACAGTAGATCGATGTCTAATTGACTGCGACAAGTAAACCTAGACACACCGGGTAAGTAAACATCATGAAATATCATTTTTGAATGACGAGCTATTACTGCTTAAATCCGTGTTTTCAATTTAAGCGGGAGGGTAAGGACATATTTTCATCAAATTTATAGTCGAGTACAGAAGTTTGCAGACACCAGTTGATAAACAAGAAAATAGCGCTATTTGTTGGAATTCAAAAGGAGTATTGGAAAGAAAATGTGGAAAGAAAATTCAAACCTACCTATCCATTATTGATTCAACGAGGTCTCAGCAGGCTCAGCGTGGATTTTTTATTACCGGACGTAAAATTGCTAGAATCTAGAATACAAAATATTGGCTTTCAGAGAGTCTGTGACAAGTATCTTAAGATGTAGGAAGGATGTAATTAATATCTCCAGACTTCCTTTAAATTTCGATATTATTTTGATAATATTAATCTCATAATCAGATCAGTTCCCGCGCACTGAGCGCAAACAACCTAGAAATACTGACAAATATGGAAACATAAAGTGTGCCATGCATTTGGGTAAATCCAATGTTTCAATTATAGCCTACTACTGTGTGTGGTAAATGTTTTGTGCATACTGGAGCAAGATGGCCATTGCAAGACGGCCGTAAACGAAAGACACAACAAGATAAATATTACTGTTACAGAACGTTCACCACAGCTTCTTTGATCAATAAAGCCATAGCGAGTATAACAAATATATCAAACAACAAGACCGTGATTGAAAGTTTCAGTTTAATTCATATTTTTGGGTTTCGCCAATCATAGCAAAGGTTACTTTTCCCGAAAGTGACTGCGAATAATGCTCTATACTCAGGAAACAACCCGTCCATGATATTCGATTGCTTTTTTATTGAGAACGTAAATCTCTCTCTTAATCTTATCGTTTCAAGTTTTTTCCCGTTTAAGTGCGGGAAGACAAGGTTTAGAGTACACAACATGGCGCTCTAGATTCCGTAGCTGCGTATCTCAACAATCAGAAACAACACTGATAGCCTCTTTGCGAAAGCTACAGAAATTCTATAGTTAAACATGTTCCATTAAGCTTGAAGTATTTTGGTGCAATCATATTGAGCAATCACAGCGGCTAGTCGGAATTCCACAAACGCTTTCAGTGCTGATAAAAACGAATTACGATTTTATAAGGCACATGGTGTACATTATAGTTTGGTAAATTACTGTACATCGCCGCTGTTATCAAAACATTTAAAGGAATACATGACATACTTGCGAGGACAGGGAGGTCTTTCACAATGCATTTTGTCCCCAGATCCTAAAATGTTTTTCGTTATAGCAGCGTCTGTACCTTTTACTGCGTCATACGGCACATACGTCATAGGTGCAAAGAGATAGCGACAACATGCCTTATGTTTGCTTATACAGTGTTGAAGCCAAGTGAGAAACTGGTTTTAGAGTATCAACGTACACCGTTTTCAATAGTGCGTTGTTTTCTGCCCGTGCAATATACCTTTATATTAACCGCCTTCTTTCTACAAAAGGGATTTTAATCATGCCATACCACTTTCTCAAAATTTCCGTTTGTATCTTTTCTGTCTATCTTATGTCAATGAGCATAGCATGTTTGAAAAGTGTGCCTCCTGTCATCTAGAATGTCACTACGTGAGAAGAGATTAGAACAGGTTTATTCAATCTTAGAACGGAAAGTTACGACCATCGTAGTCCTTACACAATCAGTTTTTGTTGGTATTCAACTTTTTCTTGGTAACTTTTAAACTCTTTCAAAATAACAGTTATCAATCATATCGTCATTTTTATGATAATTAGCCCGTGGGTCAGCCCAACCATGGTACATATGTGATATTTGCAGCGGGAGCTGTCGTTGGTGTCTCTACAGCTGCTGATGAAGGTCGTCATAGAAGGTGTACAGAAACGTTTCGAGGAATGAGACAGCTTAAGTTCTGCTTGTAACAGATGAGACTTATCAACTACATGCATTTCATTTAAACCTAAGAATATTACAATATGAATGTTTGCAATTGTCTTTTTCTCAAATTTGACTCCGATTTAAATACTATTCGCCCTATTATTGCAGTCCAGTTGTTCCTTTCAGATACATACACCAATTTTCGGGAGTTGTTTTTATGTCATTTATTAGCAGTAATGTTATACTTTTCCCAATTGGTCCTACCTTCGTTTCAAGCGTATCTAGCAAAATAGCGAACATCGACACTTTCCGCTGTTATGTCGTCTATTCAATTCTGTAAGTTAATAACTAACCCTGTATGATTTGCTGCGGAGTTAATTCAACGAGTGACATTAAAATCACAGACTAACAAAAAACCGGCAGGTCGCAAAGAATGGTTTATTGAAGACAGATAACATCCGGTAAACCTTTCACATTTCCATTTTACGCTATCACTTGAAGACCATATGTTCTAGTGATGCGGTGAATCTCTCCATTAAATCCAACATTGAATCGCGCACTTAAATGGCAGTTGTTTCAGTTGCATCGGTTTTTGACGAGCAATTTACACGTCATTCTAGTTGTCCAACATCCTGAAAACTTACTTTGCAGTACAAGTAAATAGCAACCAATGTGCGGACAGAAAGACATCCGTTTGTTAAAAGTGGCAGGGTTTACAAGTTTTAACACCAAGTAAATGTGTTAAGTATGAATGGTTTTGATTGACTATAATAGTTTGACTCGACCGGGGATTCTAATCCAACATAAGGTATCTACAATTGGGTCATTATAAGTACATATTTGACACAGAGTAACTCTATGTAATACACTACAGTCCTGCTCAAAAGTTTTCATTCAAGGCTCTTCATATGTTGATAGCTGGGGTTCAAGTCATGTGTCTGTGCATTTTGTGGAATACTTTCATAAACAGACGGAATACCTAACAAGTGCCACCTATTTGACTAAGTGATCGGCAATATTGATAATTGCCGTCTAATGATAATGGAACTATGGGCGTCATTATCGAATGTGCATTAAAACGGAAAGAAGTAAGTCATTATAATTGCAACTTCGATATTTTTCACACGCAACGAAAAAATATTAACCGTCGCTCTTTACATCGCCAATTTGAGTCAACACCGTCATTCTTAAAAAACTACAAAGGTGCTTTTATGCAACGTACGTGTTTCCAGATTTTTTGCCTTTTCCTAAGTTCCATTACACATGATGGAGAGTGACATGAAAAGAGCTGAAAAAGGACCTGTCCACTTTTCTTTTGCAGTTGTCAAAAAGATAGATTTTGAAACCTATGCGCTCTCAAGCTGTCGACATGGCCCTTTTCAGCTGTTCTAAAGGGCAATCTGTTTCGTCGTGTATCGAGAAATACTGTAGACTAACAATGATAGCCTTACTGCAATGTAATTTCCTAGATATCATTCTACCATGCATTAAGTCGTCCGCGTTGAGTGAGCTAACTCCACCTAAACCCATCAGTGCAAGTCTCGTAAGACACATATAATCTGCTTTTGTATCGAAAAGGATAGAGAAAAAGTGTATCCATCTGTTCAAAGGAGAGGCAGCGATTTTAATATGTACATCCTGACAGCAAAGGGACATTGAATGTAGGCAGTCCATAATAGTATTTATTTACTTATACTTTCCAGTCTTAATTTCGGGTCTTCGAGGAAATTTTGAAATAGGAAATTTGACTTTACATTCGCATGAAAAATTGCCATCTCGTGCATATGCGATGCACCAATAACCTTGTCTGTGTATGATTTCGTGGTTCAGAGTACAGCTGTCTGTGGCTTTACGTATCAGGAATCAATCCAATTGATAATTGTGCCTTTTGAGATCACATCTATAAGAATATGCATACATTTACATGTGAATTTTCAGATCAGTTGGAAGCCTTCCACCTAGAAACCGATAAAGACCAAAAATTGTACAGCGGATCCACCGGAGCGTCACTTTTAAGTGGATACATCGCCATCTAAAACAAGTGCGCCTCATTACAACATCGAACACCAAAAATAATTGTCAAACGTTTTGAAGATACGCTATTCAATTCGTACGACATCGTTGCTGTGTCCCGTTGTTGCTGAAAACAAATGAATGTAATCTCCCATATCACACGGTGTGTAAGGATCTCTATGTTTAGCGGTCCCCCGGGTAAAGACGCTAATTTTACTGTCTTAGGTACCTGCTGTAACGCATCTTTTTTCGTGTCGCGTTTTGTATCCCCACGGTAGTGATGTGATGGGATATAAGTATCTGTGGCCAGTGTTCCCTTTGAGGGAACTAATTAACGAAGTGATAAATGTTCAAGCCTTCTCTTGTTTACGACTTCTGTCATGTCTGTTTTGTAATGTCGGGAGAGTGTTAAAATCTTTCTCTATTCTCATTATATATACTCTGCAAAAGTTGACTCTATACAAGAAGAGCTAAGGGATTAAAATCAGTTCAAGGCCGGCTTTCATTGCAAAGATAACAAATCATCAAAGGAGAACATTGCGGTACATTATTTGAAATGGAGCAAAGTAATAAATCGTCATGACAATTCCAAAGTGTAGCTACTCGGCCGAAATTGTGTCATGCTGTAGTTTGAAGATGGCTCCACGAATAATAGCTGCTAGATTACTTTACCAAAAAGCTTTCACGCAGACCACATTCTTTCAAGTAAAACGCACGTGAAAAATTAATCATAACACCTTATACCTAACTAAACATAAGACCTATTACTTTACACACTTTCATTCAGAAATATAGCTGTGTCAATTTCGGAAATTGCTTATTCCTGTCTTTTCTTCTGTTTCAAATGGTGCATTTTACACCTGGTGCGTTTTATTATCTGTTCGTACAATGTTGATTATCATTATTAGTCGCCAAGGGAGAGTGCTGGTTCAAAAACAAATAAATACCAAACATTTGAATAGTCGATGCATCATGGTTTTATCATGATGCAACTCTTTATAGTCTATATGTGTGACGGACAAATAAGATGCACAGGGCTTTACTTCTTTGTATAGTCAACAAATTGAGATATGGTTTTGGAGTCCCAGTGAGTTTGTGTGGCAGCTTAGAAATTAAGGTAGAACGCGCCTCGGGGACACAAATTTGGACTCTCTCAAACTTTTACAATTCTTTTCTGATATACCACTTGTGGGGGTTCGTTTTAAAGCTCTTGATATAAGAAAACTTTTTGCCGCCTTAGCTTTTCGAAAATCGAAAATTTTATTTTTCTCCATAGACTTAACACAGGGATGGCGGCCATTTTGAATATTAAATATCGGTAAATCTTGAGTCATTTGTTTCTCTAGTACTAAAATTTGCACGATGACCCCGATTTTCATTATTAATTTTGAAAGAGAACGATTCAAAGATTCCTCAAGGAAAGTTTGAGCAAAAGTTTAAGTCTTTCACTTTCGAGGTGCATACTACCTTAAATGTTTTTACTCTCATTCCTTGTAAGCTTAACTGGTGACTAAACTACAATATGTGACGTGGAAAAAGAACATTGCAACCTTTTTTATGGATGCATTAGTCATTCATGCGTTTAGAAATTCCATTGCCGTGAATTCACTGGTCTTTGATTACAGTTCCCTGCGCAATGATTTGATAATCCTTTGAGATGTGTGTCATCTTTGGTTGTGAAGCTTTCGAGAAATGGGCGGGAAAACGTAACAGCCTCTGCCTGTTTATCCGTGTCCACTGCTGCCATGTGCTCTTTGAGATGTTGTTGAAGACTCGCTTACTGATATATGTCAGCATTCAGCGCAAGACCGCAGATTTTTATTCTTTATCAACTGCAAAGTGTATTGTTTAAGCATTTATGCTTTTTTCAATCTGTAACTTTCAACGACAGTAAAATGGGAGAGATAACGAAACTGTTATGCATCAAGTAGATTGTTGCGATTAAAAGAACTCATTATTGCAGTGGGCATCGGCTCCAGTGTTCGGCTTTGTGCAAATCATGACCAATTGGCGGCGCTCTTATGCGATTGAATATTTCCTTCCCCATTGAGTCCTATCAGTTTCCGTTTATGATAAGTTGACCCTGTGAATTTTGGTTCATGAAAACATGACTAAGAAACAGGGAAATGGTCCTCTTTAACCCAGTACAGGCATAGTCAGTATATTTGAAAGTGTGTGAGAAGACTTTCATAACAGTTAGTTTCTGTCGAAGTGCTCATCTTACTGGTTTGGCATGAATTGTCTGGCCGGGTTTAACATATCTTAGAAAATAAAACAGTAATTCTGAAAACTAATCACCAGCACAGCAGATTTTGGTAGACGCGGATATGGATTGCATTACGTTCAATTAAAGGCAGCATCAATTGAAATGGATTAGCAAAAATTCCCTAAGCTTGCATAATTGATAACTCTGAAAATTCTCGCCTTTAAGCACGGGTGATTTAACTCCTACGATGTTTCTGCAAAATTTGGTGAAACAATGTCCAAATTGTGCTGACTAATTTGCGTGCACTTTAAGTTTGGAATTTTGCCTGATAAGCATTCTGAAGAATACCAATTATAATTTAGAAGAACATTCCGTTTCAACGGTGCATGGAAGTCAATTTACGACAACACTAGAAAGTCGAGTATCTCAGACGACACGATGTTCACGCAATTTTGCCTAAGGGGTGAGATGTAATAATAAAAAAAATTACATTATTTCCCCTGTAGTAGTGGGACGCGAAGTCTTCTAAAAGGACGGAAGTAATTCAGAAATTGACAGTTTGCCCTAGAGGGAATCCCCAAATCAGTGGCATACGAAGAGCAGCGACATTAATTTGAGGATTTGTCCGCTCGTATAGATGTCTTTTGGATGCGAATACACTCCGGTAATGGCGCCTGTAGTAAGGATTATCCTTAACTTTGAGTAGAGGTAACCTATCCATCACTCTGTTAATGCGTATATTCGTCTCATCATTAAAAACATGGCTTGGGGGTTTTTACAATAGAAATTCCCTGACAATGCTGGAAGGCTGCTCCTCAAGACAATAATACTATCTTATTTTTCAAGCATTTTTCCATTTTGCTACAAGAATACCAACTCGACGGCCAAGTTTTTGCAAACTTTCGTCTAGTTTTTGAAAACGGTTCAACAAAAAACAGGAATGCATGTATCTTGAAACACATTCGTGACGGACACAGTACGTAATATCTAAGGAATACGACCCTTATGATCTTAGCTGATTTTCAAAGTTCTATATGTTCAAACTCGGTTCTAGAGTTCTCTAAATTTACAGGTTTCTTCTCCGTGATTTAGATATCGTGGAAGTTTAGCGAATGTGAATAATCTTTCGATTAGGATTATAATACGTCCACCTGTTTTTATTCCGTTAGTTTTATCTAAGCATTGTTGAAAAAATAGTAGGGAGACGTTTTATACAGCAAACACTTTAGAATCAAACCAATATCTTCAACATCTATACGAGAAATGCATGCACATTTGTCCGATATGTAAGATAAGATTGCACAGGAACCGGACGATTGGACGATTATTTTATCGCACAAAATTATTATGTCAGTATGACACATATTTTGGTGATATTATTGCTTTTCGGCCCCTTTTGTCTTGTTTTATTTAACGAACTGTTGTTTAGGATTGCAGAGTTACCATCAAGGGTATTCAGCTTGTACAGCTCTGACCAGCAGTAAGTACATGTTTTTGTGTCCACAAAATGTTATATACTCCACATGCGTTTAGGCGCTGAACTATTTGCTTTTTAGCATTACTTCGCGCTTTGAGGATTTTTCAGAGATAATGAAAAAGTAAACAGATTCGAATCACTTTCAGTCATGTTTTTCATTCTCTCTCTCTCTCTCTCTCTCTCTCTCTCTCTCTCTCTCTCTTCTCTCTCTCTCTCTCTCTCTCTCTCTCTCTCTCTCTCTCTCTCTCTCTCTCTCTCTCTCTCTCTCTCTCTAAGCTTTCTGGGAGTGTCCGTAGAAACTCATCCTTCAATATCAGAAAAACAGAAAATCCAATCTATAAACATTATAGCGTAAATGCCATTTGTGTATGTATTCCAAAACAGTAAGCAACTTAAAGCAAATACTGTGATTTGTTATGTGTATAATTTCTATTTTCTTTTTACATGCCTTGGTTTTCTTTGATTTTCCGCTGGCCACAACGAACACAGCAACATTTAGCGTAGTGTCCCTAGGGGCATACCTTCATCTGTGACTTTTTCTTCTTGTCTGCGGTATTCTTTGTAGTTTGCTGTGCCATCGCATTAACCGCATCAGAGAACGAGAAAAGCTCGTTTACGTAATTGCAATTATTTGTTTGAAGAATGGCAGCTTCTCAGATTCTACATCGTCTCCCCTGATGACGTCATCCCCAACAATGCCGAAGTAATCCAGCCGGGGTTTTAAGAATGATCTATTTCGAAATCTGCTGAATCCGTTGACCTTGCAATGTCTATGAAGGGGTACAATTTCCGAGTTTGACATTTCCCGTCTTGATTTTTCCCTGATTTGTAATTGCCAGCATTCGTCGTCATCTAGTTGAAGAACGGAATTGTTCTCGAAAGCACGCTTTCAGCTGTGCAGTTTCATTCATTTCAACGATATTTTCAGTTCTCTATCAACTGAATGAAGAGGAATTCGCATGAAAAGCTCAAGCTCCAAGCAAACGTATGTATGTAGACGATTTAGAAGTTCCATGTGTTCAATCATATTAACTTAACAATATCACTGACATGTCGTTATCTTAAAACAACATTTACCGATTGAAATTGTTCTTCCGTGATTTTTCTTTCAATTTGTTTTTCAATATTGCAATGCAATGTGGTTTGCTATCTTGTTGAGTTTTCATGATCGATGACGGCTGCGATTCATGGTGTAGTATTCCGTTTCCTGTTTAAAGTCCACATTGTAACATCCATCCAGACAACTAAAATATGACCCGCAGGTGGCGCTTGCTGAACTTTGTTTCCTACCATAAATGGTCCCGGAGTACTGTGATTGAGGCACTGACAACATTTCTAACTGTTCCTATTTTCAATGGAATCATACCAAGCCATCCATGTTTTCGTAATTTAAAGGGACATTAGATGTAACTTTTGATTTTTTGATTTTTGTTGATTTTTTCTTATTTCTTTACGTTTTGAATGTCAATTGCAAGTTCTTGTTCTACTTCCTAAAGTATGATGAAATAGCTACTTTCCCTTGTCAATACATCGTTTGTACGTGTAGAATGCTGTGATATTGTTTATATTTGAATTCTAGTCCGGACAAGAATTTCCCTGTCAACAATAACAGTGAAGTTTACACACTTAAAGGCTGAGTTGACAAGTTAAATATTATGTATCTCAACATTCCTTGGAGAGAAGAATAAGAAACTGTGGTTGACATAAAAAAACAAAAATAGTGTAAAAAATCATCAAAAGTTAAAGCACAGATCCTTTCATCCTGTAAGATTTGGGTACATGTCAACTAGACGTTTCGTTTTGTTATTAGCACAACGCACGAGTGCGAAGGAAGATGAGTGGTCACGCAGCTTTGATTAGGAACCAAAAAAGTTTTCATTTGGCCATCTAACATGCTATCCCCACCTCTGAACCCGGCGACTCCCTATGTTGATGGTGATAAATGCGAAACGTTGTAGATTTGCATTCACTCTCGCCAAACTATAAAGTATTGAGAAACAGAACCAACTCTTTGTACAGCAAAGGTTTGCTCCCTTAATTTACTCTCAAAGTAAATCAGAGATCATCTTAAACTTCGTTGCAGCGCACGTACATCTGCCATCCGTCGCCGTAAGGGAGAACAACACAGATAGATAAATACTTGGAAAGTATTACAGCACGCTTTGGCGTGGCCTTGTGTCATGAAATTATAGGAATGGGCTTTTAAAGGAGTATGCACCTCGAAAGTAAAAGACTCAAATTTTTGTCAAATTTTCCTCGAGGAATCTTTAAATCATTCACTTTCAAAATCAAGAATAAAAATCGGGGTCACCGTCCAAATTTTGGTATCAGAGAAACAAATTATCCAAGATTTACCGATATTTGGATATTAAAAATGGCCCCATCCCTGTGTTAACTGTATGGAGAAAAATAAAATTTTCGATTTTCGAAAAACTAAGACTGTGAAAGTTTTTCTTATACAAAGAGCTTCAAATATGAACCCCTACAAGTGGTAAATCAGATAAGAAATGGCAAATATCTGTTTACATATCCAAACTCCAAATACCTGTCCCCGAGGCGCATTTTACCTAATATCAAACTTTATAAAATTCACTTGTCAATTTGCTGAACCGTAAATGGAAAAGCTGCATCTATCCATCTATGAAAAACTAATATTGGGACTGAAATCTAATTTACGCAATTTAACTAGATGTCGGTAATTACAGACAGTGTAGTTTTTTCAGATGACTTTTGCAATTATGGTTTGACATGTGTTTGTTAGAGCTTTGGGGCATACTATTTTTGGAGTGCATTACTATTTCTCATTTTTGATTACAGTATCATCTGTCTGCTGTGGAAATACACGTTCGTTTAACAACTAGTCCATAAAATTCGTCAGGATATATTTCGGGTACTGTGTAGTTAAACGACTTTTCAATCTTCGTAAATTACTGAGAGTGGTTTGGAAACCTGTAGGCCTACGTTGTGTTGCAGAAGACAAAACTTCGTTTTGCAAACGGTCTAATTTGTCTTTAGTATCACTTCTGGCGCACCTACAGGTGATGAAGCATCCATGCAATGGTATAAAGATTGGTTATTTTAATCTCGTCAGAGTCGGTATTAACTATCTCGCATCTGGCTCGACCATTGGGTGAATTTGAAAGCAAACGATCACCTGATGACCACGAAAGATACAATTACGAACAAACAAGGGGCCGCGATGCACACTACTCGTCAGGGGAAGCATTTTCCAAACTATAACATCTGGAGCGAAATCTTCAACCAATTTAGAAAAGCCATTGGGCAACAAACGCTACATGACTTCAATTATTTGTAATACGTTATATGCCTCCTAGCGTCTATTTACTCCCGCTGGGGAACTGAATGCCATTAGATTTCACCAGTCCATCAAGATCAACCAGCCGACCATGAAACAACGATAGAAGTGCATTATAATGTTTGGTAATATCGTAGGGGGTAATTATTTGTTTCGTCTTTGTTACAGAGGATGAATAAATGTCATGACGGTGAACCAGGGTGCCCTGTATTTCATGCTGGTTAGCAGTCATTCTATATATTGCGGATGTTAGTGTCGTGCCTCCATCGAGATTCTATATTTTTCACTTTCACGAAATTATGCAATGTTACGCTTCGTAGAGTAACCATGGTCAAATCAACGAAGATGCCGTGCGAAGTAGTTCTTAGTGTTGGTGAACACGATTTTGCTTGATATAAATTCACATTTACTATATACCCTAACGTTCTATGTAGGAAACGCGGTCAGCTCGAGTTAAAGTTCTATCTATGTAATTGACCATTTAAAAGTTTATTTTAACTCAGATTGCTACGATACACTATCACTGAATCAAATCACTTTCTATCTATGTTTGCCATGAGCGACATATTAATTTGCAGTAACATTGAAAACGGAAACCGAGAACACAGTGATTCATAGACTCCTAGAAAATCCTGCCCACTGTGCAGGAAAACACCCGTAGAGTAAGTACAGGGAATACGAAAATATTAGTGTCTATACCATACAGAGATATTGACATAAATCGTGACTCTTATATGTCCCTTCCTTATGAGATAATTTAATATAACCATATTTCAAAAGTCCTATTCCTCGCGCCGACATCATGCAGGTCTCGACATGTTATTTCTCTTTTTACTTTTTTTTAATTACTTAACGCACATATAGTATAATACACCGCGATGAACTTGTAAGAACAGAGCCCGGCCATATTTCGCTGACACCTGCTCCGCAAGAAAGCGTGTATTCTTACAGACATCCATAGTACGGAGCTGATATTAATTAAATTTACATCTTGAATAATCACAGATTTCTCACGGTGAAAGGGATTTATATCGCACGAATGCTACATGAAACCCAGTGGATATATCTATATAACATCCATGTTAGACAGGATCACTTGGAATGTACCAAGTACCAAGGCGCCTTATAACTTTTTAGCAAATGATACCGACCCAGTTACAATGTAGAGAGAATGAAAGCTGTAAGATTTGTCGATGAGTGATAAAAGTACTCCACAAGGTAATTGGGCGGAAATTTCTGTCGCCTTGCTTATTAATTTTACACAAATACAACCCCTGGGCATACTTGTATTTGTCACACACTCAAACAACTGACTGAAGCCTACAACTGAAATAAGCGCCCTTCAATGGCGCCGGGTAACCATAAATAGAACATTTTCATCTGCTCTCAAAGCACATAAGAGGGTGAAACTCGGCAGATATTACAGCGTATGCATGGGGCATTGTGTCCAGGATGATCAAATGAAGTTAAATCGTCACGAACTGTCAGGAGAACATCCTGGGATTCAATCATGCTGAATTCTTTTTGCCTGTATACGTGCGAGGAAGTTATAAAGTATTGATGTGGCCTGTCATGAGATCGAAAGACGTGACCGGCGCCTTGTTTTATCGAAGCCGCGCAGTTTGCAACGGATCCACGGTCACTCAAAGAGACACACGAGACAGTGGATAAGAATCGGAAGACTTTCGAGTCAACCATTTATTAAATGACTGATTACTGACTGACAAATACATTGATTGTTTGATCAATCGATTGATATTATGACGATATCGTGACCGTCACGTTATTTTTTTTTAAAAATGTTATGCAATTATTTCACATATTGGCTACCATGGTGACCAGAGTAAAAAGTTGCTGGACATCTTTTCAGGGGAAAAGAAGTACTTGACATTCAGCTGACGTCTTGGAACAGTCACGCTGTAAGTGGAAGTCAATAAGCAGCGGGATATCCAGGTTTCCCATTCCCTTCTATTACAAGATAATTACTTGACAGCAAACGATCACAATTTGACCATCGCACGAGAGGTCTTGACAGGGAAAGCGGCGTCCTCGGCAAGTAGATGACGTGGAGTTGCCGATCCCAGGAAATTAGTGTGTTTTGCTCGGCTAATAGATGTCACATTTGCGTACTCTACTCTATTGCGGTTAGGTCTCAGCTACAAATAAGATCAGAACACAGGTGCTATCGTCCAGGTAAGAAGACAGCAAGGGTTATAAACCGCTTTTTGTTTGTAAGACTGAAGGGGATATTTCTGTGTGATTTGTTTGTTGGCATACTGTGCTTTGACTGAGCCATCGTATCTTGCTGCTGTCTGTCGCCACATCAGAGGAAGTGCGAGAGCTCAGAAACGGTGTTGGCCAGCCCGTATAAGGTACGATGACTTCTCCTGGTGTTACTGTTCTTTAAACGAATGGTTGCTGGTTCACCATTGGCATGCAACAAACAATTTGTCTTTGACTAATTCCAATGAGACATAAATGTCGACATTGCTGAGTATTTCATATGCAAAACAGGCATCGAAGTGCTCATTGTTTATAATTTATATGTGTAGTTCGTAACTACAGTTTAGTTAGTATTCAGCATTTGAATTTGCCTTCCTGGCAGGGTTACAAGAGTTCGGTGCTCATTGTATTTCACCTTATCACTTAACATCTTGGGATTACGATCCCTGAGCAAAAACGTCTAATTAGCTAGCCATTGCGACTACGGTCTATGGCTACACACATATAAATGACTAAAAGCATTAGCTAGCTTAGCGAAATCTTCCTTGCATTCGAAAGTAAATCCTTCAAAGCTGCTAATACCTATACCTAAGTCCATGGACAAGATAACTTGAACTATTTCCACCTTCCTATCCTTAACTCCCTGTGTCTGGGTCGGAAACCTTCATTTGTGTAAGTTTAGTTGTCTGTCAACGAACCCTATTGAATTGTATTAAGCAATATTAGAAATAACTGATATTTGAACTTTCATTGCCCTTGCAAAAAGACAACATTATGAAGGGTACTTAGACGTACGTCTTATTAGATGATGATGATGATGATGATGATGATGATGATAATGATGATGACGACGACGACGACAGCGTCGGCGGCGACAATCAGGACGATGATGATGAAAATGATGCGATGATGATGATGATGATGATGATGATGATGATGATGATGATGATGTGATAAGCAGTGCTGTAGGCTAGAGAGTGTGATGTACAATGCCCTAGGCTAGGGAGTTTGATGTACAATGTCCCATGCTAGGGAGTGTGATGTACAATGTGCCATGCTAGGGAGTGTGATGTACAATGCCCTAGGCTAGGGAGTTTTGATGTACAATGTCCCATGCTAGGGAGTGTGGTGTACAATGCCCTACGCTACGGAGTTTGATGTACAGTGTCCCAGGCTAGAGAGTGTGATGTACAATGCCCTAGGCTAGGGAGTTTGATGTACAATGTCCCATGCTAGGGAGTGTGATGTACAATGCCCTTGGCTAGGGGGTGTGACATGATGTGTACTAAGGTAGGAAAGCATGGACTAGGTTAGCCAAGCATGACTTTTCATTCGGTGTTTGCGAGAGAGGCATTCATTCTGTGGCTGTGTTTTTATCAATTTGAACATTAGAATGTACACTGTGTTCCATTAAGCTGATTCAAATCACGGGGACCACATTGTCAGCTTGCTTATTAGCGGCTTTTCCTGGTCACCGAAAAACGAATTCAATCGACCAGTGTGTGATTAGCCACAAGATCACTTATGGCGCTCAGCTGTTACAACGTTCCTTTCATTAGAAGAAGAATCTAAAAATAGCGAGATGGACCTTGTTTGAAAAAGAGGAAAATCATCTGCGTATACGCTAGGCCATCTATTAGGCTATGTGTTGAATAGTCGGATTTGGCATCACAATGTATTAGATTTATTGAAACGTGACTCGTTTCGAAATAGATAAACAAAATAACAGATGTTCATATTTCAATTATTCTACGATAAATCCTGTAAAGAAAAAAATTAACATTGAATATCATTCTAAAACCGGGCAAATGTCAAGGAAGCAATAAAGGCTCGTATTGTTGTGTAAATTGGACTGCAAATATAATAAAAACTTCATAGAAAGAATAGTCAGTGATTTTTTTACTGTTTAAGATTGATCAATGCAGACAAACCTTCTAAAACTGGAACTCACCTGGAGTCAACATTAAAAATGACTACATATCAGTGTTATCCTATTATTGTGACACCACGGATATAAAGTACATACGCTTAGTCAACAAGCACCGCATTTTTGTGAATAATTATTTCTCAGATATTGCATTTACGACAAGTCTCGTGAGTGTTGTCATTTTCACCAGAAAAACCAAAATAACATCTAATGCAACGCAGGAAGTAGTAACTTGACTAGTTTCGGTATGATTCGCACCGAATAAGAAATTTGTGAGTCTTAAGGTAAGAACGCGCCTTGTAGACAGACATTCAGTCTTTCAAATTTCTACAATTCTTTTCCGAAATGCCACTTGTTTGGGCTTATTTTTGAGCTCTTGGAGAAAGAAAAACTTTTACCGTGTTAGTTTTTCGAAAATCCAAAAGTTAATCTTCCCCATAGAACTAACACATGGATGGCGGCCATTTTAAATTTCAAATATCGCAAAAGTTTTGGTAATTTTCGCAAAGTCCACACTTTGCACGGTGACTCCGGGTTTTTATTGTTGATTTGGTAAGGAATGGCTGAAAGTTTCATTTAGGAAAGTTTGAGCAAAAGTCTTTCACTCTCAAGGGGCACACTACCTTAGTACATGTATTATTGTCCTTCCGATGAATTGTGCCTTCAATGTGATTTACCGCGTGAAGGTAACACTCCGATTTTATGACACAGGTGGAGGTATCAAATAAAAAAATATACCTATATATGCCAAACTAGAATATCAATGTTGTTGCTGGTCATCGATTTAGTAGGTAAAGCTCACTTTGCTGCAACTTTTGATAAAATTTCCGTTATTTTTCTTCCCTCGTGAAATACAGTTTCTTACCCCATTTCTCAAATCGTGTCGAAATGTTTAGTGTTCAATTTGTCAAGCCAGCCTACATATGTGATTTGATGTCGACTGCAATGTCATTGTTGGCAATTTATCATGGACTAGAATATGTCAACTATGACATTGTATGTAGACTATGCATTTCGTCGGTACGGCTAATACTTTAGATTTTAACAAACTTGAAGGAAAAAATAAGGAACTGTATTTGTTTTGTAGACAAACGTAATTAAAATATGATTAAAAATTATATTGTCATTTTGATATGCAACCCTAAGTATAAAAACGCCAGTACCGCTTCTATAAAGTACCCTACTTGTAAAACATCTAATGATATAAGATGGGCCAGTGTTGCAAAATTAGTGTCTGAGTATATTAAGACTTCGTATAAGTTGCAGACACGAGCCAGTTCCGCTCTGGCCGCTGCTTTATATAATTATTATCGACAACGATCAAACTAGCTGTTTCAGTGAAATCTAACGAACAAGGAGCATGTGGCTATAGATATTCTCAACGGCAGTGGACTGACTACCGCTGTGTCTCGTCAGGGACTGGACATAAATTATAGGGGGGGTGGGCCGGTGTTTTTCGAAAAACCGCTGCGTAAAAAATAGTGACCCTTCAAAAGTTCATGCACAAAAATAGTGACCCTCCCCCTTATCCGTGCATGAGAATAAGTGACCCTCCCCTGTTACTCAATACCCCCCCAAAAAAAACCGCAATGTGTTGAAGACCCCCTTCTGACTTGCTATACTTTTTAAGTCGCCCTCCCGAAAGGAAGGCAAAATGTGGCCGATATAACGCGTTGTCCAAAAAATATCAAATCATATGTGTGTTATTCATGTAAATGTACTTTGCTTGAAGTGGCAGGTAAAAAGTGCATGCTGTACAAAAAATGTAATTTTTAGATTTTATCGATAATGTTGATTCACTATACATGTAGTAGACTATAAGAAAACTACGAATGTGTATTTTCCAGTATAAAACTAGCTATATCTGTTCATATACAGATGTTTAATAACTGATATAGATATACTTGATTAGCATGGGTTGTTTACAAGTGCACATGTGAACAAGATATTTGATTTTGGAATTTCTGTCAAAATGTGATCCACTATACATGGGAGTCTATGACAAAACTATACATGGGAGTCTATGACAAAACTGTCAAAAAATTTTCAGAATTAAAAATTTGCACTATTTGTGCATATATAGACCCTGAATAATTGACATAATTGTGCTTGATTAGAAGAGGGTGGTAAAATGTGCATCTGTGTACAATAACTTTGTTTTTGGAATTTCGCATAAAATGTTGATCCACTATACATGGGAGTCTATGACAAAACTGTAAAAAAAAATTTTCAGAATTAAAAATATGCACTATTTGTGTATATATGACCCTGAATAATTGACATAATTGTGCTTGATTAGAAGAGGGTGGTAACACGTGCATCTGTGTACAATAACTTTGTTTTTGGAATTTCGCATGAAATGTGGATCCATTATACATTGTAGTCTATGAAGAAACTATGAATAATTTGTTTTAAATACAAACTTGGCAAATCTGTGTATTTATGTATGCTTGATTATTGATATTTATGTTCTTGATTAGACTAGAGTGGTTACAAGTCCATGTGTGTGCAAGAAATTTGATTTTGGAATTTCACCGAAATGTTGATTCACTATACATGGCAGTCTATGGTGAAACCCTATGAATAATTTTTTTCCAATACAAAAATAGGTAAATCTGTGCATTTATGTACACTCAATTATTGGTACTAATTTCATGATTAGACTAGAGTGGTTTCAAGTCGATTGTTGTGCAAAAAATTTGATTTTGGCATATCACTTAAATGTCGATTTACTATACATGGCAGTCTATGATGAAACTATGAATAATTTTTTCCAATACAAAAATAGGAAAATCTGTGCATTTATGTACACTTGATTATTGGTATTAATGTTCATGATTAGACTAGAGTAGTTTCAAGTCAATGGGTGTGCAAGAAATTTGATTTTGGAATTTCACTGAAATGTCCATTCACTATACATGGCAGTCTATGATGAAACTATGAATAATTTTTTTCCAATACAAAACTTGGTAAACCTGTGCATTTATGTACACCTAATTATTAGTATTAATATTCATGATTAGACTAGAGTGGCCATGGTTGTGCAAGAAATTTGATTTTTGCAATTTCACCAAAATGTTGATTCACTATACATTGTAGGCTATGAGGAAACTACAAATAACTCATAGGTTATCTGATCCTAAATTGTTATTCAAAAGTTGTTCGACCTGAAGCTTCCAGTTGTTATTGACGACACTATGCACTATTCTGAATAGTTTGTATTCTGTCAATGTCCTCAAAAAATTAAAAAATGTACATACAGCGACATGAACGTTTGACACCGACCTATACCCAATGTATTGTCAATGGGAGAATGATGTCAAATAAGTAATCTCCCAAATTGTTATTGAAAGAGTCATTATAGGGGACAGTTATGCACAATAGTGTTGAATAAGTAGAAATCATGACAACTTAAATCAATGTGGCTGCTTGGAACATCAATACATTGTTTATTATACCTCAAATTTGCGCCCGAAGGGCGCGCCGAAAATGGTAATGGCAGAAAATGAAAGTGCCAGGAGGTATTTTTTCTTTTTTCAGTATTCCATAACGTGCACATGCAATTTCAGCTTTGATGCATGAAAAAAGGTGACCCTCCCCCATAGGCTTGCACAAAATTTTATGACCCTTCAAAAATGCTTGCGCGAAAAATGGCGACCCACCCCCAAAAAACACCGGCCCACCCCCCCCCCCTGTAATTTGTGTCCAGTCCCTCAATACAATGCAATTCTTGGTGACAGCAATTCACTATTTGCTGATAGAAATGTCAAAGATAGCCTCGGATGACAATGATGCGGCCAAATGATTTCACGACTGTTGATTCAATTCTGGAAATAGATAATACCCAGATTGAAAAAACGACAGAGACAATAAAGGATTTTGGTTTCACACGGTATATTTAACAAAATGTGAACAAATTAGCTGATCACGATGTCAACATTCGAACCGACTGAGCACTGTTACGACGGTGTGTACGTATGGCTATTATGACTGAGATTACATCCTACGTTGACAATCTCTAGGATATTTGTTAAGATACATCTGTTAAAACCGCTTGAACACTGTTAACACTGCTTCATTCCGCATCAATTTATGTCATTTTTTTATCAAATTAAAACCTCTTCAATGCATTGTACATAACATTTATATAATATGGATCCCAATATGATCAAGTAATTTAGAATACATTCAACGCGATTCATGCGAAACACAGGGATGGCGGCCATTTTGAATTTCAAACATCGGTATATCTCGGGCAATTTGTTTCTCCAGTACCAAAATTTGATCGATTACCCCCCCCCCCGCGATTTAAAGTTTACTTGGTGACAGCTTTAGAAAAAAGTTTACTTGGTGACGGCTTTAGGAAAAAAAGTTTAAGTCTTTCAGTTTTGAGGTGCGAACCTAGGAACCTTAGTTGATCACCTTGAAATTAAAGACATAACTTTTTGGCCAAACGTTCAATCAAGAAACCTTAAAAACTTTCGTTTCAACATCCAGAACAAAAACATCTGTTATCGTGCAAAATTTAAACTAGTAAAAAATACATCCCCTCCTCCCCAATATAGTTTCTGAGATTTAAAATTCAAAATGGTCGCCAAGCGTTTGTTAACTCTATTAGGGATGCAATTCGATTTTCTCAAAACTAAGCTCATGGAAACGTAAGCTGTGTAGTGCAGAAAATCAGTGTAAAAGGTGGAATCTGAAAACCTGTCTACCTTGTTTACGTTGTTACCTACGACCCGATCTAGTTGAAGTTGGAACTGTAGTAAACCTAGACCAAGACATCTAGACAAACACTGTATTCTGGGGGTCTCTTAATCTACCAGTCTTCAACTGATTTATGAAATACGATTACAAAGAGGCACGTCACGAGTCTCTAACTTTCCACTTGACGTCTTTCCCCAGCAGGAAAAAACATATTAATTTCCATACCTCAAAGCACAGTGCCGCTTCCGTGCGTCATATTCTACTGACATCCCTCCTCCTTTCCAAAACATTTATTTTGTAGAAGTTAGATGTCCCTCGCTTTGCCTTATTAACATTGGAAATTTAATCCTAACCATGTGAGAAATTAGATTTGAGAATTTCATATCGCGTTTCCCCGACGTAATTTGGACTCCGGAGACATGTACCTTACGGACGGTAATTCTGTGGGCTAAGTTTTCATCGGAGGGAAACACAATACCGTTATCCTAATATGGATATGGACTGGCGATGAAAGCTTTTGGTACGTAATAGAAAAACAAATTATCAAGTAATATGCCATAGCGATATTTTTCTGCTGCCTTTATTAGATCGGATTTATTCAACTTGTTGCTTGTAATACTACGCTCACAGCCATTATTTCCATAACAACTACTAGCTACAAAGATCTTCTGATTGTATATCCTTCCGCATCTTAAAATAAAGTCAATTCTTTACGACGCCTTTTGTCATGTATGTCATATTAAACAAGGAGAGTGATATTTGTGTCGCCATGGCACAAAGGGTGCCTTAAAAATTCAATCGTCTTATCATTTCACTCTATACATGTACGCGTGATTTGGCCATGAAATAATATCATAGTTTCCGGTAACCCGATCTATCCTTTTATGTGCTACACCCTTAGCCTACACATTTTTCTTACTCTCCAAAATGTAATACGTGAGTTTACCTACTGCTCGTTTTCAAGGGTCGCAGTGAGCAAAAAGATTAAATAGGGTATCGACCGACCTATCCTGTTTTTCGTACCCTTAGAACGTGGAATAAGCCTTTTTTAGTATCGACACTGGTTAAAGCAAAGATTCAACTCGTTAGCAGCCTTTGTCATCGCTTCCGTGTGCTTATTAACAGTCACCTTATGTGAGTAATGTTTACATTATTAGGCTACTGCGTTCAGAATGTACAAACCTATCAAAACGGATAGTTTAATAAGAGTGACTGACCGCTGCCAGCTGATGACCGTTTACAAACCCTCCAATAATTACAAACACTGATTTAAAATTGTGTTGTCGATAAGTCATTCCCAATACTATCAGTACTCTCCATAGAATTTACTTTCCTAAATCAACTTCTGAACCAGAAAGCAATCAATGAAGTTGTCCGTCAGCAACAGGATGGTTAATGTCTTGCTTTCTGGACACAATAGTTAATCGTAGTCCACAAACAGAATAAACCAGTCGAATATTATTCCAAGATATTACATTACCCGATGATTCGTTGGTTTATATCCACACTATAGTTGTTGTGTGGTAAGGTCAAATAAACTTTTCATGACATCTGTTCAGTTATGTTTCAATATCCTACACATAGTTGTGCCAAAGACTCTTCACACTTGTTATGTGCATGTCCTTATCACTACATTGCGATGTTTAATCGGTTAGTAATACTTAAATGTATGGCTCTAAACATATACAAACAATGCGTTGATTGATTGCCGAAAGACATAAAACTAAGGTTTATATCTGTTTTTCATCACGATCTTTATCTTGACAGAAAGGTTTTTGTAATTGCCGGCAGAAGGATTGGATATAGCATGCTTTAAACTTTCTCCAAAGTTTATCGTGTCCTGTTTACTGGTCCTACATAGTTTGCAACATTTTATAGCGGAGAAAGTAAAACAGAAAAGTTGTTTACTCCTTATCAGTGCATATCTGTTCTTTCGCCTTTAGATGCGTATAATTTCCACTAAGATCTAACTTTGGACGGCAATACTGGCATTGATAATTGCTATACGTTTTCGATGACGGCAAAAAACATCACAAGAACTGTAATGCAACGCACATAACAATCACTGACACGATGATTAAATACCGTCTGTTACGAAAGATGTCACGACAATGTCATTTGACAGGGAGTATAATATCATGTGCATCATGGGAGTCTTGGGGTCAGTGGAGGGTCAGTCGCTTGAGCTCATTTATAAGGAGAGTGATAACACCGATTCTTCTATTTTATCGACAGGCGTGCCAACACCGAGATCGTTGTCAGCCAGTGCGTCATTCGTGGACGGCTTACAGTAGATGTACAACGTGGTGCAGATAGACCAGGGGCTACTTCAAGGCTCATCCCAAGATTAATTATTCTATCTTCATAAAGCATGCGTTGAGCTGAAGAGGTTTCAACACGCCCATACTGACCTTGACATTCAAGGTAAGTATCACTTCTACTTCTCTCGTTCACCAATTCAAGCAACAAAGATCAGGATACTTTTCCTAGATTTTTGATATTTACGTTATTTTCTTCTTCTTGCTTCTGATCTACGGAGGTATCACTGCAATAATCAAAATAAAGACCTTTTGAGCTTTGATTAAAGTGCTTTGATTCACAAATACCTAATAATTTCGGTTAAATGCAACTTTCAGGTCGCTTCAGGCGTCATGTCGTCTAATAGTTTGTGAATATCTGTGTGGCGTAAAATCTAAAAGATAGATTACGTTTCTATCGGGTGCGCTGTTGCATACGTCAAAGTATGAAAACCATGCTTATGAACGGCTAACGAGTGTTCATGGAACTGGCACCTAATGAGACATTTGACATTTCGCAGAAAAGAAAATAACATTGCTGTGGGGTAGAGCTTAAAAGCGCATTCATTTAGATTATGACAGAGGTTGAACCAGAACAATACATGTCACGGCAATGATGATAATTTCCTTCAAATCCATGCCGTTTTATTGTGTCGTAATTGACCAAAATCATTGATAATGAAATGATTGAGGTGTGATCAAAGTTTCAATTTCGATTAATAACATTACAAAAACGTTTAATATTGTTCAATATAATATTGCTGACAGCCATGCTAATTAGCAAGGGTTTCATAATTTTTACATTATGTTTCATAATTATTATATTATTACCTCCTGACAATGTGAATCTCTGAGACGAATGCTTAGGCCTAAAGCCGCAACTTTAAATCCAAGGTTCTCGCCTTAGTGGAGTTCTCCTCCCAGTCAAACACCTGGCCAGTACGATGTTTGATTTCTATAACATTAATTACACAAACTGATCTCAACCTTTTATCACCTTTTGCTAATCCTGCAAACAGAGTTTATACAATTTGATTGACGGTCGGTTCAAATTACCAACGGTCATTGACTCCCCACCAACAAAGCTCGAATTTCCTAAAAAATCGTCTTCCAGTGGCGTTAGAATTTTAATATAACCACAGAGTTTGATCGGCCGCAGCTTCGCGCTGACCGCTTGGCAGTCTGTTTGCGTTTTTGAGGCCGGAAAAAACTAAAAAGTGGCACTTTCTGGAGCTTATGCCCGCGGGTTGCCTATCTGGTGTCTACTTGCACACTGAACGCCGCCATAGCTTTGCGTCCTTTTAAAGGGAGGCTCCGCCTTTAATGCAGTTCAGTATTGTGGTTCTTTGCTCAATAATCTAAATTAGATCTTCTGGCAAGTAATAGCATCTATTTTGTTCCAACCTCTGTAGGTGTAGTGTTAAAGTCAGTGTTAGAATAAAAATCCAAGACTTATACAAATTGTTATGTCTACATCCCTATATTTTAAGGTAGAATGCGCCTCGGGGACAGATATTCAGAGTCTCAAAATGTTATAATTCTTTTCTAATCTACCACTTGTGGGGGTTCATTTTAAAGTTCTTGGGGTAACAAAACTTTTCACCGTCTTAGTTTTTCGAACATCCAAAATTTTATTTTTCTTTAAAGAGTTAAAGGTACACTGTCACCTGTTCCAATTTTGCCACAGTAACCGTGGAAAGAGAAAATCTAACCAATCACAGATTTTAAGCGGGTGGCCGCTTTTTAAAAACAGCGCCCTCATATGGGCATTTTGAATATCAAGGAACGCCTCTTTGACCATATATGGGCATATTTAGATTAGATTAGAAAAGACAGTGGTTACGATATTCCATGAGGAAAGTTTGCGCGAAAGTTTAAGTCTTAAAAGTTAATATAATACTTAATTCCCTCGGTATTAAGTTTATAAACGTCGTAAAAGAGACTGAAAAAAGGTTACTGACATACCAAGAATACCTTTATATCGGGAATATTACATATCTATTATGTTAGAGAATCCTGCGCCGCTTTGAAACTACCTCATAGGCTAATTATTATTTATGATCCATGTAGCAGTAACCTTCTATAGTAATTTAAGATTTCAAAAACTTGTAAAATGCGAATATTTACAGTTGTTCACTCTATAATCTATAATCTTAAAGGGCTCTTCTATGATCGATATGCCGTAATTACAACATTTAAGTTGAATAACAAATCAAGTCTACTCCAAGCTGGTAGCCTTGGTCCGATCATCACGAACCGGTTTGTCTCGTCAAATGTATCATTCGACTTTCAGATTTGAATTTCGGAGAAATTACAAGGTACGCCGATTCGACTTTGGTCTTATCAGTCGTTAAATCGAATGCACCACGTGTCCTAAAGGACTGTCCAATTCACAATATATCAACATCCTAACTACTACGATCATTGCGTTCCTTAATTGAACAAAAAGATCAAATTACGTCCCCTAACGACGTGATTTCATTTGTATATTCCAATTTCAACGTTAACGCTGTACCTGCAGGTCAAATATCAATGATGTCCATATCTACATTACTTGCATCAAAACAAACCACTTTATGCTTGACTGAAATGCCATCAACAAATTACAAACCTCAGTTTTGACAAAATTACGAAATTCAATGCATCTGTGTCTGTTATCGATGACGCTGAACCATTGTCCTTGAGATGGCATTGAACATCGTATCTTGCGATCTGACGCACGGTATACGGAACAGGCAAATGTGTAACTAGGCGTTTATTGATATGCCCATCATCGGTCTTTACAGCGTGAGTATCTCGTTATACGGACAGGAGCAGTCCCAGGTGAATCCAGACCTTTTCATTCCACCCTCTTACACCGTTGCTGACGTACTTGGAAACAAATCCACAGAGATGTGTCTGAAGTATACACCTACTTTACACGAAAGTGACTTGAATTTCTCCAAGAATCTGTGCCGTTGCCTGGATTTACTCTACACTAACCTAACATGATAATAACTAACCATGCGTGATAGAAAACTTTAATTACATGCCTGCATGCTATTCAAAACCTTTCTGTTGGTCTGCGGCTGGACAAACTCACCTTCTCGGTCACGGAAGGACGTTTCTCTTTGTTCAGTGGTAGCTCAGACAGCTACTCCCTTTTCTCCTACAATTCTTTGAAAGGAAATCTCAACAAGCCTAGTTTGTCCCTCGACAAATAAATAAAGGCCAACGCCTTTTAGTCACGGACTTTGTAGCACCTGGTTTGTGGTATGTAAGTACATAAATGTAGGGTAAAAGTTGCAATCCTTTCGTAAAGCTTCATCATCATGGACTAAATTCAGAAAATACGGAACACGCTTAGAACCCACGATTAATGGGTTGACCAGGGAGATAATCTGCCGCGGTTATCAAATTCCGGTACGAACATTTGAAAAACTTGATTTTCGAATCATGTCCTTCAATATAGCAGGAAGATTACATGGCTCGTCACAACCAACAGCGCTGTATCGCAATGCACCATCGAAACACACCGGTTTGGGCAGACATTTATCAGGGCGAAATAATCAAAAACTGTGAATATGCCACATATATATGTCAGTGAGAACATCTTTGGTGCAGAGCTCGTTGATGGCGTCAAACCACTTGTACATGTCGTTTTCCAGAGCTTAAGTATGTCACTGTAAATTAGGTCATGTTCAAGCAATTTCAAATAGTGTATCGTTATTACTTTTGTATATTCTTCAAGCTGTTGTCGCGTCACGACCTTTTGTACAAGGTTTGTTAATGCACCATTCGAAGCTTGCCCTCATAATAGCACATAAGGGACCGTCTCAGATTGTTGCAGAAGTTCAAAAAGCGAAATTCATTCGTTGAGGGGGGAGGGGGTTTGACTTCCATTCAATTAGTGAACTTCACTTTCGCACTTTTATTTTGTGATCACAAGTTTTCGTGTGTTTATTTTAAATTAAAGAAAAACTGCACACTCTTGCCAACAAATTTGTAACTGTTTCAATCTCATTTGTGCCACAAAACACAATATACCAATAATAACATTGTATCCTAAACCTTTCATTCATCAAATTATACAAAGACAAAAGTATCATTTTTTAAAATGTGCTATTATAATTTATGAGCGTCTGCTCTAACCACTAGATGTCTCTATTCTCATTAGTAATGCACCTGGTCATAGTCGTTGTAATATGATTGAACATGCCTTGGCCCCCTTGTCAAAGTTTCTCGCTTATTTACCGCCCCTACCCAGTACAAATTGCGTGTTCACAAAGACAAAGAACAGCACAAGAGATGCAAAAAGGGGAAGTAAAATAAATGAAATTTTTATGCGGCAAAATGCCCTGTTAGCACTCAAATCTCATCGATTACTTTAATTGTAGTGTGGCAAGGGGCATACATCTTTAGTAGCTGTAGCAAAATGCAACATGTACTCTCAGGTAGACATGAACATTTCGCACTTTTGAAGTTTCGTTTAGGGGGAGGGGGTTAAGATCTAAACGAAGGAATTTCGTTTCTTGAACTTCTGCGACAATCTGAGACGGTCCCTAAGTTATTACAAACAAAATAATGCGTTGTAGGTGTCAAGATCAAAATATCAATTACCAAACGTCACAGAACATGAAGGCAAGATATCCCTCCCTGCGAGACGTAGTGCAATGCTTTGCAGTGTGGTGAAAGTCATGATGACAAGTTGATTCGATACAATTTGCAAAAAGTAGCTTTGTAACCGACTGGCATTTAAGCTGAAAATCACATGATGCAATTTTTCCAAATGGAACTAGTGATCTTTGTGGTTCAATACCTGAGCTAAGTCGTTAGTTTTCTGACCGCGACTCTTCCATAGGCTGTAGAGTTCATGAAGCAATCGTACTCGCACACAGATAGCTGGCTCTTTCAATTCATTGTTAACGATGTAGGAACATGACTTTTACTCGCCACTAGAATTCATCTTAACATCTGTCACGGGGGTTATTTTGAATGCGATGACAATCTGAGTGCGTGATCCATATTCTGGGATAAAAGTCACATCATACGACCCTATATCACACAACCCCCACGTCACGCACCAGCATATGGCACACAGCTTTCTTTATCTTGCTTATAATCCGATTCATTATCGAAAGTTATCTCAGTAATCCGAACAAGCAGCGTTAAGAACCAAAGCCCCGTATTATCAGCAACTGAACCATGTGATACAGTGTAAATGTCACTAAGATTTACGGCATCGCCCTACTTTTCAAGAAAGGTTTATATTCTCTTCGGTGCATTCTTGTAAGAAAGAGAGGAGACTTGGACAAGATACTGATGATGTCACTGAAGAGAGGACACTAAGCTTGCACTACCTGTGGATGATGTCACTATGACAACACCCATGAAGTCCATGGAGCATGTAAAGGGGATAAAGTTGCTATGTTGAACTCAAGTCTTGAGATGTTATAGTTTAATGATGTCTATTAAATTGGCAATAAACTTTATAGCTCTAGAACTTTGCTAATGGGAATTCTGCCCATTAAATTTCCAGAGCTCATTACACAAAGAATGGTCTACTCGCAGTGTTTTTACCATTTAATCAAGTTTAAAGCTGCCTATGCTTACTAATGGGTATGTTGGATAACTAGCCCCATGTTTTGAAAAAAAATGAGAAAAATAGATTAATAAAGGATCTAAAATATAGACTCTGAATTTAGTCATGATTCGTGACACGTTCGACTTTGTTCATGAATAAAAATCATAGAAATTCTTTGAACACTTTTCTAAAGTAATTACAATTTCATTAGAATGAACAAATTATCCGTTGACATGTTACCATTGAAATTTCATTTCAGCCTATAATATCTTCTTAATGGTACTAAAGTTGGTAGATGGATTCACATTTTTCAATAAAATCCACATTTCTTTTTACGTTTGAATATATATGACTTTAGGTGCTGTGTATCAACGGTCGATATATCTGTGTCCTCGGGGAATAATAGTGTACATCAGTCGTGCCAATATCAATCACAGAAATCGAAACTTGCATGATCTGAAACCATTCCCTGCAATCGTACGCCCATGACGATGATAACGATGGAAATGTACATGAATGATTGCAAAGACGCCAAAAACACAAATAGACACGACAGAGTATTATCAAAAAGATAGAGATCTAAGCCAGCTCTTACAAAGTGTATTTTCTCATTTCAAGCCGCCCGTCATCTTCTACCGTTTTCTATTTCTAGTGCACTAGGCAGCAGCAGTAAGCTATGTCGCTGATATTTCCAAAGCACATAGTACGTACTACTTTGAATGCTTTTGTGCAGGGAATTTCGCTAAGTTTTAGTCTTTTATGCCCGTCCACTTTCACGATCTTTTCCTAACAGTTTAAAAACTACGCACCGTTGTCATGGTTACGAAGGGTTTTCTTTAGTATAATCTGAAATATTGAAGACGAAACAGTCTTTCGCAAAGTGCTACTTACGTTTACTCGTACACCTGGATTTGGGTATACCGTCACTAACGGACATGGTACACAAATAGCCGTGAAATATTGTCTTTAGCGATTTCGTTATGGAAAGCACATGAACAAGTCTTTCTAGCTTAAATCATTCCGCCCTCTTTCCCATGTTCTTAAAAGGTATAGAAAACACTTAAAGTATCCGTTTGCATTAGGCAAATCGAGTTTCCGCTTTTCAAGGGCAGGCATATGCTGTGAAGAAAAATCATTAATATTATAGCTGGAGGTGATAATAGGAACAGAACATCAATTTATTCGGATTTCATCAGGAAGTTTAGAGTGCATTGTTCCAGGGGGTATGTTCTCCTCCCTGTGTTCACAGGAAATATAAATCCCTATGGGATTCAACGTATTCCTAGTCGTCGTTGTGAACAATTTACTCCTCGCTTGTTCCCCGAGGCATCTGCCATACAAATTTCAACAAAGGCGACCTTCCCCTGGAAAAACTGTAAAAAAAAATACGACGACGCTGTGTTTATAAGTGTACAATTACATCTCTTGCTGTTTGATTTCGTTTTGACAGCTCCATTCAAAAATTGTATGACTTATTGTTTACTTTCGGGCGAGACGTGAGAAACCGTCTTCCGCTGCTGCGGCGCTTCCGCCACCGTCGGGGTGGCGTGATTCGTCATGTTAGCCGATCAGAATTTTGACTCCACGCTGAGATCTATGCATCTCATTCAAAACAGGGGAATAATGGTCGAATTCATTAAAACGAACATCGTAAAATACATACCATCTTTGCTTTAGCTATAAGCAGATACCTGACATGTTTCCTATGATGTGAATAATAGATCCAGAAAATCCTCGACTGTAGCTTTGACTGCACTGTAGCAAAAAGTGACCCTGTCTCCACCTAAGAGATATTTACAAGTTCATCAAACTGATAAAAGATTTAAAAATCCTTGACACTATAGCAAAATAGCGCAAAATCTTTACAAGAACGACTTTTACAAGACGACTGCTGCCTATATATTATCACATGGTGTCTCTTGGTTAAAACAATTGATCGACTCATCAACTCACAACTCCCTTTCAAAGCGTAGAAGATCTATCACTAGCAGTTTATGCCCGTTTTTGTTGGGTTGTAACCGAAATTTAAACTTTTAGCAATACTCTCAATATGAGTTCCTCTCGAATCTTCCCTTCAATCAATCAAACAATCAATCAATCAATCAATCAATCAATCAAATGGATTTCTATAGCGCCAAACTCCAAAACGCAGTAGTGTTAAATGGCGCTTTACAGAGTCAGAGTTGTTCAGTACGCTCTACTGTACAGAAAAGTTTTGAGGTTCTTCTTAAAAGTATCAAGAGGTTCTCGGATAAATCTGCTGTCAATTATAAAGATGTCTTAGTTTTCACACAAGGAATTTACGTGTTTATCGTCTTTGAGGATGGTTACGGATTCCGTTTGTCACTACCTAGACGATAAGTATCCCATTTAAGTCCTTACAGCTCTGTTATTGTCAAAAACTGCTACATTTGTGTGCATTAAAATAGCTGAAAGGTCCGACAGAGTTAAATAGTTAATACACTAGAGTGAAGCAGCAGTTGACACATCATTATAGGAACGCTTAAAGACAAATCCATTCGTTTTTATTAAATTATTTCATTGTGACAGAGGTTACAGTGCCCTCCAAAGCCATTTTTCTGTGAACTTTCATTCACGGCATGAATGACGACCCAATATATGATCCGTGTTCTCAAAATGTCAGTATGAACGCTCGACTTAAAATATGTTGACATGATACTTGAATGATTTCTATGACATATCGCCGACCGGATATACGTAAATCAGGCTTGATTACGCCAGTGGGTTATTACAATAGTGGCAGCCTCGAACACGACTAGTCGCACGTGTCTATCGTGAATTGTGTCGCTGCGATTTTTACGACAAAATCATTAAATTCGACTGTGATGACAGTTGAAACGGAGGCCATTACTTGGAGCATTATCCTTAGAGAGACATGAAATAATAATCCAAGATAGGAAGGGTTCGTTTGTTGTTTATCTGAATGAATATTTCAGTAATTCAAAATATACATAAACAATTGCACCGAATTGCAGAAGTCTGCCCGGAGGAGAAGAGTACTCGATTCGAAAGCGAAGAGTACTATAAATAACCTGAAAACACTACACGAAGCCAGGGCATTGAGTAATAAAATAAAAAAAATAAAAAATTATTAAGTCAAGTTTCGCATACGATATGTACATTGTATAAGCAAAATTTCAGAATCAAATGTCTTTTAACAGCACAAACGTCCAAGATGTTGACACTGCGAAAAGTCTTTCCTGCAATGTAAATCCCCTAGAAGAGAAATCCTAGAATCTTCACGTATCATACAGAGATGACGGTCTTCATTATCCTGATTATCCTGTAATGGATTCATAATTTTGTTCTTTGAGGAAAATTTCAAAAGAACGGACCTGTTTGCCGCAGGGAAAATGCTCCGACTTGATGCGTCATTCACTAGTTTGCCGAGGGTTGCATACAACAACTTACAAGCAAAAGTAGTGACAGTATGTAATGAGATAAATGCATTCGAATCTGAAACGGCAGATGTACTGCTGGGTTTTATCCTATCTCATCATGTACAAGTATTATTTTCTGACAAACGAAAGAATCCCTATGGTTTCCATGGGATTAAACTGAACAGATCTCCATGGGGATTTTCAACAGCTCTGTCGTCCTTGTCATAAGGTCCTCTTATCCCCAAGACTTGAAGCAAATCCCGTCATTTTTTCTAAGTTCGTTGTCAATGACAACAGGACCGAATCCATGTCGGGCATCCGGAAGACTAGCTGTACGCATACAAGGCATTTCTTTGTACCATCATGGTACGCGCCTCAGGCAGTCCCGTGAGTTTTCATTGATGTATTGAGATGTTTTGTTTCTTGTTCGGTACTGATGATTCTAGAGAAGGAAAAGATTGGAATAAATCTCACTCAGTCGGCATGACTTAGTGATTTAATTTGTTCCCTTCAAAGAATGATAACTTTTGTCTTTTGTCTGCAACAGTGCATCCAAGTCCAAGCGTATTCTCATCCGAAGCATGCACATCATTATATGATTCCACACCGGTTATTGCATAGGTACATTTTTCCTAATCTTTTCCTTTCGAAGGATGAATGCATAACGACTTGATCGTCAGCTGGCTCTAATTTGACTCTGTACATTAAGACTCGTATGAATAGCATTGCAAAGAGTTGTAAGGTAGCAATCGCGGCGTCGCTTTATAACTCATCTATCAGGCAAATCAAGACGAAATTGATCATCAAGGTTGACAGTTTTCATATTGGCGACAAGAAGGACTTTATCAAAGAAGACGAAAAATTTGTTTCTGACTGTCACTGTCTGAATATCGCGACAGTAATTTCCCTGTGATAGAGATGAAAGAGTCATCACATCTTGGAAGACGCAATCATGCGTTTCTCTTCGACAAGTTCCCGGTTTACATTCTTGCGATATATGTCATAAAGTCCTTTGATTGATAGGGCTTAGAGCCTGCAGAGAAAATCATTTCAGTGAACAAATACAGAATTGAAACCAACGAAACCAAGACACACCCTGGAACATATTCGTGGAGCATAACCGTTGACCCCGTATATTTAGTAACAGCTATATACAGTCAATTGTGATTTCGACATTGCTATCAGAATGTTTCTATTCAAACATTTGGCTTTTGAGCGCTCCAACTATAAGTACATTTTGTCAAATAGCAATTTAACGCAATTATTGACATGACTGAGTTGGCAAATATTGCAAAGATGCAGCGACTAAACTTACTTGATGTATGTACGTATGGAAGATACAAAGTTTGAACGACACCTTGCAATGCAATAAACTGCCTCCTAATTGTGTTCAAAAAATGATCAATTGGTCCTTTGATTATTTATAAGATATATTATAGGAACTGGAACGAGTCCGTAGCAGAAGCAATTTGACTAAAGATGTAATTATGACCTCCAGCCTAGCTGTTCAATAGAGGATTAAAGGTTGGCATCATTTGACAATAACGAGATTGACATTTAATTTTGTCGCCCGTATTCGCTAAAACATTATTTCCTGTTGTGACGGTGATAGATGTTTGCGTGATGATCGTGCTGCATCATGAACGTACTAGTACGTTGTTGAGAGGCTAAACTGAGAGGCTGGCTTTAAAGGCAGATTGTTGTTGAAATCTCATTTGTGGTGTTGTAGACGTCTACCATAGAAACTTGCAAAGCTTTGCACAAAGTTTTCATTACACTTCAGAAGCTGATGTTACCAAGAGTGACAAAGATGGTGCAATAATTGTAGTAACCTTTTGATGAAAATCATTATGTTTCATTATCACAACAATTGGAGCCAAGGGCTCCCACGAGAATCGGCGTAATGGCTGTTTGAATATTATTCTTTACACCTTCTTGAATATTATTCTTGATTCTTCAGTGATATCGACATTTTATATTTAGAAGTGGAAAGTTTGTATATATTCTTTTAACCCTCTTGAATATTATTCTTGATTCTTCTTTTATAACCACATTTTATATTTAGAAGTGGAACTTTTATGGAGCAAATTTTTCGTATTCACCAATGTACTTGCATTTTCTTCCGAACTCTACTTTTTCAGTTTTAGGCGCAATGTTTGATCTTGTCCATCGGGGAATGGCCTTTGTTGTCTGTGGTTCGTCTTTCAGTGTCGGTATCTCTTGACGAAGGCGATTCCATTCAGTAAGAGTAGATCAACAAGCGATAGCACTAGGAGTGTATTACTTTAATCAGGTCGGGAATTCCAATGATCAGTGTTTACAGGGCGTGAGTTTTTTCGCTCAATTTCATACTCTTGACATCTTTGCTTTCATAACGTATCCCGGATTCATAAATTTACACTCTAACAACCTCAAATTTATGGGTTAATTCCCATACAAATTTCTTCATCTTTAAAATCTTCCGTTTGTTATTGCTAAAAAGATTGAAATGGCACGTCGCATTTCACAAAAGTCACTTGATCATGATGATTCCTTCCATAAGACGATATTTTAAATGCACAGTAATATGAGCACAAAGTCAAGTACCGTAAAATGAGCCATCGTTTTGCGACAATTACGCCCGTCGGCTGCTTTAACGTCTGCAATGGCACATTAGCTATAGGCTGATGGTACAAAGAGAATCCTATGTCGCTTTAGCCCGACAGGATATTACACAGCATGAAATATCAAGTTTAAGGCAAGCTTGGCTTTGACATCATAAGACTAATTTTCTTTCAATGGACATGACGTCACCTTTTCGTCATAATGAAAATGGTGTCACAATGGAACGTTTAGCTATATCATCGGTTGAGTATTACACTCATAGTGTATTGTGATATCGATATTATTCGCACGCAACAAACGCGGATGTGACGCCGAGAACTTTAACATCATCGACAAATGATCAAACAGACCGACTGATTTTGTGAACAGGCGAATAGGGCCAAGTACGCTCCTCGGAATAGAAAGTTTCCAATTTTTGCTCCGACTGTCATTAGGGAAACGTCAACCCCTACTCTTTCAAAATCAAGATGGCGGTTGGAGTGTAAATCATACATGTCATAGGATTTGAGAAATGTATTACCAAAAATATATACTGATAATATTGTTCGAAATTCAAAATGGCCGGTTTACCCGAAATTAGGCCTATCCATATTGGAAAAAAAAACAATTTTCCATTGTTCCGTAAAAGCAATAAAATATCATTTACTCAGCAAGTTTCAAAATGAGACTCAATTCAGAAAAGCAATATACCGGAACAGTACCCTAAAACTTGAAGGTCCCATAAAAAATGTTCCCGAGGCACATTCAAGCCTAAAGAAACAGAACTTTATTGCTGGACACACACGTCTCACTAACTCTTTATTTACAGTAAAATCCTAGAATCTTGATTGTGTGTTTCGAGACGTCTCAGACGCACGACAGAAACCATAATTGATATCATGTTCATTTCGATGAAGACGTATAGTGAAGCACTGCCTCTTGGCGAAAGTATAATTTTGAAACATCACACGTTTTCTGTCTTCCCCACTCAGCTATTGACAATAGAGAGTCTATAATCTCTCAATTATTTATCAGCAATGATAATAAATATATACAGAGGAGATACTCCCCATCCTTTTATAAATTGAATTATTGTATCAATGAATCAAAATGCACACAATGTAATACAGAATCTTTGCCCAGAAGGCTGCTTTTAAATGTTGAATGTTATTTATCTTGTTTTGACTGAACGATATCATAATTATTTCATGGCAAATTCGTCGAACTGACACGATATACTATCATTGTTTTGCCACTGGGATGATAACTTTCAGGTTTGTTGTCTGGTTTCCTGATAGCTATTACTAAGTGGACTTTAAAGGAAATCGACAACAAGCTATGCAATTGATGTGTTTTATGTTTAGAAATAATTGAAGGATTGTAACAACAGTTACTCCCAAAGATCATGTAGAAGATTTTGTATCAAAATTTCTGTATCTTGGTGGTGTGTTTAAATCTTACCTTGAGGATGATATCATTTCCAAACTAGGGCGATATTTTGCGTATTAAGATACTACTTTTTAATATTCTCGGTAAAACATTAATTGTGCCTAACTCGGACAGGTTTTTTAAAATTTTCATCCCGTTCGCTTGTCTGTATTAATAATACTCTGCACGTTGCCAGGTTGTTGGACATGTCGCGATATACTAGTATTTCATTTGCCTTTGCTTAAAGACAATTTCTCATTTTTAGAAGAAAATCTGCGTATAACCTTGCACGTAGAATGCGATGTACTCGCTGTATTTTTGTAAGGACGATTATTCATATCTGATTCTCATTATTTTCCATTCCAATTTCATTTGAGACAACTTTCATACCACACGTTTTTAGAGTGTTTCAGGACCTAGGGAATTCGATTATATTTCTGTATTGTTTTGTAGTTTGATGTTGTGTATCCTTGTTTTGTTCACCGATGTGATTAATCATAACACCAGTATTTTAATTATAAGTTTATTTTCATATATTGCGGACACTATCGCTAAACACAGCTGGTGTTTTAATTGATGATATCTCTAATGGGATTTATTCCTGGATTCTCCACCACGTATTACAATTATTTTTGCCGTAAACTATGAATGTTTCAGTTTGGTCTATGTCACCAGCACCGTAAATCAAGTTTAAATCCGAGCTTTCTGAGTTCGTAAAGACAACTTTGCGCATAGAATACGTGTGCCCTTGTAGACGTACGTGTTCGTATAACGTACGAATCTTAATTCAGTACACAATCAGAAGCAGCAATGCATGCTTCCTTCATTGGAACTACCTTGTCATACTACCGGAAATAAGTGAAATAATATTAAAAGTGTTGCCTACATTTGGTTGTAAAACCAAAAGACTATACTGTTTCTCAATTTTCCTAAGTAAAAGAAGACATCGAAGACATTAAGACATCGCGACATTTTATTAACGACAAGGCGAACTGGCCGACGATCTATGGCGCCAAATACTCTACTTAAGACATGAGCTAATTTAGACTGCGAGTGATCGTGTCATCGTTGAGGTCTCGTTTCATATTGGCCGACTCTCTAAGCGTGTGATTTAATGAGTGCATCTGGCAAGCTGGAATATTGACTACCATCAATTGAATTAACCATGTGTGATCATTAAGCTATACTTGACTTATAAATGAACTTTCATCTTTCAAAAAAAGCTGTATTAAAGCCATTAAAGTCATCATTTTGTAATATATCAAGGGCATATGACAGATCTTGTCAGGAGATTCATTCAACATTTCGAGAAAAAACTGCCGTGTGGGCTTTTATTGGCCGTATGGGCTTTTATTGGAGACACATAGGCCATTAATACCTACAATAAAGGGATCTAATGGATATTGCTATCTGATATATATCGCTACTTGAATACATCAAGTGTTCGCTACATGAGAATTCAGACTTCTTCACCATCTCTTTATCGTTACAACTGCGAGAAACAACAAGTATCAGGTACTCTCGACTCAACTTTCACCATAAGATATACCTGTACTTCTATTATACAGAACCGCATCACTTACTCGGTCGTTTTTCAAATACTTTGATTTTCAACTGTTGGAGAGCCTTCTCAGCCGTCTTCGCATCGAAAGCTAGATGGAGAAAAAATATAGGAGAGTCGTTTTTAGTTCTCTGTGGACTATTAAAAAAGATTTACAACTGCAAATATTAGCAATAACCTGGCACATACGGTGCTACAGTATTAAGAGATTCCCATCTTTACATGAAGTCTCTATTGCGCGTGCGCGCACTATTTACCGTGAAAGGAGTATCTTCCGTGTTCAACAGCTTCGGTAAATCGAAACTAAAGTAGTTCGAAAGTTAAGCAACTACTTTGAAAACCGTTTCCAGGGTTTTTGTTTTGCGTATTTCAATATCAATTCAATGACAAGTCTGTTTCTTGAAGCATCGTCACTCACATTCAACTTGTTCATACTCATGGAGTTAAAATACCGGGTATTTCAACATTTTCTAGCAATAGACCATGTTCCGAACCGCGCGAGACATTCCGAGATATCGCGAGAATATGTGGTTCGCAGTGGACGTGTTCTCGCAACACAGGACAAACTGCTTAAAACAGGACAAGTCGCTAATTACGTTAAACACTGCATAAAATATATGAAGTTGCAATCTTTGCTCAGTTCTGCACTTTTTCTAGTTCCATACAAAGTTTGACTTGTATTACTAAGCTGGAAACCTGTTTCTACGGGCATGTATTAAAGTCTCGCAATTAGCGGAACATCGTCTATTGGTGCCACACTCATACTACCAACTGTGCTTATTAAGGCAAGTCTCTGAATGCAAACGTTTTGGCAGGTGTCATCATAGGGGATAGCCTATGTGTCCGTCCCCAGGGTTGGTAGGTGTTTGCGGTATTGCTAATAAAGGTTTATTCTACCAAACTTTGGTGTTTTGGTCTTGCACTGCCCTTGACAATCTTGCGTAAACGTTTTATCAGCATGCTGCATCTATTATCTGACCAGTTTGATTGCCTAATTCGCCAAAGCAAGCAAGGTAGTAATTTAGTCTATTATCTGATGAGTTTGAGTGCCTAATTTGCCAAAGTAAGCAAGGGTAAATTACTAATCTGTGGACGCTGTCACCAGATTATCACCGGATTAACTTTGACAAAGTCAACAACGAGCGCACCAGCAAGGTATAACTGACCTTCAGTTATACCTTGCTGGTGCGCTCGTTGTTGACTTTGTCAAAGTTAATCCGGTGATAATCTGGTGACAGCGTCCACAGATTAGTAATTTACCCTTGCTTACTTTGGCAAATTAGGCACTCAAACTGGTCAGATAATAGATGCAGCATGCTGATAAAACGTTTACGCAAGATTGTCAAGGGCAGTACAAGACCAAAACACCAAAGTTTGGTAAAATAAACCTTTATTAGCAATACAACAACAAAACACCTACCAACCCCTGGGGACGGACATATAGGCTATCCCCAATGGTGTCATTGAGTTGTTGACAAGTATGATGTGTCTCTCAGACAGATGATCACTGATGGAATCAATAACATCGGTCTGTAAATTGTGACCATGTACTGTCCATTTGGACTTACAGATTGGTATATGGCGGTACCAAATGTGGGGCGGGATGTGCTTACCCTTTTGAAACATCTGACATCACTCGTTGGTTGTTTAACCAGAGATCCATACATCTTTACTTCACGACTTTGACTGAGTTAGGTGTACCGGTAGTTTGTGATGTCCTTTACTATATATACGAATTTTGACATATGATTTGGGGGGTAACGGACGGATATAATTGCTATTAATTTATTAAGAAAATTTTCATTGGTTTTACAAAATTATCATATAAGTACTGGAGGTTGCTACGTAACAACTTTTTGATCAGAATTGTGTATTTTATTATTTATACATTTATCTTTTTTAGTTTCTATTCCTTATACAGTGTAAACAACCTATCTCGTGCAACGTATTTACGTTCTACCGCCGTAAATCTGGTTACACTAAGCAGAGAACTTGTTAAATTATTGCTTCAAATTCAGCAAAAGCCTGAATATGCTCCTTTTTGGAGCCTGAATGTCGAAAATATGGAAAGCGTGTCAAGTGATTGAATGACAGACAAAGGCTATTGAATATCAGTGTCATTTCAATGTCACATACGCTCTGCATATTGTAGCCCCTATGCGGCAACGCAACTCAAGTTCTAACGATATCATGATTAATAACCTTCGAAACTAGTAGTTTGGCGCCATTTGAGTTCAGCGACAGATTACTGGGGGAGTTTTGAGACAAGTAAGTTGGCGCCATGTCATCGACACTTCTCGATATTCGACCGATTAGTGTGAACTTGTTTGACAGGAGATGGCAGAGAATTCGCATGATCTCGAACATAATTGTCAAATGACGAGACTTAACCGTGGTTCTTTTGAAGATTCGTGTTTGAGATTTGAAAGAAGCATATCAGTTGCCTGTCACGCTGTCCCCATTCAAAGTCCGAAGAAAAGTCGGTAAACAAAGTGTCCTTGGCGGCGTGTAAGTCGAACAGACAGATATCACTTGTCGTGATGGCGGCCGGTCCTACGCATTTGTAACTTCTTAAGTTTGACATTGCTAAGGAGTACGGGTGAAAAAATAATTGACATCTTTTTCTTTGCTATAGATGAGACTTGAAATATTAACAAAGAAATTCTGAACACAGTTTAAATGTATTTCCATACTTGTCTTCGAAGATAAAATCGAGCCAAAAATGAATGCTACGATCATACGTCACCCTGTGCTGTTTTGCCATCAGCCGTCATTATACAGGATTGCCATACTATCTTGTCGGGAAAAGCATGACTTAAAAATTAGAGTTTGATAGTCGCGACCGACAACAACGACAAGCGCTCTAGATATCAGATGTAGAATAATTAGATGTTCATACGGATGATACAAATAAACTCTAGTGTTCTCTCCAAGCATCAAATCTACTTGAACAAATTGAGATAGCAAGTCAATTACCTCAGAGATCCTTCCATTGCTTCCACTGGAAAATCGTATTTACTTCCGATAATTAGTTTGAGCCCACTTGTCACTTTTCAAAAGCCTCTTCCCACTGAGTGTCCATGGTACAGTATTTCGCTATGTCATGATGAATTGCTTCCAAGGAATGAAATTTTCTATTTACTGAACACGATTCTTCTCAAGAAAATGTTTTTCCTTGTCACTGTATTTATAACAAGAAGTAATGAACGTTTTAAGGAAAATTCTCTGCTCTCCGAAAAGGCATTTTTTCTTAAAAAACGATCAAGAATTTCATTCAATAGTTACAATGGATTGCTGTTATCATGTAATTCAAGTTTAGTTTAGATTTCTTTTATCTACAGATAGTTATAATGCTCCTCTTAACACAAGCAGAGCGTCTCAAATAGAATGTAATTGGAGCGGAAAATGTAGACTTTGATGATAAATTTGATTTCTCTTTAGTTCCGTTTGCGTCCCAACTTGTTCTCATGGACATAAAATAACAAAATGAAAGTCATATCAACTGCCAAATCTTTTATATAGATTTTACCTGAAGGTTGTCCTCGTACATTTTTAGATGACTTATACAATGGCATGTGAAATGTTTGATCATTAAAACGAATTTATATGTGATTAATTTCAGTCGATAAAGTTTGATTCGATTGATATATCAATAACGTGGTGTCGGTGTTGGTGTTATGCTGCCTATGGAGACAAAGCTGACCTATGGAGACAATTCTGTCAGTGTCTAACGATGTAATGTATATTCCATAAGATCCACTTACAAATCAAAAAAGGTAAGTTACTGTTATGTTAGGCTCATAAGTATTTTCACATTCTGATTGTAGCGTCGCCTTTCTAAAGATCTCACCATCTTTCAAAAATTTACAAAATATTGTGTTTAAAACATTGTTATGAAGGGGACAAGACTTAGTGGGAAGACGATTTAAAGCATGGAAAGACTGAGATTAAAGCGTGTATTCGAGATCAGTTTAATTTAAAACAGCTTGGTATGCTATCATATCACGAAAATTATGCCCAACGTTTAATAAAGTGAAGCATCCGAACTTGACGTGAAGTGGAACTATTCATGGCATGCGTTTTATTGCCCTGAGTAACTTGTGATAGTGGTAAAAGTCCCTCTAACGGATGGACTGTACTGTGATACAAAACTTCACGTAGCACCAGCACTGTTGGGAGAGTGTTGCATCTGATTTTCATATTTATACAAATTCACATGATTCGCTATCAGAGGATTATGTACTTTGAGATCTTGGCGTGATCACTGTACCGAAACCTTGAGAAAGGCTCTTACAGGTATACAGTCACCTGTAATCTAAATATGTCCATATATGGTCAAAGGGGCGTTCCTTGGTATTCAAAATGCCCATGTGGGGGCGCTTTTTTTTAAAAACGGCCAACCGATTAAAATCTGTGGTTGGTTAGATTTTCTCTTTCCATGGTAACTGTGGCAAAATTGAAACAGGTGACAGTGTACCTTTACCAGTGTATTTTGTCAAGACATAGCAGCTATATCAGTCTCTGATTAAGCCTGTTATTGACGACTTTATTAGTAAATTAAGTTTACCAATTATGAAGTGATTTAAACAATTGTTAATTGATTTATTAACCAATTATTAATTAATCATTTGGTTAATCAATAGCTAATTAACATTTTTTGTAAAGTTGTCATGAACATGTAATGAGAAGTTGCAATCACATCAGCAATAATCTTTGAGAGGAATCATCGTGTTGGTTTTCACATCTTCACGGTTGTTTCGTATTTTTGTGTTTTTGTTGTAGATTATAACACTGTAACCATGTCTGAAGTCGACCCTTTTGACGACCTCTATCCCGAAAACTTCGATTTCAACGAATTCTACGAGTCTGCCGTGGCTCTTGACACGCCGCCATGGGTCCAAGCGTTCCTGGGCGGGATTTTCATGTTGTTGATCACCGTGGGTAATATCTGGGTCATCGTCGCTGTCTTTCGTCAGCCAAAGTTACGCAACTCGGCAACGAACCTCTTCATCGTTTCCTTGTCTGTTTCAGACCTTATTATAGCTTTGGTCTTTATTCCCGTGCACATCGCCAGTTTCGGTTACAGATTGCCTATTTCTAACCGGGGAGCTTGTAAGTTCCTGTTTTACATTCACTGGGCTGCCATGTGTGGAACCACCTTCTCCCTCATCTGCATCGGGCTTGACCGATTCCGTGCGATCGTCCAACCGCTGAGACCCAAAATGACAGTCACTCACGCCGCTATTGGATGTACGATCGTGTGGGTGTGTTCTCTCGGTTATTCGTCAGTCAAGATTTTCACAAACGACGTCATAACGAGGAATTTCACATCAATCCAGGTGTACGGCAATGAAACTGTGTTCGGGTATGTCGTTTCGTCTGAATGCCACATCGTTGACTTCAAACTTGACATGATATTCCGTTATGTCGATTTGGTTGTCATGTACCTCATTCCTCTGGTCATCTTGTTCGTGCTGTATGCATGTATGATCATCACCCTTTGGTTTGGTAAGGCACCCACCAACAGTTCCAATAGAAGCAAGAAGAAGGCCGTCAAAATGCTCAGTTTCGTGGTGATACAGTTTGCCGTCACGTGGTTGCCAAACTACAGTTTACAACTCTACTTCGTCGTGACTACCCGGGTTCCCCTCATCCCATTCATCTGGTCGAACACGCCGGCCACCATGACAACCTTCTTCCTGCTCTGCAACAGCTGGATCAACCCGATTCTGTACGCCTACTTCAACGAGAACTACAGAAAGGAATTCAAGAAGTTGTTCCCGTGCTTTCATAAGTGCAAGGAGGGGAAAGTCTCACCCGAAGACACAGCAAGAGCGACTGCCGTCTCGAACAAATCGGGTACAACGGGCACTACAAAGTCAACAGCAGCGACCAATGTCAGCAGTACTGTCCAAGCATAGTTATTACTTTGTGACAAAAATGAATGATTGGTGGACACAGGCAGAGTTTCATATTAATCATTAATAACCTGGGGAGTCGACGGGGCTAGGCTTAAATACTACATCATAGCTAAAGCTCCTCAGAAAAATCATTTTCCTTCATATCAAATGGTTACGTTGACCAATCTTCACTCGTGCTTACTTTGGTTTGAAAATCTGTATGGTTAAACTTTGGAAACCAACAATTTAAACCAACAATTTAGCGCGAACTGAGAATAAATATATTGCTAAAGCCCGCAGAGGCCAATATCATTGAAATAATTATCTTCAATAACCACGGACTTTTGTATATATCTTTCTCAAATAATTGTGTATTTTTCAACAAGTAGAGTTTTGTAGACATGACATGCCGTTGATGTGGGCATGGATTTTACAAAGTTAACGTTTGAGTAATCTCTATCGTTTACGTAACGTACATAATATAATCCTTCATAATATTTATCCGTCAATGCACCATACTGTAAGTCAATAAAAAACACTATAAAACTAAAAATTTCAAAAATGGTGTGTTTGATGGACAGTCACTTTTTATTCAGCGATTAAGGGACAACTCTTCCTAGTCTGGTTCCCTGTCCCGTTTCTACCGCTGGCTGCTATGCCTTTTCGTGAGCGCGCAGCCAGCGGTAAAAATGGGACAGGGAACCAGGTTACAACTCTTTCATCAGATTTCTATGAAAGCAAATTTTCCATCTGCACTTAACAAGGAAGACTGGCACAGTATCATCAGGATGAGGTGCACAAGATTAACGATGAATTAAGAGTAGCGAGAGGAAGCTCAACCCTTTGTTTTTAATTAACAATTATAACTGCATGCGTTTACATCCATTTAGGATAGACTTGTTGATTACAAACAAGTATGCTTTCTAATAGATATTTTCATAATCACTGAAAGTTACCGATTTTTTACACGTCTTTATATCATTTCACATTTAATTAAAAATTTAGAAGTACGATACTGGAAGCTAACATGACCTATATTAATCTACAATGATAATGTAATCCTTACGAGATGGCCCGAGAGGCTATCTATTGGTACCAGTAATTTATTGCGTTTAAGGGCGTCCGACCGATATGCAAGTGAAGTAAAAACCACGTTTACAGTTACATACAGAGTATTTTTTTAAATTCTGAATCGTACAAAAATATAATAATCTCATTCTATTAAGATAAATTGACAATGGTTGTGTTTCCTAGCGCCAATGCTCTACATTGCATAGATTTGTTTGCATACTTACGAAATGTGGAACATGTTTGATAGTAGTGAACATAACTGACACAGATAAGCTTAAGTAGCGTCTGTCTAACTGAAATAATTTTTAAAACGAAAACTATTTTGCCATTGGAAAGTCATTTGGAAGTTTAAACGAACAGGTGAATATCTCTTTTGCAAAAAATGGTTTCCTTGAACGTCATATTTGCCCCATTGCTATTGTGTTTCCCATATAACATAACGGTAACTTATTGATATATTCATTCCATGTTAAACGTTGATCACGATCACCTCTTCGAAAGAGTTTTTCCGTCATGCCGTAGAATTTGTTTTCCTCCGATATGAATAGAGAACGGTCCAATACTCGGGTAAAAGTTACCACAATCCAGTATCTACCAGAAATGCATGCCTTCGAGTTATCTGCTACTGCGAGAAATCACAAACTGCAGCGTAGAAGAATAAACGAGTTATATCACCAATCTCTGAGTCTGTGCAGTCTGTGGTTGATTACAAGACGTGATTACATTTTTCTTGACACAAAAAGTGCGAGATACAAGGAAGCTTCGATACCATATCACCGTTACATTTGGAGTCATGAGTGTGATACCTATATCTATTGCATTTTTATTATTCTCAAGCAGCTTTTTGGTCAAGACCGTACACTTTTGAGACGCAGGGACTTTATCATCTTATCCTGGCGACTGACGGTATACCGATAGACGTGGTAACCGGAGCTACTCTGTGAACTCACTGGCTATGACGCAGAAACTTCCCCCGTGGGAAGGGAACAGAAAAATGCTTTCTCTGTATGATTTAGTGAGTGGCTTTTTACATAGGAATAGTATCAAGGTAACCGCATAAAATATCACCATACATATGTTTTATTCTTCAATGTCTCATATTACTTCATTCACTACAGATTATATATTGAATTGAGAGATTACTATATCTCGTTCCTGAAGAAATGACACTCATGCTACGTCACATGAACAGGCGATATTGGGCAATGATTTATAGCTTATTGAGTTTGTTTAGTTTGAAAAACACACAAAAACCAATGTTGCCGTCATCGTAAATAAAGTACGTCAACGCTCGATTACAGCGCTTTGTTTTGAAATGGACTCGGTTTAAACCTACTTTTCGTCGATTTGGAAAGTTACAAAAGGAGGGATAGCTGGTGCATTGAAAATCGCCGTCAATCAAATGGTTGTGTAAACCATAGCGTGAATCTCCAAGTAGTGCTTATTTACAAGTAATCCTAATCAGTGTTGGTTCTGTAAACAGATGCAAACAATTATTGGTTCTTTTCTGCTTACCGCTCAGCTGTCGACTATAATTAGCTCTTACGTCTATGCTACGAGCAGACGATGCAGTATCACTCTGTCAGAAATATTTGTATAAAAAAATATAATGTGCACTGCTCTATGCTGCATAACAGCGCTATATTCTGTTACATCGATCAAGTGCATCGATCACACGTTCGTGCCAATTCGTGAGAATCAGAACTTTAAAATTGCCCAAATCAACATTTTTCTGACCACTAGAGGGCGACAAAAATTGAAAAGATATTGCGTTTTATTGCCTTTTGGCTTTTTCGTGTTTCAAAATTGTTTCTGTCGTAGGTACTGGATCATGATCGATGTCTTTACATTGAAACGTTTTATAGATTTAATGATGTCGTATAAGGCGTGTACAATTTCGGTCAAATTAAAATGCTTTCTAGAGATTGAGTGCTTTCTAGGACCATCCTCGATTCCCGATAGTCGATGCCGAACGTTTGCTATGCAGTATCCGATTTCTTTCACGTGCACCAAACGCACTCATTGGCTTGAATAAATTTGTGTCGTCAGAGCTAGAACAAACGTATCATTGAAACTGTTTGGTTAGGTGGAGCAGATACTTTATATCATAATGACACTTATCCGAAAACCAGGGATCCTGGCCCGCCGCTTTAAAAAGCGTCAGCAGGCGGTAAATTTCTGAAATGAAATCGAGATCACTTAGGCCTACCATATGCTTAAGAATGAAACTTTCCGTTTCCCGAGTCTGAATAATTTGCGAGAAACAAACAGAAAATTTTAATAAAATACGCACATTAAAATATGAACTTGTAAGCCATACGTTATGGTAATTTGTATGAGGAAAAGGTAGTGAATATCCTAAACACAAAAAGATACCAGCTAAAAAAGACTTGTTTGACGGCAGTTCGCCGTAGTAATTCCATGCATGTTTACCAATCGAATAATTGGTTCAGCAGTACCTGGCCACGGTCCTTTAGTGGAGGGACCGTGACCTGGCATATTTATAGACGACAAATATTATCAGAATCGTCATTGGATTTGCAATACATCGACCGAAAAGAAAAACATCTGGAAATATGAAGGTCTCATTGGTGTAGTTTGAACACATGTGAATACAAATCTCTCGATGGGAAACTGATATGCTACAGATGAGAAACTATACGAGGGCCAGGTCAGTTTGTTGTTGACATGCATGTGGTATTAATAATAAATAGATAAATAGACTTGATATTAGTAAATATGTAGATGTAGAAGAGACAAAGGCTTCCTCTGTACCGTTTCGACGATTGGGCATTTCTAATTACTGTCACTAGAGGGCAGCAGACTGCAGCTAACTTTGTGTATATGTCCCATACAGTGGAAGAGGTAGCCTCAACTCCTACCAACCCCCAACCCCCCACACTTCTCTCTCTCTCTCTCTCTCTCTCTCTCTCTCTCTCTCTCTCTCTCTCTCTCTCTCTCAAAGATAAGCAACCGCATGTGCAAGTTAATCACAGGCACGTTGTATATAGTCAGGACGTTTTTTTTAATGTTTTACAGAAACTATTTAAATTGGAGCTAATCAATGACAGGAGCAATTGTCTGATGTTCATAAACCCCATCATACAGAAAAATAGCGTCAATGACTCTTTGCTCTCACCACAGTCGCTCGAGAGTTATTCAGCTCTGGGACTAGTCGCCCCATAGACGAGTATACAGAAGCGAGAAATACCTCAAGTCTGGAAACAGAATGGCTATTTCGTATAGGGATTTTGCCACCATATGGGGCGACTAGTCCCAGAGCTGAATAACTCTCGAGCGACTGTGTTTACGGCCTCCGTGCCTCCGACCCAGAGGCCGTAAGCGATGCATAGGGTCTGGGCAAGTGTTATGATGACAAGTGCATCAGAACACATTTTGCAAAAAGTGTAAAATGCACTGTTGTTGCTTACATTTGAATTCTAGTGTAGACCAGAATTCAATTGTCAATAATACCAATAAAGTTTATACATGTAAAGGCAGAGTTGACAAGTTGAACACTGTGTAGGCCTATATCAACATGCCTTGGGGAGAAGAAAAAGGAAGTATGGTTGATTTATTGGCTTGGAGGTTTTTGGTTTTTTCTGCACAAATCACACCCAACATGTAAAAATTTGACTCACAGTTTGAAATTTTCACCAACTTTACACTTTTGCTGTTTATTAGCATACTTTTGATAATAACTCTATTGGAACACATTCCCATTTAGAGTTCCTGAATCTAATCTACACACCAAATACAAAGGTGAAATGTGCAACGGTTCTCAAGTTCTACAATCCGTCCTGGGAATTCAAGAATTAGATATTTAGCATGTTTTTGGATCTAAAATAGCAAAAATTGAAAATTTACCCCAAAATAACCTATTGCAGGTTTTATGACAATTTTAACAAAGCCGATAACAATCATCCCTTGGAACCTTCACAACAAATTTCAAAGCAATCAGAGCATCAATTTTAGGAAAGTTTTCTCTAACAAAAACAAGCGACCTAGCGGCCGATATAGCTCCACTGTGTTTATGTAGAGAATAACTATGTTTGACACATGTTGATGAAGGTGGAAATCTTTGATAGCTCAATGCAGTGGCCTGAAAAAAGTGGATAAAATAGCAGCAAAAATACACAATTGAATATTTCATCATACTTTGAATATGTCACATCGGATCATCCCTAAGAATATGTCAACCAAAGCTATCTGATGAGTAGTTTTTTGAGAATAAAATTTCCTGACCAAAAATGGCAACCATTGCCCCAAAAATAAAAACTGCAGATTTCATCACAATTTCAAAAAGACCAAATTTAGTTCATCTATAGAAACCTGTATACCAAATTTCAAAGCTGTTAGACCAGTACCTTTTGAGAAACGCATATTTTTTGACCAAAAATGGAAAAATTGCCCCAAAAATTCAAAATTGCAGATTTCATCATAATTTCAATAAATATCATTTAGTTTATCTATAGAAACCTGTATACCAAATTTCAAAGCTATGAGTAGTTTTGGAAATACACATTTTTTGACCAAAAATGGCAAAAATTGCCCCAAAAATACAAAATTACAGATTTCATTGATACAGAAATTCAATACATATTACTTAGCTTATCTGTAGAAACCTGCATACCAAATTTCAAAGCTATCAGACCAGTATTTTTTTAGTATCACATATTTTGACCAAAAATGGCAAAAATACCGCAATTATACGGTGTCGCTCAAATTTGATCAGAATTGGTACATACCAAAGATCAACAATAAGTGTTATTTCTATCTGTTCAGTGCAGGAAAATTATACCTTGGTGTTATGACAATTTCTGCACAGTACAACCAGAAAAACAACAAGAAACATTTTAAACCAGAAAAACAAGAATGATAAAAGTAAATAAGGTCTGAAACTTTAGGTACTGAAGGTCAACTGTAGCAACATGCATAGCAGAGAATCTTTCTACCATGGATGTACAAAAATAGACATCCATATGGTTTCAGCAGATCTGTCAATATGTCACAGTTCATAAACAATGACAGGAAATGAACAATAGCTGTTTCAGTTACTGCTACTACTCCCAAACATAATAGGTACCCTGCATACAAATAGGTTAAAGGTCAAAATCCTCTTATTCAGATGTGTGGGCTGATTCAGTTCACTGCCACCACTCCTGCACACTTGCAGTATTTCCCTTTTTCTTACCTCATTTGCATATTTTGACACTGATGTGTTCATTTGAACAAATTCACATCTCAACCCCTACATCTACCTGTACACCAAATACTGAGACGGTAGCTTTGGCGGTATGGGAGCCTTTGTGTGTGACGGACATACATCCGCACATACCCACAAATATACAGACATACAGACGCCACTCAGACTCATCATATAAGCTCTTTTTGGTATTTATATATAAAACCAAATATGAGCTAAAAATTGCAGATTTCATCATAATTTCAATAAATATCATTAAGGTGATCTGTAGGAACCTGTATACCAAATTGTAAAGCTATCAGATGAGTAGTTGTGGAAATACACATTTTTTGACCAAAAATGGAAAAAATTGCCCCAAAAATACAAAATTGCAGATTTCATCATAATTTCGGTAAATATCATTAAGTTCATCTGTAGAAACCTGTATACCAAATTTCAAAGCTATCAGATGAGTAGTTTTGGAAATACACACTTTTTGACAAAAAATGGCAAAAATTGCCCCAAAAATACAAAATTACAGATTTCATCAGAAATTCAATATATATTACTTAGTTCATCTATAGAAACCTGTATACCAAATTTCAAAACTATCCCAGGCTGACCAGTTCTTTTTGAGAAATACATTTTTTGACCAAAAATGGCAAAATTGCCTTTAAAATGCAAATTTGCATATTTCTGCACAATTTGAACAAATCTGAAAAAGATCATCCCTAGGGACATATGTACCAAATATCAAAGCTATCTGACTGGTAGTTTTGAAGAAGAAGATTTTTAAAGATTTTTTTACCAAAAATGACAAAAATTGCCTTAAAAATACAAATATGCAAATTTCACCACGATTTGAACAAATCTGACTGAAGTCACCCTAAGTAAACTGCATATCACATTTCAAAGCAATCGGACAAGCGGTTTCAGAGAAGAAGATTTTTTTACCAAAAAAAACCCAAAAAATGCCCCAAAAATACAAATATGCAAATTTCACCACGATTTGAACAAACTTAAGTGAGGTTACCCCAAGTGAACTGCATATAAAATTTCAAAGCAATTGGACTTGCGGTTTAAGAGGAGAAGGCAATTGTTGACGGACGACGGACGACGACGGAAAATCAACCTATTTGATAAGCTCCGCGTCGCTGACAGCGGAGCTAAAAAAGGAAAAAAGCAACAAAAAATACAATTTAGCAGAGTTCATCACAATTTGAACACACTCAACTAAGTTACCCATAGAAACATGATACAAAGTTTCATAAGTTAGATAATGTATGCCAAGTTTCAAAGCAATCCAAAAAGCAGTTTCAAAGATTTTTGACCAAAAATGATAAGCATTACCCAATTATGAACATTTCACCACAATTTGAAGAAACCTAACAAGGGTCAACCCTGGGATCATGCAAACCATGTTTCAAAGCAACTGGACGAGTGGTTTCAGAAATGATTTTTTACTGAAAACGGGAAAAATTGACTCAAAAATACATATGAAAATTTCACAACAATTGATCTAATCTAACTTAAATAACCCTAAGAAACCTGCGTACTAAGTTTCAACCAAATCTTGCCTGTGGTTACAGAACTTTACCAATGTGGCAAGTTTGTATATTTTTACCTTATTTGCATATTTTTGACACTAACATGTTCATTTGAATAAATTCACATCTTCACTCCTGAGTACACCTGTACATCAAATTATTAAATGGTAGGTGCTGCAGTTTTTGAGATTTTTATATGGATGGACAAACATACATACATACAGACAGACATGCAAAACAGATGTAAATTATTCTGACCTACCATATAAGCTCTCTTTGGTATATATGTATACCAAATGTGAGCTAAAATCTACTAAAGACATGTTGCAAGTTTGACCACAAAACATATAATGCAACAGGAATAAACATGGTAGACATCTTTAAATGAGGTTTCAATAAATTACTACAGAAATGATCACAACTCACATTTTCCAGATGGCTGAAACATTTGAAACATTACTTTCGACTACTGAAATGTACCTGAAATTGCAACAAATATCACGGATTTCCAGCTCACCCGAGACTAGCAGCTGCCATGGAAAACACCATACACAGCAGGTATCACATACACTGTACATCAATTTGGTATATGTATTATTTGAAGGTTTTATCAAAGCTGCCAATCTCTGACAAACTAGAAGTCACTGATAATTATTGCCAATTCAAGTCAATTTTCCATGAATTCTAGTAAATTTTCAAAAGTCCTAGCTACCTAAATGATGACTTGTAATGATTACTACAGTAGTGTCCTACCATAGAATGACTTAAAAAAACACCATACTGCTTTATTTCAGTCTGTAAAGACATTACATGTCTCTCAAGTTGAAATTATAAAAAGCTATCAGACATTAGCATGAGTCACCTGTATGTGGTATATCACCTACTACCGTATATTTTAGCAGACAGTCGATCAGCTTAGTCTACAACGTCTCCAAAGTTTGAAACTGTGGCTTATATTGGGAAGAGTTTCCATCCGACAGATGAAAACTCATTAAAGACTTGTAACATGTCTAAGTGCATCTTGTTCACTTGCAAATGGTAACAGTTCATGTACGTATTCTATGATGATATGAAAAGAGTACATCTGAGTTGATTCATCCCTTATGAAGTGTAATGAGAAATCACAGTTTATACACAGAACACTGCGCTGGTCAAAGGGCAAATTTTCAAAAGTCACTACTGCTCCATCCCTATCACAGAGAATAATGGTTCAACCCTATTGTCTTCTATGGCTAAGGTGGGCCTTTACTAAGGGCATGGGGATGACAGTGTTACCAGTAGATAACCATTGATCAGCTGGCTGACAGTGTGATTACATACTGCACACACATGTACTATCTCTTAGTCTTTGGAGTCTTCACCCTCGGTTTAAACGTCCCTTGAAGTATCCTCTCCTTCATATTCTGCTGCACAATTTTGTGAAGGAACGAATAAAAGTATAAAAGATTGTCATATCTGCCGTCATATTCAGAGTCTATGAAGAGTTGATGGTATTCCACAAGAAAGTGGTAGATAGCTTCTATGGTTGCCAGGTAAGTGTCCGGTTTCTTCTCTTGTTTTCGCCAAAACGATGTCTTCACTGACTTCAAGACAACACACTGAAGCCCTGCAAATGATTTTGAGAAAAACAAAGGATTTCAAACATTTGATTAAAGAGGGCTCCTTCCATATGGTTGGGCTTGGGAAAGGATGCTACAATAATGTAGAAATTACACTTCATGATGACAGTAGACACATCTGCAATCAAAGTTTGTTTTATTTGTGAATGAAATGAACTTTCAAAATAAAAAGAACGGATACTACCATGACAAAAACAATAGCCATGTTAGGAAATGGTACGATGTGTTTAACAGATGGAGCATTGGTATCAAACAAAACATTAATCAAGTGTACTTTCTTGTAAACAGTCAAAAGAAAGTGATAAGTGTGTGTGCTGCTACAAGCATGATAGGTGAAAAATGTACAGCCAGTATTGGTTTAAAGTAAGTCAAAAAGTTATGATAAAGTTAAAGAAAACTTGGTTGAAATCTTCGGAAAATTTTAAGATTTCTTACAAGTTGTGAAATGTGTTAGCATGAATATGAAGCTGCAAGTAGAATAGTGTACAAAGAGAGTGAACCAAAGTGTTAACCAAGCTTATACATAGAGACTGTGATGTCAAAAGTTCACCTTGTAGTCGGTCATCTCTGTAAATGGAGGAAGTCTGATTCCATGTACTGTCTATAAATATCACCCTGTTCACAGTTGTCCCGTATTTCCCATCATGCTTTGGCCTTTTCAGCCTGGGGCCATCTTCATCATGGGAGTCTTCATTTCTTCTGTGCTTTTTTGCATACTCCTCCAATGGAATTGCACTGGATGATGGGAAAACCAACAACACCTAGAACAAGGTAAAATTGATGCATTAGGCCAGAGAAAAAAAAAATCTTGTTCAGGCCAGGAAGAAAAAATAAATCGTTCATCGGAATCGCCTCTTCTACTTTGGCATATTTGGAATTTTTTTTTTTTTTTGATCGCGGCAAATTCTTACTTCCGCATTACAATATTTTTAGTACTGCCCCTGGTGGCGCCCTACACTGTGTCGGGTTTTCGCGGGCACGGGACTTCATAAGTGTTCGGACTTAGTTGACCGCCAACACGTTGTTGTGACGTCTGAATTTGGCGAATCACGACGCAAAGTGGGTCGATTTGGCCAGAAATTTGCTCGTTTTGTAAAGTGAGTAACATGTCACATCATGAGTATTAATTTGATCGCCACAAGATTTTTTTTTTCTCTGGCCTCATCGGATTTTTTGGACCAAGTCCCAGGAGTGGCAAGAGAAAATTTTTTTTTTATTTTTTTTAGGCTGAAGGTAAACGCGGTTCTCTGGCATTTTTGCACAGATGCAGACAAGGCAAGATAATTGTTTCCCTTTTTACCAGAAATATCTCAGACAAGAGAACACTGATACTGGTAACTGAATTCAATACTATATTTCCCAACAATAACATAGGCCATTACATTCACAGTTAGTGTTTGCACAACATATTCTGAGCATTTCAACATTCTCTCAGAATAAACTGAAATTCACAGCAAATCACTGAAATTCAACAATTCAGTATTGTCCTTTAATATTGTCCTGGTGGGACCTAGCATCTGAGTTTTTTCATTTTACTTTGGCCCCATGTTTTGGCCTCTTTACCACTGTCTATATATACACATTTTACACAATGGTCTAACAACACTGTACTGTGATCGGAGTGAAGTTATATAGTCATCATTCAGATCGTACTTTAACATCGACGCAACCATGTGTTTTGTCATTGCCGTAAATTTTTATACTTTCGATGCAATTTTCATTCAATCGGATGCACCGTCCATCTGCTGTCATGATCTTGTTGAACAAATCGCCGAACGTAATATCAGGACAAACACTGAATAGCGTCTCTGGAACTAACTGTTGGCCATCACGTCGAATGTTGGCGATCAAATTAATACTCATGATGTGACATGTACTAACCTTTACAAAACGAGGAAATTTCTGGCCAAATCGACCCACTTTGCGTCGTGATTTGCCAAATTCAGACGTCACAACAACGTGTTGGCGGTCAACTAAGTCCGAACACGTATGAAGTCCCGTGCCCGCGAAAACCGACACAGTGTAGGGCGCCACCAGCGGCAGTACTAAACATATTTGTAATGCGGAAGTAAGAATTTGCTGCGATCAAAAAAAAAAAAAAATTCCAAATATGCAAAGTAGAAGCGGCGATTCCGATGAACAATTTATTTTTTCTTCCTGGCATTATAACATTATCCTATTATCCTGTCAAGTGTTGAAACAACACTGCAGGCGAGACAATTCATATACAAGTATACAAAAATACAATTTTTCAAATTGAATTTTAAAACATATCTTTATGATCTGCTTTTAATTGACATCTTCGCCCAAAACTTTTACTCACTTTTCATCCATTTCTTATTTGTTTGTTCAAGTTGTGATCCCGTTTTACCACTTTTCACACTTGTCTTTTTTAATCTATTTTAATGGCTTTTCAAAGAGCAAATTGGGAAAACGAAATTTAGAAGAATACAATGGAGAGTGCTTAATTATTATGTTGAAAGGTTGAGTAGTAGAATGTAAAATAAAATATAGAAAGAGACATAAATCAAGCTGTAAAATTGAATATAGGATAGTAATACAGAAAGTTGAGAAAGACCTTGAGCTGTAACATTGCATTCAGAATAGGTTGTTGAGTTGTAGAATTGAATTCAAAATAGAATGTTGCATTGTAAATTTGAATTCAGATGTATAAAATAGTAAGTAGTAATTTTGACATAGATTGGACACCATAATGACGCGTTTTACCATACGTTCAGACATAGTCCCTTATGGAGGGGATCCATGATTCATGCAGAAAGAGTGAGAGTTACCAGACACAGACAATGTTTTGTATTACACAGCAGTCACCTATGACGCCATGAGAGGGATAGGGAGACAGTGCATAGATACAGACCCACCATGGCTACTTTTACCATGCTAAGTGGGGCTAGTGGGTACAAACCCTCCATAGCTACAGACCCTCCCTGGAAACTTTTTAAAAAGAGAAGCAAGTAGGTTTTGTTTGGCCTGATATGCAAAATCTAAACATAGAACAATTTATTAGTGCGTCATTATAAAAATAAATCACATAAATCAACACCTCAACTAGGGCTTCTCCAGCCTATTGTCTTGCCCTCTGAGAAAATTCATACACAACATGTACATGTACAAAGCATTTTGACGTTTTATTTTTTTCACCTCCAGTATAGACCAGAAAAAGTCTTGAGTCAGTGTTTCTTATGATGAACATCAACACGGTACTCTTACAACTAATGAAAACAAGGTTACAATCTGGGAGTGATAGATTTCTGGTCAAATACAGGAGTAGATGTGTCGCCATGGCATCACATTTGATGTTCTGCTTATGCAAATTTACCCTTCTCAAAATTCCAAAAATAAAGAGTAGAAGGCCAGACTGTGTTTCAGGCCTCTAAGAGCTGGAAAAGGACCAGACTGAGATATACCAAGACAAGGTAAAGCGTACACCAATAAATGCATCACCTTTTCAAGGTCCTCTTCAAATTCTGGTATACAAGGATAGATGTGGACCTTGACGTCATCATTGGCAATGACAGCAGCATGTACTGCTGTGCTCTTGCCTTCAAGCTCTCTAGGATGTTTTATGATGTCCACTTTCACAGGCAACTACCGAACAAAAGGTAGAAATGCATTGATAATCAGATTAACAAGAAGAATGCAATAGAAAATTAATATTAATAGCAAAAATAATTTCACTCTTATCACTAATCACCATCAAATCCTTGACACAACTCTTTTCTTTTCATTGGCACAGGTTGACCTCTACAAAATGCAAAGGAGGGAAAGATTTTTGACTTTGTCGTATTTTCCAACGAACAACTGGACACTGAATGGATGCCTGAAAGGTCATATAACTCTGAGAACATGCATACCTATACACACAGCAATATTGACTGCGCACTACGCCGCAGTGCTCTCTTATTTGAGTTGCTTGAGTTAACATTTAAAACCTCCTTTATTGCTTTTGATGTTGTCAATGAAAATGGGGGGAAAACAGCTTTCTTCTTGTGATTGCAAATATTCTCATCGTGTAAAGTCCAATTGATCATTTGAATATCTGAACATCCAAATTCTGGAAATAAAGATATTTTCCCACGTTTGTACTGTTTGTCTTCTACTTCACACAACCATAGCATTGGCAGTGCAACCAAGCAAATGTGTTTTCGATTTTATCACCAAAAAACAATTCAATAATGCCTGAGTCCAGTGTACTTTCCACTGAATCATTCAGCTAACATCAGGACGCAAATAATAGAAAGGTACAATATGTACTACTAGTACATAGTAGTACTAGTAGCAAACTCAGTTGAAGTCCTATTTGTTCATGGGTGATGATATGAGTTGAAAAAAAATGATTCTACAGTGAGAGAAGGCATTCCCTATGAGAATTGAGATCCCCTTGAGTGCGCAGTTCATAGGGCCTACATGTGGTACTTCCTCCCGAATAATAAGCGCGCCACCGCGAGTCAACATATGGAAATACACCTACTTTGACAGAAGGTACTTTACCCTCCAACTCACTCACAAGTCGAAAACAACTATAACAGAACCACTTCCTCGAGGCATGACATCCAGGACATTTGGTTCTTCCTACTACTTTGTGGAGAACATCGTGGGAGTCGATCTTCATTCCTTCAAAAGGATCTGCGTACGAGTCGCCACCATTGTCGTACTCACGGTCACCATTAGTACAACCACTAAAAGTTCCATCCTTTTTTACATTTTTCTGCAGCGTTTCTTGCGGAACAACGATTCCGGGATGGTTCGACTTGTCTTCTGAAGCCTCCATTGAGATTCAGAAAAAGCCCGTGTAAGTCAGACTGTGGATCTCACGCAAGTCAAGTGAAATATCGTATTACTTCAGGGCCATGTAAACATAGAAGGCAGCCATTGTACCACTTGATTGTTCGTGTTTTCTTTTTGCTCTCGTCTTTGGAATAATCCACTCTTCACGTTGGGTGAACATGAATGTATTGGACTAATATTTTAGAACGTTTCATTGTATCATTTTTCGTTATGAATAAAATTCGAGGAAGTTGTATACTGAAATTAAGATTTATGCATTACAAGAGCGAAAACTGTGAAAGAATGTTAACCATCTGTACTGTTCTATTTCTGTCGTACACTTTTTCACTTGCCACAGTCCCTCGACCACACCGCAGAGTCGCTCCTTCCACGACCCTCCGCGCTGCGATGACCTCATCTATACTTGTTGCGCCCTCACTTTAATCTCGAGAGATATTTCGAGACTGTACTGGCGACGGATTCCGACATGAAATCAGGCCAGCACGGCCAACATGATCTCGGAGGGAAAATTTTACACAAAATGCAAGAATTTGGTCACACCTAGAGAGGAGAAACTGTTGAGAATAGTCAGGTAGGTATAGCATTCATTCTTACCAGTTTTGTTCGAAAAAGTGATACAAATGAACCACGCAGTGATAGATATTTGGACATGTTTACAAAATAAAGCGAACAGTGAAGTGACCTGACGATAGTGAGGCGGTCAACACAACAATATCGGGTCATGGAAATTGGTATTGACGCTGACGACTCGAACCAAAACAAAGCGAATAGAATGTCTCTGCTGCTTATTTACAATATAATGTAGGCAGCATAAGTTCGTTTACTGCATTTTAATCATTTTGTGTAGCATAAATTTAGATGTGTTCTCGCACCCAAGAAAACAACATTTTTGTCGTCACTCGTGCTCTGAGCCCGGGCTCTGAGCTCCGTTCACGTTCAACAGCTCTTAACCCGTTCGATATGATTAATTTTACAAAGTTTCAATGATGAATATTTCATACCCGCATTATTTTCTGGATCATTAAAAATCCAAACGTAATTTAGTTGATGATTTCTATTCTAATTAGCATTCGTCTGTTTGTAAATGTATGCTAACGAAGTGTCAATTAACTTCCCATTAGGGCTATTAAACACTAGCAGCAGTTTCCATATCATTGTAATTTCACGGTTACTCGTGGGCTAGAGTATTAAACCGTGGTAACTTATATCTCTGGTCAAATTTGTAACCGCAAATTATGACCATAATTTGAAAGGTCGATGTGAGTAGTAGATCTCGGTACTTGTATTATGTTTATCTGAGTTTTCAAAATTTCAAGGCCACACAATACAGTACGTGTTCAGATACAAAGGCTCAGTCTGTGACTGTATTTCCAAAGATTGAACTGTGTACAATACACTTTTGTCGTGTTGTGATATTCAGTGCAGTAACAATATCCATTGTAGGGCACACACTGCACTATTTATAAAGGGTAATTTTATGTGCTTTCCATACTGTGGTGACCTGGTGCCAAAACCTGGACGTCACTGCCTTGACAGAAAAGCAGTTTTATTGGAACAGCTGCCACAACTCATGAATGCCCAGAGGAAAAAACAGTCATTTAACCAATGTCAGGGATGCAGTGTCCCCACAGCTTGTTGAACTATCAAAGGTTTCTCAAGTCAAATCTTTAACCCCTCTTGTCCCTTCTTTCAGTTCTCTTTCTGTTTAAATCTCTCTCTGTCCTTAGGAAGACATTTATAGATACACCAAAACTTGCATGCATCTACCCAGGGTGGCACAGTACTCCATGTCTGATCAAGTGTACCGGTATTCACCAAATATACTTTACATGTTTGTGTGTGTTTTTCAGACAGCTTTGTTTTTTTATATAAAATTTGTATACACACACACGCGCACAGAGACACAGAGCTCCTTTTTGAAGAGACATTTTTGAAGAGACATTTAAAATTAATAACATTTCACATGGGTTTGTTGTTAGTCAACAATTTTTGGCTTTGTTTTAACAGACAAAATACTACAATCTCTGAAGGTCGTGTTGCTATATTATATTAAGTGTGTTGTCTTAAGTGATCACTGACACATCCTGGCTGTTTTACTGTAGGTAAATGCATTCATGACCTATGTCTCAAGTGGTATTCAGTAAGAGATATGGTATCATACACCATATGGCCCACATGGATCAAAATCTGTCACTTTATTGTACAAGTATCAGAAGGGAAAGGTCACATTTATGCAGTATTTGTACTGAAAGCTAAGTACATAAATTGTTTGTAAATTGATGATCTCTGTCATGAAGTGTAAATTATGCCAGCATCATAAAGTGCTAGATATTTTTAGAGAAAGCCTTAAGGAAGGTATACTATGAGCTCCAATCAACATACCTATTTGCCACTGCCAGTATGAACATTCCATACCCAGGCATCTGTGACAAACTATGGCTGTGCTTGTACATTATATAGCTAGTTTGATGTGTTCCACTCTGACCATCATGAAGGATCTCACGAGGTGTCACTTCTGATAGTATATTACACTGGTGAGCAATGCCAGTTGTCCAAAGAAGGTCCAGGACCACAAATATTGTGCATTATACATGTACCTTATTTATTTTCCTGTTCGCAGTTAGTCAGACCAGTGGATAGTGCAGCAAACTAATGAAACTCTGATTAAGATTGAAAGCAGGACCATCAGACAAAGTTGCAGGGCTGCTTTATTTATTTTACATTGGTCCTTGTAACATCAGATTGAACATTTGCTGACCCTTGTATCACCACATGACCTGATATAGATAGTTCAAATGTTTCAGGCTTCTGTGACTTTGTGTTGGTTGTTGTTAAATCCATGAAAGTTATCAAAACTGCAGAAATATATTCATTTCAATTGTTATTTATTGATCTGTTAGATATCCCTTTTAGAAAATCTATAAAGAATAATTTATAACTAACCTGAATTTTTTAAAAATTGATAATTCAGCAAGATGATAAACCAAGGTAAGCATGGATATTAAATTCCTCTTTGACACATTAGAGTTCAGTTGTAATATTATCTTTCATTCATATATTTCCTATGCTATGCTGAGCAAATTTGTAGTAATTTGGTTTCATATGTCAAAGAAGTACGTGAACCTAATTGAAAAATAATATCTAAAAAGTCCTATACAATCATGAAATTTTCAAAAGCATAATAGAAATGTACAAAATGTCTCAAACCAACTTATGAATGAAAGGATCGTAATTAATAAACAGTCTTAGTTCCAGATGTAAAACATTTTTTTCAGCTCAAGTTATCTGCCTAAAATCAAGGTAACCAAGAGATAACAGTACTGTTATGAGACATTGACTGTTGCTATCACTGGGGGTGGGCGGGAGGTTCAAATCTGTAAAAATTGTTTTATGTCCCCATATACCATAGCAAGACAAGTCAGTCAAAATCATGTTTGTACAGTGAACTCAACTTTGTTTTCCTTATTGAATCTTTAACCAAATTGGTGGTAAACACAGAACAACAAGAGAAGGGGTTAAACAAATTCTTGATCACGTTATAGCCGAAAAAATATTTAATTTCTGTCACATAACAAAACAGTCCTTCAGTGCTTGAAGTGATTATGACCCGGCATGGCACAAGTACATTTATCCAAATGTAAATGTATATACAGCACTGTGTGATTTAAGCTGCTGACTAACCACAAGAACCACATGATGCTTGACTTAATTTACATGTACCAGTGTTCTCCACGGCGCCTTTAAGTGGGCGGTGCGCCCACTTTAATTTCACGGCCGCCCAGATAAAATCTACGCCGCCCAGTTTAATTTTCGGCCGCCCATGCTCTTGAAACCCACCGTCAGCCTTTGTTCTGGGTGGCGGGTTTGGTTCACGGCAATGTTTTTATGCCGTGCTTTTGTTTGTTTCTGTATTTAATTTCAATAAGGTGTTAATTTAAATCAATAAGGCACATTTTGCTGTTGTTGTATGTGTGAATTTGTCATTTTAATACCTCGTCAAGATATGTCACGACGACCATAGCGGAAGAAAGACCGCGAGAGAAGCTCGACCGACTTGTCAACCCATTCACACAATCACCGTCCCGCCACCCGGACGGTGACACAATAAACTGTGCGGTCGCATCAAGATCTAAGTGTTGTCTCGATTGATTCTGCCGAATTTCCCCCCAAGAAAGTACACATTCTTTTAACACCCTCAAATTCAGGGTTCTCCCAGCCCAAAACAGCGTCGCGGCCCGCGACGCTATTGTTCAACCCTTGACTCCACCAACCCATCCAAAGAAATTGTAAAGGACAGAAAAATTGATATAAAACCATAGTCAAAAGACAGCAAAAGTCAGCGACGATTTCTGCTCTTACTTGACGAAAAATTTGAAATCAAACTGATTACACATTCCCTAGATACAGAAGTGGCAATTTGGTGAAATTTCTGTTTGACTCACATCTTGAAATAAAAAGTAAACGTGGAACGAAGACATGTATGCTGCCGATCAACAGCGTAGCATAGCTTACGGAACTGTCTGTCACTGCACCGGCATGCGTTGGCTGCACGTAAAAGCAACTCAACTTTCCAAGATCGAACGGTCAGTATCTTGTGAAAACAGCAACATAGCAATGAAAATTGTTATAGTCAGCGGTAAAAACTCTTAACAGATGGAGCGTTACTTGCTTTAAACAAATGAAAATGCATGTGAAGAGAATAAAATCACAGATCGCGTGCGTGAATGAAAATATGCCGTAAACAATGGCAGATATGACATCAGAGTGGGACTCTTCTATTTTGGTACCGGGGGTGCGCATTGTCAGAGAACCCTGATAAACGTACTGAAAAACGTAGTATTTCCTAGCGATGCTGTCACGGGAACTTCGATATCTCATTGTTTTACATCTTTAATAGTTTCTTTGATCTGAGCAGTTTTACCAACTTTAACGGTATGTTTTACTCTCCTAACCTTTCTTTATTTGAGTAAACAAGGGTAGGAGCTTATGCAACTTAGTGAGGATGTACTGAATTTTGAAAAAATCAGTGGAGGGGCTCTGCTCCATGAGTACACTGTTTTGTCAATTTTTGGTGAACACAAACTATATGTAAATATTATGCAAATGATTATGTTAATATTATGCAAATGATTATGCAAATTAGCCACCCACTTAATTTTTTATTTTGTGGAGAACACTGTGTACATATAACAAACATATGTCAGGGCTGTAGCTAGCCATGCTGTGGAAAGGTCTTATGATAGCTGGAAGCATTCAAAAAAATTGTGTGAATATTGGCATTAATGCAGAACCTTGCTACAAAATGGTGAATTTCGACAGTTAGCTGAATGCCTGCCTTGAGATCACTGTACACACATGTATTTCTCAAAGAGTATCACCTCCCTAGCTTAGCAAATATGAAATCATTACAAGCAACAGTGGCACAGTAATTCTGTGTAGACCAAGTTTAATTTTGTGAACATATGTTTTCTTACATGTAAAAAGATATCACAAAGTCAAGTTTGGCACATATTGTATGTAGATTACAAGTAACTTGAGTAGACCAGCCATCGCTGTAGCAGTATAAAATTATGAAAATTATACTAAAGTGAGTCTGTACTCCCTTGTTTTCAGATAGTTAAGGCTGTCCACCCCAATACCCTGTAAGCAGGTCCACACTCACTCTATATAACAATTGGTTTTGGGCCAAACCATGGTGATGAAGGGTTAATAGATTTAACTAAACATATCAGTAGTTGATATCAGTAGGGATCCAGAAATATGCATGTATGCTGTCATCTGTCTGACTGTCACAGGCTGTGTTTATTTGTTTTTTCCCATAGTTTAATATTTGTAACATGAACAGCCTATTGATATCAGTATGGATCCAGAAATCAAGTGTTATCTTTCAAACTATACTGTAGATCATCAGTGTTTTGCCCAGAGTGCGTTCTTGCGTCTTTTGACGCAAAATTTGAAACAATGTCCCGCAAAAATACCAGACATGGGTCACTGGGACGCACTAAAATCAGGGCGAAAATTATATCAGTCTAGCGTCCACAGACAGACTACTTTTTTAGCTACCAAATTACATAGTCTTACAAATTATACCTACAGGCTTCTTTATCGAGACAATGAAACATTTAAAATTTAATCTATTTTGTTCGTCACAGTGTAAACACTAAAGGAAAATCAGTTACTCTGTTCCATCTACGATTCATGGTATGAGCAAGGCAACATGCGTCCACTTGGCCCTTTGACAAAAATCAAATGCCGGCAAGCCACTACGATCCCCACAATTCTACATGTAAAATGTATAGAGGTAACCAGACAATGATGTCGGAAGCGGAAGCTCTGTAAAAAGGACTAACTTTTCACCAAGCAATATTGACAACAGTATTAAAAGCAAACTTTATTGACCACCAACTTGAAAATGAAACATTTAAATACCTGCTCAGTAGTAGTATAGTGTAGTACGGAAATTTTCAGTCACAATGATAGCAAACTGAAGCACACCGCATAGAGCAGAGCCCTTACACATGACATTAAACGACATTGAATGCATGTGTATTTGGTGTGCTCGAAGCTCATGACTTCACCTAAAAAATATCAGCGACCCCAAATTTTGTTGAAACACTATATATCCCTGACTTTCAAAGTAGTAATTGCTTTATATAATTTCTCCAGAAGGAGTTGAGTCTCGTACAAGTCTCTGATCGTCTGTAGCAAGCCCAGCTTGAGATCGAGAAGGTCACCATGCAGAATTCCTTATATAGTCAAGATCCCCTAGCTCGACTGTAGCTGATCTTAACAAGAACCACCTAGCTTTTCAAAACAGTGCTATGGCAATTTGCCACTGCTATCATGAGGATCAAGTTCCTCTCAGATATTTGGTGTTTTTAATCTATATTTTTGAAATTTAAATGGAAAAGTATCAGTCATTGGAACATGAATTAAGAGAACTTTATAGCAAGAGTGAAAAAACCCAAGTTGCAATGTGATCAAACTGTTGTCTTCAACCACTTCTAGTTCAGACTTCTGGAGTTATTAGTGTCATGAAACATTTGATTCATTTCTGTTAAACACATGAAATGCAGTAACTGGCAAGAATCCCCATAAAAGACAAATGCATGAAATCAACTTTATCATGATAATGCGGCAAGCATTTTTTATTTTTTTATTTTTTATTTATTTTTTTTGCAACACTCTGTCACAAACCGTCATAGGAGTGATCCCACAATCTTAAATTTAAATTTTAAAATGACTGCATTCATGATATCAAATTTTCAATGGAAACAACAGCCCCACAATACCTTTCTGTCTTGGTGATTTTACTTTGCTTTGCATGCTTCGCTCACACAGTGACCCCCTATTTTAACTCAATGACCCCTTATTGTTATCATCATGGGACACTCTGTCCCACCTTTTCAAATCCTCGGCAAAACACTGATGATCATGTTTCCCATTTCATATACAAATCATGTTTGACCTGAACCTTTAGAAAGCAGGCTATAACTCATAAGAGTTTGATAGTTTTAACTCACAGCTGTCGAGTTCAATTAATCTTTCCAACAGTACATGTACCGGTATGTTGATACATTGATGTGACCCACAGGAAAAAACTGACTCTGTTTTCAAATTAAATACATTCTCATTGAATATTCATAAATCCTACATGGAAGTTCAGAAATCTTGACTCAAAGTCATTGTCATGAAGAAAACTACAACAGCAAATATTTTTTAATATTAATAGCTTTTTGTTTTCTTTCACACCATTTACAAGTGAGATACAAGTACAAATGGTGATTCATTGCTCACATAGTCTCATTTGAGTTACAGGCTTGTTGTTTTGTATCAACACAGCTATCTGACCTTGACAGTTTGCAGAGTTTCAATTCACTGAGTGATGGTTATAGTTTTGCAGATGATTTACTGGAAGATCTGTCACTTCAGGGTGCTTTGGATTGCTCTATACGTTGTGAGAGGAACGCCTCTAGTCATGGATCTGCTTGTGTTAGCCAATACCAGATTGATGTCACATTGATCATATTTAACTAGTGTAACATTTACTTCTGTGCACTTCTTACATCAGTTATGCTTTCATGACAGAATAGTGCTCAAATGCCTAGTCTGAGTGAAATGTCAGTCAGTTTGAACAGATTATGAACAGACTGATAAAATGAGTCTAGTAATTTACAGTTGTAACATTCTTCATTCAACTAACATAATATTCAGTTTTTATTAACTTATTCACCCCACTTCTCTGTAAACAGGTCCACAATCACCCTTGATAACAATGTGTTTGGGCTATACCACAATGGTGAAAGGGTTAAAATCTTGGTGTAGATGTTCCTCTTAGCGTTTCCTATGTTCCGGTCACTGAAATTGTTTCATTTACATATTTAAAAAGAGCATCTGGTCTGCCTCAGTCTTCTCTTGTTTACTTCTTATGCAAAAGTCCTTAATGCATTTTAACATCACATTTTCTTTTCCTTTACAGTTGATGAAGCACCAGTGTATTTGAAAGGAGTATTGGAATTCAAAAGTGTTCAGGCCAAGATGGCTGGATCCAGCAGTATGGATATTGATTCTGCCTTGCATGAGTTGGGAATGCTCAGTACGGTGACAGAGAGTCGTAAAGATTACTTACGGGAGAAGGAGAGCCATTCGGAAGGTTGTACCAAGACAACCAAGCAAGGCTTTGCCGTCATACAAATGAATCCTATGTTTGTAACAAAACTTCAGCCAGTGAAGGCCCTGTCTCAAAATCCAATCCTGTCAACAAAGATTTATGTGCCTCCAGAGTTGGAGCCAGATGCTGAGAAGAGCAGGAGGGCATCTTACCCACTACCGGCCTGTTCTGACTTTCATGTGAATCACAACCGTGTGGCCAAAGTTCATAGGTCAAAGGTCAGGTTCAGAAAACCTTATGTTGTGCCTAAACGGAGGACATCAGTTAGAAGACACAGTGAAAGTGAAGAGGTGGACAGGCCAAATGTTGACAATGGCAACAAAGGAGAGGAAGACGTGAAAGAAACAAAAACAGAGAAACGTCATCCTTTGAGACTTAAGCGCTCCAAGTCCCTAGATGATTTGAACCTAAGTCAATTACACATTGACCAAAATGGAATAATACACAGACTTGATATGGAGAAAATTGCACAGAATTTTAGAGACCTTCAAGTATCGTAGCATAAGTTGTTTGTTTTTTTCTACCTGTGTGAAAATTTTTCTGTGAACTAACAAAGGCGAACCTTGTCTATTTTGTCTCATGAGTGTAGCATATCAGCAACTGTCAATCAAGAAGCCAAAACCAGAAGACTGATGAAACCATGATGCCACCATCTTTGACCGTTTTTCATGAAATGAAAGTCATACACCATTACTTAGTGTCAGAGTATACCATTGATCTGATTGAGTAATCAAGTACTGTGATCACTTGTCAATGTGTATAAACAGGATCTTTTTCTGTGAACTCTGAGTCATATTGGAAAATGGTTTGTCTTGGGGTATTTAGAAATGGCAGATTTAACAGCTGATTTTATATATTGTATGTATAGAATCAAATCAAGAGAAGGATTTACATGTACAACAAGCATGGTGATTCTTGTACATAGGTGGTACATGTACACCAGACAAGGGTTTCCATGAGAATATCATCTTACAGTCCAAAAGTATATCCAGTGCCTTTGTTAAGGATGCTCATCTAATAAATCTTAAGGTAGAATGCGCCTCGGGGACAGATATTTGGACTCTCAAACTTTTACTATTCTTTCCTGAGCTACCACTTGTTGAGGTTCATTTTAAAGCTCTTGTTGTAAGAAAACTTTTCACTGGTTTAATTTTTAAGAATTCAAAAATTTTATTTTTCTCCATAGAGTTACCACAGAGATGGCGGCCATTTTGAATTTTAAATATTGGTAAATCTTGGATTATTTTTTTCTCTAGTGCCAAAATTTGCATGGTGACCCCCAATTTTTATTCTTGAATTTGAAAGAGAATGGTTGAAAGATTCCTTAAGGAAAGTTTGAGCAAAATTTTAAATCTTTCACTTTCGAGGCGCATACTACCTTAATGAGATGCCAAAGTCAATAAACTGGTTTTGTTGATATACAGAAGAAATCAAATTAGAGGACAACAAAGATCCCACTCACCAACCTTTGCAAGAACACTATGTATACTTTTAGGATTACCCTCTGCTGTATTCCCTTCATCATATCAAGTTTGTGAAAGTAACAAATCATCCTGGAAGAACAGCAATCATTTTTCACATCAGACTTCACTTGTTTTGAGCTTGACCAGGCATGAAAAACTATTCTTTGCATGTGAACTGTACTGTTTGGTAGAAAGATATATCTCATCAAAATTGCAAAGTCCTTTTTATTTGTATCACAATTAATTCATTTTTCATTAAGAGGATGTGTAATGCTGTCTATGGTGCTTACCTCAAGTTCAAGAATTTCATCATGACATTGTGCTTTGTACAACAAATGAAGCTGACAGTGGCCAGTAGTCATGATGGCTTTTGTAGCTTACACCATAGACCCTAGAGAAATGGTTCTCCAGGGTCTATGTATACACAGACAAAATAGCTAGGGTTTTTGATGGCTGTCTGAGGTTGTTTATTGTTAGTACTCCAGCTTAGAGAAGTCGTTGTTTATCTTGTTATGCTTTGTTGTGATGTATCATGAGGTAGCCATTTCCTTCATTGAGGTATTAATTAACAAAAACATACAGTATAACTTTTTTCTCAAAAGTACTTGTTTCCAAGGAAACAGTCAAGATTCTGCAAAATATTGTCATACAAATAACATTTGTAGTTTTTCAAATATTACAAAGGAAAGTTAAACATGATTTTTTTTGTTTGTAAAGGGGATAAAATAATTATGATTTCATTGATGTTGAAAGAGGGTCAAATGAAATCAATTACGTTGAATTCTGAGTTTCAAATCTTTCTTTGTTTTTGATATCAATGAATTGGTGAAATAATCTCAATCAGGTAGATTTTATACAATGGTATTACATGTCAAAGTAAGTATCTTTACTCTTATGTCAATATAGCTTCAATACTTTGTTTAATGTTGACTGGCTGATAAGTGTAAGGCTAGGTTTTGCCAAAGTCTACACTCCTCTGCCATTATATTGTGCACTTTGCATTTATTGGAATGACACCTACTTTTACAGAATCAGCACAGACAGCAACATGTGACACCCACACCCTGCTATGTCAACATACCAGTGTTTGACTGTTTCCTGCAGAACAGCCTAGTCCTCTGGACATTCAATAGAAACCGTCATTTGAATTCACTGAAGCACAGTCACCCAAGATACTGTCAGTGTGTATAGAATCAGTGCAGATTAAGCAGAAGTGGGGTATGTGCTTCTGATCGCAAATCATTTGTCTAACTTGGTGACATTAACATTAAAAATCATTTATTGATATTTGGTCTGAAACATGCACCCATGTATATGTAATGAAGTGAATAGTACTATTAATGTCTTTCATACTGTTGCAGTGAGTTAACTTGTTCATCCCAGTACCCTGTGATCAGGTCCATAATCACAATCAATAAAAATGTTGCTATCCTCACTAGCTGATTGTCACCTCGTTACATCTCAGCAACTGCCATAGATTTCATTCAAATCTCAGGCACCAGCCAGAACAGCCAGCCAACCACTCAGAAAGAGTGTTACAACCCATATGTACTTGAATACAACTTGAATAGCTTCCACAAAGTGCTAGATTTGAACAGGATTGCGAATGATCGTTGATCAGATGAAGTGAGGAATCTATCAGCTAACGAGAATAACAAAGAACTAGCAAAGGAAGAAGTGTCAGTATCTCTACACCTTATTTTAATCAGATTGCAACAACAGTTGATTACTCATAGCTTCCAACATCTGTAGGGAAATCGTTTTTTTTGTTTGATTGATTGTACTACTCATCGAATGCCCCTGAAGTTGACCCGGCTCCAATTTTATGAAGGAGCTTGTAATAAAATACATTGATGTGGGATTTACAGTGAATTAAGTGTGGTTGAATTTGTTATGCAGGTGACTTTATGGTATCTGTTTGTGCTGTGTTATTTATTGAAAGTTTTTTGTTTCCATTGCCAAAATATATAAAGAACATGTGATACACACTTCTTTCTGAATTCGTATCTCAAAAAACAGCCAGGACAGGTTTTGATAGTGTTTCTTTCCTGTGCAGAATTGTGAATGCTTAAAAACAGATCACTTTATGTTTTTTGTAAAAGGCTTGAATTCAAGAGTTATTTTGTTTTTGAAATTCTGATTTTTGATTTTTGCTGTCCAACAGAAAAGGAAGTATTTCTTTGAAAAATTATTGTAATGAATCCTTCCAACCTGACATATTTCACTATTTTTAAATCCAGGCATTGCATATTTGGTCTATGTTTCATAGAATTCAATGAATTATGCCTTTGCTTCAACATGACTTTTCATTTCTCTGTTTGTTTCATAAACAAGATGAAAAGTCAGGGGTCACTTTCAAATATTTTGATTAGAGTAACAAATTATGGAAAATTTACTGATATTTAAAAATTCAAAATTGTCACAACACTTGTTTTGAGTGTTTCTTGTGTTAACTATATGGGCAAAAATTGAATTTTCCATTTTAATAAAAATAAGCTTGGGAAAACTTCATGTACTCCGTGGGCTTCAAATTTGAGAGGACAAATATCTGTTTCAGGGGGGCATTCTACCGTAACTGCTTATCCATCGTGATGTCTGCCACAGTTACAGGTGATTAGTTACATGCCAAACATCCCGTATGACATATAACAAAAGGTCATACAGCTTGTCCTACATTTACCTAATCACAGGTGATCGTGATATCCACTTAATCAAATCCTTGTGTTATGGAGAATTTTCACCAGCGCTCTCACAAATTATCCAATGTTAGGATTTTCATCAGCACTCTCACAAATTGTCCAGTATGACTGATTTGTATTTATTAGTTAACAATTCCTTCTGTCCATCCATCTAGCATTGGCCCTTTTCATTACCCTCTTCCATTGTTGCAGAATATCTCACAGAGTAATGAGAGACTTCAAGTAACTGAGTTGTGTTCCATGTCGAATCTCTTCAATCATTGTGTTGCTCACAATCACAGCCTTGTTGAGAGAGACTCCGTAAACATCAAGCAGTTTGTGCTGAGATATTTGTGCATCAGTAAATTCAAGTCCGAAAATTTGGTACTTTCACTTATTCAATAGCCCCAATATTGAAATGTTCATAACCCCCGAACACCCAACATGTGTACATGTACATATACAGTCCTGGCCAAAACACCAAAACAATCTTTTTCAAGTTCTGGTAACCTTTAAAGGTGTATTTTAACAGGTGATTCTAGATGTATCTTTTCCATTCATATTCATTCTCTTCAAATTTGCTCTGAATAAAATTCATGAGTTTAATGTCAACATGTAACTTGAGATGTTTTATTTGCTATACTGTTTCATCTTCAGTGTCTATTTCATGTTTGTGGTTTGTGTTCTGCTGTAAGATTTCAGATGGGTAATCATGTGGCAGATTTGTGTTATATGAGTTTGTCTTCAATTGTAACATGTATGTTGTATTAAACATATGCAATGGTTCACTGTAGTTGCTTCGTTCTTTGTTCATTTGTCTCAATATACACAAATATGAAACAATTCCTATTTACATCACAGTACATATTGCTGGAGGAGTGACCTTCGGTGGCATGTTCTGTGGATTTCAAGCTTTGCAGGTGTTGAACAGTGCCTGTGTTGTTTGCATGCTTGAGGTGTGCAATTTATCATGTGTCCAAAGTGTTTACAGGGACTCTGAACATACCCAGCTGTGTTGATAGAGTGAGTGTAAGGTGATACGAACATTATAGAGAAGAGTATTTTTACATCTATGAAAGACTACATGGTTTATATCGTGTAATGTCATGTTGATGTGATACAATATCTGATCACCTGTGACCTTTTTCAATATTAAATTCTCAGTACAGTAACTCGTGCAAAAGTTTCAAATTCTTCTAGTTTTGAAACCATACATAAAGTACAAACACCAATTGTGCCTGGTTTATTTCCAGTATCATTCTGTTACACATTAGTTTCACTTCTTTAACAGTTTTGATTGTGATCACCTGATATGTATTGATATGCACAATGTGGGTCAGGAATATCAAATAATGTAAACAAATGAAAATATGAGGTTTTTGTGCACGTCGTCTATAAATATATGCATAAACATCTATAGTTGTACATTTTCCGAGACAGCAGGTGTATTAGATCAACACTACTCTTGGTCGAAGCTCAGTGGTAGAGAGAGACCGACTTTCTTACCAAATCATGGATGATTAAATCTCATGACAAACCTAACTCATCATATTCAGGGGAAGGGCGTTTAGCTGGTTTTTTGCACAAATTTTCACTCATGATATGCAGAACAGAAATCATGTATGTGCTTGACACTCAATCACCTTTGAGATTTTGGTTTGAAATATTGTCATTCAAAAACTGTCAGCACTTTCAACTTGTGACAACCTATTTCAGCAATTTATAATGTTCAGGGGCGTCAAAATCATAACTTTGTCTTCTGATTTTCACACCTTTGAACTTTCCTTCAGGGGAGGGAATTTGCAGATATACAATGTTTCTTTTCTAAGCTATGTATTTAAATTATCCACAGTCCCATATTGATGATAAAAATGCCATATAAATCATTGATAAAGTAAAGGGTGCAAGCAACTGTACTCCAAAAGAAACATTTCTTCATGACGTTAAGTCTATAAAATTTTACATATGAGCCCCATTTCAGTCCATTGGTTCAACAGATTACAAGAAGTCCGGGAGTTTACAATATTTATTTAAACCATAGAAATCCGAAATCCAGACAATGGATGTCATGTTTTTATTGTAGGTAAGAAAACAGGCATTGAATCAATATCTGGCTGTCAATTCACTTTCAAGAAACCTATGGGATTCCTATGCTGCGTACCTTGTCCATTCTATAGGAAGATGTTCCAAAATGTTATACCCAACTCTTATAGGAATCTTATTAGGCTTTATAATTAGGAATCTTATAGGGCTTTATCATATGGGAATCCTTTAAGGTGTTTGCGTCAGTGTAGGCTGTCCTACAGAAAAAACAAAGGTCTATAGGATACCCAACACAAAGTGTGACATGCCCTATAAGCTGCCCAACATGATTCCTATAGGAAAATCAAGTTTTACAGGCATCTTATAGCAGTCCAATAGGAATTTTTGTGTTTACAATTCAACATCTTTCAAAAGCATTGTGTTATTTATATGAGCCAGCTGGTTATTTTTTAGCATAAAATATTGTGCATATATCAGTAAAAAGCAACAATGTTGAATTGAACTTTTTATTATTGGAGTGCATGTACTTATAGTCACAGTCATTGCTGTATCAGTGTAATGCAGGGTTAGCTATAGTCATCTTGAAACCATTCCCTCGCAGCACAAGGTCTTGCCATAGACAGTAGACGGGAAAGATTCATCTCCCTGTCCCTCCCCCCTTACTGGCATCTATGGTCTTACTTATGAAGGTAGATGTATTGAAGCGTAAATTATGGGGTACTGAAGACAAGTTGTCTACACCATATTGGAAGTGCTGAGGTTTGTTTACCAAGATGCACAGCTAGACTGAACAGTTTTGCTTCAGGTATCAATTAAAATACCATAAACCAGCATGTTAAAACCTTTACATTAGTAGCTTGAGAGCAAGAATATTTGAGTTGATTTCAATGATGCTTAGCAAAATTCATTTCACAGTGCAATGCAATAGTCTTGGGCAATACCGGTATCATTATGACAATGTATGGATTGAGACTGGGTAGCGCCCTCATGTGGCAAGTCATTTAGTACAGACAGATAGCTCTAATATTAAATGATCAACATTATATCATACCAGTATATCGATGGCTCAAATACAGCGATCTGATTGGGCGAGGCACTAAAAGAATTGTGGTATATTCAGATATATCATGGTTGACACATGCGCGAGCTCTCAGCTTGAGCAAAAATCCAGTTTTGATGTTCCATGCCAGAATTTCAAGATACTGTTATGATTAATAGCAATAAATTACATCCAGCGACTGTATACCACTCGATATTGACCAGTATATTGACCAGTATTCAAATACCGGTATGCACTCGTTATCGCTTGTGCATATGTCATGAACTGGCCAAAATCTCATGCTATACCGTCACTGGATGTACTTTATTGCTTAAATATTTCATGGCATACTACCTTGGAACGAGTTGATCAAGGATGATATATGAATAACACACTGACGCAGGCAAGCATGATCAAGACTGACTTGTGCTAACAGAACTTGAGTTCACTCCTACCCATTGAGTGACAGGGAATTCCTACACTGGCTCTGACAAAGGATGAACTCAAAAAGTCCTCATTTCCATTGGTCTTTGATCTCACTGTGGGTAGAATAGCAAAGACAATACAAAACAATATACAACTTTCAAAAGAGATGTGAGAACATCTGTATATGATCTTTGATGATAGAGTTTCAAGCAGTGGTGTCATTCAAGCTGTGATGACATTGACAGCCTGGCTACTGATATAAGGATTGACAATTTGGCTATTTTCTGTTTTCTTCCTGGTTACTAGTTACTGTCCATAACACATGGGTGAACGAGATGCATGAAATACCGGTAGTTCATCATATCTTCACGGCAATCAGATATAGAATTTAATACGCTGGTGAAGAAAGACCAAACGGTGGCAGAGAACTGGCATATCATTTATCGTTTATTTCCTTACAAGTGTCACAGCAAGTAGGTATACACTAGATTGTGAAATATTCTTGCTTGCACAAAGTATAAAGTGTTAAATACATTCAGAAATACAATGAATAGTAGCCTATATTATTTCACTGTTATTTCATTTAATTTCCCAATGGACCATAAAATGGCTATCAAATTACTTTTTTTTGACATTGCACACTACTCAGCAGATTTCTTCTAAAATCTGGAAATATTGTATTTGACTATAAGCCTTACAGGAGAAATACACCTAGAATGCCTAGGTCAAAGGTCAATGTTCTCTCCATGTCAACAACTGTATTTCCTTTGATTGGTTTTCATTGACTTCAACTTTGACATTCGCTTCAACATTGACTTCACTTTGCATCACTCTTGTCAAATCCTCTAAACATTTTAAAAGTCATCAAATATCTTCTTCATTACAATAATTTTGACAAAGTATCCTAAATTTGTTCTGATATGACTTCAACAATGAAAATCAAAACACCAAAACTGAAAGTTCGGATGCGGAAAGTGTACAAGTACATTGTATTAAAATACCAAAGAGAATACACAAAAATGATAAACTTGCATAATAATAATAATATTCAATTGATAGCTAAACACTCCCGGGTCAATTACAAATAGTTGTTTGTAAAATTTAATTTTGTTTCGGGATCTGTCCCTATTTTCAATTGACTGAAAATTTTGAAACATAAATTGCTTCTATGTTCAATGAAATTTCTTTATTGACTGTAATACTGCCATTTGGAAATAACTTGTTACTCACTGTCTGAAACATCAAAATCTGTGCATTCGAAGTTGCAGTATTCTAAATCTGGGAAACAGTTCTTTGAGATTTGCCAATTTAAAACCCTTCTAGATACTACATTACATATAAAAGACAATAAAAAGTTACGGGATAGAAATAGGACATGTAAACTAAGTACTGTATTTACATGCAATGTCATTACCATTGTGTTACTGGTCTTACAAAATTGTAAATGAGGTAAAGTGATAATACCATTTATCTGAAGAGGCTGGCTGAAGGGCGCCCCCATTAAAAAAAGATAAAGAGTTCCTTTGTTTTTTAATTCACTTTAAACGTGCTTTGCTACAGACATCGAGTTGAAATTTGCTGAAGGAGTAATGAAGTGTCATCATTTAAAAAAATATTTAAATCACTTATAGTTGAATAATGTAATATGTTTCAAATTAAGTTTGTTGTTTTTAATGAGAAGCCAGCTTCTGCAGCATGTAGTAAATACAATGTCACTGGTTTTAGGATTTGTTCACCTCGTGTACAAAACGACAGATTGGTTTTCACAAAGAAATAAATAGAAAAGGGACAATTCCAGACAACATCATTGGTGAGACCCCTGAGGGTCAGCCACATACTAGGATTATAAAGTACTGTGTTAATCCATAGACTCTAAGATCTATGGTTAATCCAGCTGAGGTTACAGTTTAACGTCGGACAAAGCACTCACTCAATGACAGTGATCAAGTGTTAACAATAAAAGCATATTATGTAACAATAAATCAAAGTATCTGATGGCTGTGAATATTTCCCATGGGCAGTTTAAATTTCAAATTGCATCGAAAAATTTGTCTAAAAGAGAAATCTGAAAAGTGATTTTGGAGTATACAGAGCAAGTCCCTTCAGAGGAACCAAGAATTGATTATCAGTATCAAAGGATGAAATTCATTTCACAACATATGAAACTGATCAATACAATTAAACTTGAACATTTCTCATTAACTAACTGGAGCTATGCATATGATCAGATTTTACATGTATTTCATCTATTGCTTTCGTCTAGTCTTTCAGTATTTTTGTGATAACACTGGCTTTACATTTGCTTACAACTGGTGTAGCAGTCCATTATTCTAAAAATAAATACAATGGGATGACAAAAATTATAATAATAACAAATTTGGTTGATATTTGTGCTTTGACATTAAAATTACATAAAATTCACTATAATGACATATTTGTAAACTGATTCTATCATAATTTACCTGTAAAAATATCTTCTGACAGAGACTGGTAAAAAATACTGAAGGTTTAAACTGAACGGAAGATATAATTAATCTTGGATACATATTCCACTCCAAAAATAACACTGTATATACTTCTACTCTATATGGACCACCATAGCAGTTGGCTGAGAGGCTTTCCACATGCGCTGTATACATTGATAAAACTTTTATATTCACACAATGGATCAATAAGGAGCCTGTAAGCAAACACCAAGCTTAAATACTTAATTTATCACCATTTTACAGCATATGAAGATACATTGTTTGGAAAAATGAAATGTTTGACTTGGTTGGTTGCTTTCATTCTTCATGCTGAAAATATGTCTATCCCCTTCTAGCCATCCAGCCTATTATCATGATTGTATGCATAGCTGACAGTACATACCTTAGCATGGTACAGAACTGTCAAATAGCTGTAAAAGCTGTCATAGAGAATGTCACAGCATTGGGATGACTGGCCTGAAAGTTTCTATGTCATAGTCTTTCATTCTTAATTTCCACTAGCATGTTTCATCAGAGATACTGCACTAGCCTTGTTGACAACAGTGCTCGAATTCTGAAAAATACTTATTTAAAAGCTCACGAAAATTTTGAGATACAACTGGCATTTAGAAGATGAGAATTGGTTAATGTTGAATAGTCAAAGAAAATTTCACAGGCTGGTGTGAAAAGTACCATCAATTTCTGTTTACATTGAGTATTACCCTTTTAGTTTACATCATAAAAGGACTGTAAAACTGTCCTTGACTTTGCCTGACTTTGGAAAGTCCTTCAAAAATTAGTGGTTATGGGGTCCATTTGCACCGTGCAAAGGACCAGATATTTACAGAATAATATATCAAATATTACATAAGACACTGAGCAGTTTACATATCTTCACATTCGCCATCAATAGAATCTTGCTCTGTCTGTGATGGTAACTTATCAATACAAATCCAACGTCCAATTGACTCTGCCAATGCTGATATCCATCTGAGAAAGAAGAAATTAAATATTTCTACATTTCTTACTTTTATAAAAAACTTGTCATTTTCAAAGATTTGCCTTAAAATGTGCAGCAGTTTTCATAATTTTCACAGATCTTGATTTTGACAAGCTGGAGATTATGGCCTTCTTTCATGTTTTCAAAAGCATAAACTTACCTTCCATTTAAAATAGAATACTTTAAATCCTATTTAAAACGATATGTATCATTTCTTAAATTTTTCTGATGAAATCAGTAGGATTAATATTATCTGAGTTACAGAAATACTTTTGATGGTATTGCTGCCAAAATTAAAACACAATACTGATACAGGAATCTCAAGTCTTTTTTAACACCATACACAGTCTGAATATTGTGTATTATTTGTAATGAAAATTGGTTGTTTCAATGGTTAAGAGAGTACATGTTCAATGCACCATGCACAGTGAAACAAAAAGAATACAATAAGAATGTATCTAAACATAGAGTTGGTATCTGTGTTTTGGAAAATCTACTGTACACTTATCACATCCAGTCTCATCTTGGTAAGGGATTCTATTTCACCCTATGAAAAGATATTCTCTTTTGAAGTGTAAGCATCGCACAGCAAACAAAATCATTTCAAATTCTTTTATTGCCTTACTTACAATTTTTGCTGCTGCAGCAATGCCATGACATACTCACCTTTTCCTGTCCACATCATGATCTGCGTTGAAGTACCACGTTCTCATCTGAGGATGTGGTGGGGTCAGTGTAAATGCAAACCTCTTATTGCCAAGCTCTGTCTCCTGGATACTGTATCCATGGAAATGGGCAACACCTGATGTAAAAAAGTTTGAAACACACTTGAGATCACATATTTCTATCCAAACAATGAACAACAACAAGCTTTAAGACACTTCAAATTTAGGAAAATCATAGTCCACACACTCAAAGTCACTAAACTTCAAGTCACTTTACAGCAATTTTCGAGTACTTTTTGAAGTCTAAAATACAATTTTCCTGGTGAGATTTGTCTATGTCATTTTCACAATACCATGACACATTTTTCATGATTTGTGAAAAGTTTGGATGGGCTATCAATTTTCCAGGCCTTTCTAGAATTTAATGTCATTTTCAAACTTTACAGGACTTTAAAGGACTTTCCAGGAGAGTACAGACTCTAATTATGCAGTATATGGTAGAACTAATTCATATTTATTAGCATGAAGGTCCTGGGCATGGCTGAAAATACATGGACATAAACTTTTGGATTGAACTAAAACTGTTTTCTAGGGGGTCTCTGGCAATGCTCTCTGACAATTTTTCTAATGATTCCCTAGGTTAGTCGAGATTACAGAAAAATACTGGGGCTACCGTTCTTCACGTTTGCCATGTCCAGTGTGTACAAACACAAAACAACATCCCAAATCACTGCTCCTTTTTGCTTTGTACAGATCCTGTACAGATATTGCACCAGAGTCCAAAAAAGTCATTGATTGGTTGGTTCAAATAGAATCATGTGATATGCTAATCAGTATGATCACAGATTCTGATAGGAAAAACAAGTCACATGATATTTAAATCAATCTCAAAAGTTTCAGAAAGATATTACAGTGGACATTTTACCTTGAGCTCTTGGTGACATTTCATCCACATAGTAATAGAAACAAGCATCTTTTAGCACACAGTATCTCCTCCTCCAATTCCTCCTCCTACCTCCCATTTTGAAGAGGTAACCATGACAATCAGGCTGGCTTATTGACAAAGCAGGTAGACCCACATTGTGTGTGCTGATGTCCAACCAGGGATCACCTTTATTCTGTGGATTGGTGGCTTCTGTTAGAGCACCAGCCCATCTGCAAGATGTTGAAAATAATGAAAAATTTCACAGCTGGAATTGTCATTAGCCTGGTTTTTACGTCAGAGATGTACCAAGAACATATATTTTATTGTTTTCTATGATACAAAAATATTTTTAACAATGAATTTATTGACATGATGATGTTGATAAACAGATATATCACAGAATTTTTGAAATTCCATCTCCATCAACAAAGCAAAGAAACCTTAGATGATAATGCCACATGATTCTGATGATTTACTTTGTTTGACCGTCCTACTTTTGAAAACTAACAGTGCCAGGATGCAAAACTAAAAATTTAAATACTGTGACCTAACTTTTCTTTAAGAAACTTTGCAGCAAAAGTTTATCACAGTAGCTTAAATTTGCAACAGGAGTGCTGGCACTGAGCTCTCAGTAAACAAATTGTAGTAGAAACATCAGACTCACCTATTCATTTCATCTTCATTTGATGCATGGAGGTAATAAGTCTTGGCACCATACTTCATTAATTTGAAAGTGAAGTTTTTGTCGTAGACTTTTGTGACAGTGTAGTTTGGTAAAACAATGGCTCCAACTGGCTCCTTCTCCTGTTTTCAATGACACACAGAGTTTCAGATGCAAGTTTAGTAAATTAGTACAATTATTATATGGTATCAGTTTGGTTACTGCATATGTTGTTAATAATGTTTGTATAATTGTAGAGAGAGCAATCTAATAATATACGAAAAGTATTATGCTCAGAATATTTTCATGATGGACTATGGTTTAGTTAGTAATCAACATCAAGTGTATGTTGAGATCCTTACAGAGGAAAAACTTGAGTGGAACAGGGTCATGGAAGTAAACTGTCACTTTCAACACTCTATCATCAATATCACTATAGTACATAAATACCGGTATACCCACACAGAAAAGCATTCTTGTGAACAAGGTTTTTTGATAAAAATTTGCTTGGTAATCTTGGTTATTGTGGATACCCAACTGACCTATAATATTTCTAAAGTCACACATACTACATCATTGCGGACCAAACACATTAACTTTTTTGCCAACATTGTACAACTCACCTTGTCAGTCTTGTAGTAGTAGAGACAGTTGTCGTGTTTGAGTACAAAGTATCTCTTCCTCCACAGCTTCAATCCAGTGCCACCTTGCTTCATCAGGTAACCAGATATGATTGGCTGGTCAGAAGGCAAGTTGAGAGCATTGGAGATACATGTACCAACAACCAGTTTGATAGTGTCTCCAGCTACCCAGTTAAAATACAGAGAAAATAAGACAAATAATATTTTCATTATAATCATTGCAAAGAAAAACTTTGACACACAATGAATGAATGAATGAATGAATGAATGAATGAATGAATGAATGAATGAATGAATGAATGAATGAATGAATGAATGAATGAATGAATGAACGAGTTCAATGAGTGAAACAATTCCTTCTGTATCATCAAAATTTTGTATGGAAAGAAGTATCCTTTGTTGGAAAAAAATTCATTTTGATTCATAACTACAACAACTATTCCAGTATAATTGGCACTACTGATCAACATAGATGTTATTCAGACACATAAAAATTTACCACAATTTCAAATGGCCACTATCAATACATTGAATACTCTGGGGAAAAAAATCAAATCTTTGATTTTCACAAAACAAGATATTGAAAACTTCACTTATTCAACAACTTCAAACTGAGCACACAAAAACAGCATAAAAGCAAAGTATTGTAAAAATTTGAGTCCTAATATCTCATCCCCCCATCCTGCATAGTCTACCTCATATGCTGTGGTAATGGTAGGAAAGGTCAGACCAACCTTGTTGGACTTGTTTGACAACTTCATAGTGTGATGCCATCATAACGTCCATACCATTGACTTCAAGCACTGCATCACCAAGTTGAAGACCTGCCTCCTCAGCTGCTCCACCTAGTGATTTAGAGACAGACAATGCATTCTACTTACTCAGTATGCTAAAGGGATCACGTGATGGCGGTACAAACAAACCCAACTACAAAATCGTGTATGGATATGCACATATTCATATATTCTATGTTTCTAAGTCTATGCACATTGTTTTGTTTGTACTATGGTCCATTAAAATTCCCGGCTTAACCCATTACTAAATCTTACGCCCTCATTACAAATGTAGTTTGAAAAGACGGCCAGATACTGAATAAAACTTTTGGAGTTTAAAACTTTGTTCTTTCAGGAAAAATCCATTCTCATCACATAATAGTGAGAGCACCACATCACTCTAAATAGCCTCTGTGGTGTACTATGGGGTTAATATTATGCTAGTGGGAAATTCTGACTACATAAATATGAGGAAAACTGCAAGTGAAAGGGGATAGTAATTTTCTATAGATCACAAATTTTAGCACATAATCAGTTGTAAATTTTTTTGACAGCTGTTTTCAAATTATAAGTCAAGCACTCAAGTTATTTGATGTACTTTGGCGTCACTGCGACAAAATGATGACAAATGACAAACACAGCGAGACACTGGCCTTCGAAACAGTCAATAAAGTTATTCAGGATTGTAAGATCTGCTAGGGCATTGGGCATAGCTCCAATTGCTCCGTGGCACCCAGCTGATGAAGTTTTCAATATTTGAGAGTGACCATCTCTGAAAAAGTATTACTGACCATCTCTGAAAAAGTATTACTGTTACTGTAAAAGACCTCTGATAAAATACAAATTTATTTGTCTCATTCTGTGCAGTCATCTATGAAGGCTGCATGATGTACAACAGGAGATTGCAAACTTCAAGGCTTCTCGGAGGTTATTTATATGCTGATACACTTACATACAAGCAAGCCTGGCTTTTTGTGTTGGTTACATGTCTGGAGTTTCTGTAAACTTATGGCCTGGTTGATAGTACTGTACTGACATTGTTGACATCAATCTTGTGAAATACTCACCCTTATCAACCCCTGTCACTCTGACTGGCTTGCTGAACTGAATACGAAAACCTAGCTGACCGTCTTTCTTCACAACATTTACCGTCCTTTCTCGAACTGTAACAATGACAGAAATTGAAATGAAATTTCAGATTTCAAAATACACACAGACGGTGAAGAAGAATAGTTTGCGGTCAAAATTCCAATGTTGGCAGTTGAATGCCTGAATATCCAGCACTGTATATCACAGTAACAATGATCTTCATAAATTATTTTCAACGATTCTCGTTGTCTGCCACAAATGTGAACAAGTATCAGATAATTTCTACAAGTGCACTACTGTTGAAAAACTAGAGCTCACTATCCCTAAGTGGTTAAATTCTATTGTTCACCATTCTTAAATGTGTTTACTATTTCTATTTTGTCATCATAAAGATATGCATGGTTTGATATTTTAACGTGAAAAAGACAGCATTGATGAGGTGAAAACTCATGAAAGGTTGATTTGTTTTACTACCTTCTCCTCAAACACAGACACAAATATTCTCAGTGACAAAAATCAACAGATGATTTCTGTGATAAAATGTCGGTATGTCCAATGACTTGACCTATCTGTGACCTCTTATAGCATAGAGTTATTTGCATACCGGTACACCATACACAGATTCTGATACAAGGGAAGACCATAGAGATATCTGAAGGACTACGGACAACAATTTTTCACAAGGAGTTATTATGCAAACACATTCTTTTTGTGACATAGACAGTAAAATTCAATCATGTCCTTACTCCACTTATAGGTGTGCAAGTAATTGTAACTGATACACAGAATAGTGTACCAGTATTTGCTGCATACTCACAGTTTGCTGATAGTCTGCTATAGCTTTGCCCTGAGTCACTCCATAGTATTCTTTTCCTACTAGCTATACTCTGGTAGCACATCTGAAACTCTGCCTCTGACGCTGTCGTGCTGGTGGACCCACGCTCGACTCTGTCACGTGAGAATCCACTGTCAATGCTTGAGGGGCTCCTTGGAGAACCTGAATTGTTTTATAAAGTGCAAGATTTTTACTCAGAAAGAACTGTGGATATCAATAGCAATATATGTGATCAAGGATGCTGGGGACAGCATTATGAAATAAAATTTCAAAATGACTACAGTATATTTAATCATTCTGATATACATGTACATGTACACATTCCACATGTCAGTTCCTACTTGAACACAGCATCAAAGCCACAAAGCCGTTCATTGCCGAGTTATCTACATATAAAGTACAGAGAAGTAGTTGCATTAGATTATTTTAATATAATAGTAACCAAAGGAAAAAAGACCTCCCAGCCCAATGGGTTTATAAGTCACCTTATAATTAATTATAATACAGTACAGAAGTGTGAGGAACAGGGTATACAGCAGTTGATACAAAACATGTTATATACATGCATAGTTGTACCATAAATTGCGTAGGGACAGGAAGGCATAATTCACACTTTGTGTCTATAACCATCTAACAAATCAGTCTGGCACGCACGTACGTACTCAATTTCTACTACCCTCTAAACATAAAATAAACACTTCATGAACTTTTCATCCACACACTTCCATATGTGTACTTTAGGGGCCAAGAGAAGCCATTTAGAATGTCATCAGTTGTCCCAAGGCCAGCAGCTGATTCTGAATTTCCAGTCAGTCTAAAACCTGGTACAGTTGTCTTTACTTACACGTACATGTACTGTAGATCGTATATATGCAGTAGTATTGTAACATTCACTGTTTCATCAGACAAAATTTACAATCTACTCAGAAATAATCAGCCTATTCACAGACCTAAATTCAGTGTATGTAGATTTGTGACCATGTACTTGGCCTATCTGTCAATGGTACGTACATCTATATCACTCTATTCATCAACATTGCTACTATTTCATCAAATACAAGTACATGATATCAGGTTGCACTTACCCATACAAGAGTATCAGACACACCCTAACACACGATGGAGCAATTTTCAGACGCTGTCAAAGATAATTTAATCATTTTCAGAAAACTTACTCTGTGTGCTGCTTCGACTTGTTCTGGCTGAATTTGAAGCAAACACTGGTTCATCATTTTCACCGACATAAATCCAAGCGGAGGCTCGATAACTTTCATCAAAGATACCACCATCATCATCGTCTTCTTCTGAATCGTAGTCTGCCGACACTGAACCCTTGGAGCTCTTCCTTCGTGGTCTTCTCTCAATAGTGTTAACTCCATTCTGATTGGCTGTACTACTCTCCTCTTGCTTTAACTGGCCAATAGAGTGGTCTGTATCATCTTTAAGAGGTTCAGAATGTCCCTCAGCCCTGTCATTCAGGTTGAGGTCTTCCAGTTTCTTGTATGGTATAACAGGAGTGTGTTTTGGCGGTGGTGTACCTGCGACTGGAGTCGGTGGAGGAGTCTGTGGCTGGAGCTGTTCATTGCTACTTCCTGTTTCTCTCTCACTGAACTTTGTGAAGTTTTCTTGTATGGGAATGTCTGTGATCTCAATTCTTTCATCACCTGCAGGAACACCCTTGTCCACGTCTGTTTGTGACTTCTGAAGTGCATACTCCATAATAAGTTCCTCCGAAGCCTCGGATATTGTATCATCCAATTCCTTGAGAACGCTTTCCACTGAAAGGCTCTCTCTCAACTGTTTCTCAACATTATCCATCACTCTCATGTCCTGATCCATTTCTGCAGAGTCACTTTCTTGTTCATTTCTACTTTTGTCCTTTATTCTTCTCACAACATGAACTTGGGCCACAGTCATCCCGTCTTCATTTTCCACAATATTCTGACTCAACCTTTTCGGTTTGGGAGGCGCCAGAGGCTGATTTGTGTCAACGGCCTCGGTCTGTGACATCACAATGTCCGCAGTGGTGGTGCTGGTAGTTTGTGTCTTGTTCTCTGCATTTGGATCCAAATAAACATAATGTCTGTCCTCTGTACTTGGTAGAGTTGTGTAGAGATTTGGAACAGCTGTTGAGGGTGCAGTTTGTTCTTCGGCTGTTGATTTGACCCGCGGTGGTTTCTTTGGAGGCTGTGTTTGATCAATGTCTACCCTCAATGGGACCTGTACATCCAACTGATATGGGTCTGACTTTGCAACCTTTCCCTCGGATACACTGCCACCGCCCCCTATTCTCTGAGCATCCCCATCCGTGAACTTTGACCTCCTCTTCTCAGATTTCATCGAAGCCTCTCTCTCCCTCTGCCGCTTCTGTTCCAATTGCCTCTGCAGGAAACCAGCTGGTACGTCCACGGCACGTTCGTTGGGATCTTGTTCATCCAAGGATTTTCCATCACTGAGACGACTGCCCTCATCATCATAATGAAAACTTGAATTTGTATACACAGAGTAACTACTGTATGCACTGCATTCACTCACTGTAGTGCCGTCATCAGTATTTTTCTTTTTTCTTCTCCGTCTCAAAAAACTTCTCCTCTTTTTCTTCTTTTCCTGTTGTTCAACGGGATACTCTTCCTTAAACTCCTCCTTGGTATATATCATATACCCTTTTTTATTTTTGGCACCCACTTTATTTTTCCCCATTTCGTCGTCGTCGGAGCCTTCGCTCTCAGTATCAGAGTCCCAGGATGCTGAATCTCCGGAGTACGAGGAATCGTCGTCGATGTCTGATTCAGTAGTTTTGTTCTCTTTTGATTCTTCTACTTTGCTTTCTTTGATGTCAGCTGGTGTCCCCTCAACATGGTTGACATCAGGTGTATTTTCCGTCTCACTCTTCCTCTCATCAGCTGTTTCTATGTCTGTGACATCATTTGACAAATCTGAGTAAAGGAGGAAACAAAAAAAAAAGAAAATTTGGTTGAGATGATCAGTGTTCAGAATCTTTCACCTTGATGCTGTAGTAAAAGATGAACATCAGTTTTAACAGAAAGTAAACTGGTTTTGAGATCACAGCAGAGTTATTATCACAGAAAAAACCTTTGCTTCTCAGTACAATAACTTACACTTAAAAGGCCAGAAATGCAGTATTTTTCATAATTTTAGTTCACTATTTTGTTTTTTATGTCATTTCAAGTTCTCATCTACTCCCCAAAGCATTTTCAAACATTCTTTTTAAAGCTGCCAGCACAATGTCCTTACATGTACATGTAGAATGCACTCTTATTGTTTTACATCTGAATTCTTATCTCGACCCGAATTCTGTTGTCAACAATAATTGACAAGCAAATACATTACTGTGTATCTCAACATGCTTATGACTAGATTAGAACAGGAACCTGTGGTTGGCATTTAAAACACAATACAGTGACAAAAATTATCAAAAGTTACAGTTACTGGCCCTTTAATTTTTCCCATCAAAATTTTAGTCCAACATTTTACCAATAGTTTATGAATTTCTCATAACTTTGGACCAAATGGGCATCAATTTTTAATGCCTACAGTTTTTGTTCACATTTTGGGGAAAATTTGAAAAACTAATCGTCTTGATCTGAAAAAAAAATTTAAGATTTGTGTCCAATTCCAACCTGTTTTTGTTATGCAAACACTATAAATAACATTTGTAAAGAGATTACCCATGCACTGACAAGAAACATTTGAATAATTTGCTGAAGTTCACATGTAACTAAGTTATCCACTCTTTGAAATATGAATGTATAAACATGAACAAGTCTTCCTTCAACAAACAATGTACATGTATCATTCTGAATCAATATTTACATATAGTAAATATTAGCGGAAATCAAAGGCTTTGAAATATTTGTGAAGTTAAACTTTCCTGGTTACAAGTGGAATGTTACAAGTTTATCAGCAAGAAGACTGTTGCTTCAATTGATGCTACACAAGAATGTCTGTATATTTATCGACTAAAATTACAAAAACTCAACAGTTTCCTCAAGTTACTATCCGATAGGTTTTGTTTTCAAATTGCTTTCTAGAGACAGAGCATACCGTACATGTATGCTTCAACTCTGACAACACTCAAAGAAATCAGATTTGCTCAACAACACAAATTTTGCTCTGGAATTCAACAAAACCAACAAAAGGAAAAGTAATGTTATTTTTATAATGATGCATTAATATAAAGCACTTTTAATGATTCAGTTATCTGAAATTATCAGTCCTAAACAATTCCAAAATATTACTTTTGACACGAAAACTACAAAACTACAGAAAAGTTGGCATTATAGGATGCAAGAATCTAAAAAAAGAAAATCATGCATTGTCCAGTCTGTTCACCTTGGTATAGGTCAGCGTAGTATTCAATGGGGGTTCCTTGTGTCGATATGCACCCTCAGCTGGCAGAAAATACTCATAGTTTTGTGTTTTTATTCATTTTTGTGAAAGAGATACAAGAGTGTTTGCATGGATAACAGTTTTGGCAGTTGACAAGAATCACTGACAAGAAAGCCTTTCTTTGTAAGTCATGTTGAAGTTCAAACTTCACAAACAATCACGGCAGACGAGTCATCTAGGTCAAGTTATACATCACGCAACACCCATGATACTCTATATATATGTGTCAATTCTCTCTGCCAACAGAATGTGTTTTGAATTATGTTAACAATGTGACCCTCCACCAATGCCTGTTTGTTGTGTGTTAGCAAATTTTGTCATTAATAAATTTAATTTTGCTCCATCAATATTTACCTTTAGCATTTTCAATCACAAAGTCTACAAAATCTTTTTTGTATATACATGAGGACAAATTTGATGTTAATTTTCACACCATTATAAAAATTTCTTGAGAAATTGCAAACCTTGATTTGCATGACATAGTGACTATTACATTTTTTTATATATAGTGCCATTGGAAGATTGGAAATTGATCAACAAAAAAATTGAATGTCAATATTTTAATATTGCTTATGATTTGATCATACATGTAGTATTGAGGCCTAAGATTGTCACCGCAAACTCTTTAAAGGGTATTTTACTATACGGGTATTACAACTACTGGTTACGATATTTATGACACAAGACACTACAACAACGTTTGCAACAATTGTTACTGCAAGCCAATTGTCTGACATTAATAACATATGCCTGAACTTGGAGTTCAAACCATTTAAATCGTCCATGACTTGTACACTCAAGGTCAACATTACACTGAGTAATGTGATATCACATTGGAATGTTGAGACTTATCTCAATGAGCAATTTCCCTAAAATAACAATATTGGTCTGGTGATTTAACCATGTTCTCACAATCACTTGTAACCCTATCTGACAGACGTTACTCCATATCATACTGAAACTGTGTGCAACTTGTGACTCAGTGGTGATGCAAAGTGAACAAAAATAGCCCCTGTAGAGATGATAGTCCATACAACTTACATGCACAGCTGAAGTCTGATGCTGAAAGACTACAGTGATTTAATTTGACGGTGTCTTTGATGATCCATTAATACATGATCTGTGTATGATGATGACACAGTTATGATATCAATCGTACATCAGACATTTTGTCTGGGAAAGTATATGTCTGCAGATATGAACTCCCTTTACATTTAGCACTGTGTGTTTTATTTTCCACAGATTCACTTATAGTTTTTGTTTATATACTCCATATCTTGCCCAATGGATGAAAAATCAATACAAAACACCGGTATCCTCTATGAATCTGTGTTTTAAATTTTTTGAAGGGATATTTGATAAGTTCCAAAGTATTTTAAATTTTTGAAGTGGTATCTTGAATACTAATATAGCGCTTTCATCCAAGATAAAAGTTATTGCAAACCACTGAAAAATGATAAAATGGGGTTCATCCATGAATATTTTCTTCATAAATTACAAAGAAAAAGAAACACATCTGATTGTGATCTACTGAAATTCCTACTTATAGCAAAGTTACTTATATAATTTGACTTGACAGGCCTACACCACTGGACATCGTTTTCACAACTCATTTCATCTCATAATTACCCTTCATATGAGGAATTTGCAATACACTCTAAGTCTCTCAGCTGCAGACTTAATACAACTCTCCTCACATAAACACTGCCAATTTTCTGCATGACAACCTTCACATTTACAGCAAGGTCACGGCTGATTGAGAGAGAAGCAATGGGAACTGATTAAGTCATTTGCAAAACTATGTAGAACATAAACGCCAGATAATCCCTCTCCATCTTTCACATTAAACGTCACTTTTTTTTTTCCCAAACCTTAGTAAAAGTGAAGTACTGAAGAAGTAAAAACTAAATACAGCACCTATTGGTTCTGCACCAGCCCTCTTTTTCCAAGATTCTTCACCCTTTCATGATCATGGTTTGGCCCAAACTCATTGTTATCAATAGTGAGCATGGAACTGTGTACCGGAAATCGGGATGAACAGGTTATGAACCATTTTCTGACAATTTTGGAAAATATGATTGGCTATGATCTAAAAGTACAGAATTGTTTTCAAGGATTGATGCACTAAACAGTCTCGGTTTGCAAGACAAACACATTTGATTTCATCTACAGACTTCATACTGTCCATATCAAGAAGTTGTTTTTGCCTGATAACCATACACAACTAAGTAGAAATTTACATGACTAACCAGAGTTGCATTTTGACAAACACTGAGTAATTACATAGATTCATTGTTGATTATTTGAAATGACTATGTACTGCAGAGGCAGATATTGCCACCTCAACATGTAATTATGGTATGGTAAAATGAATACAACACAAACATAGGTAAGATTAACTGTTCATTTATTAGACTAAAGGCAATCAGCTTTAAATTCCCATGAAGTAATTGTAATCTGACTAATTGTTCTTTAATCAGCAAATCAGTTCTTTCTCAAAGGCTTTGCCACCCACCATCATGAAAATCTTGTAACTACTTCCACAGTGATTCAAATGGCGGAGAGGAATTTCTGCTAGCTTGTGTCTGGTTTTTGTAGTCATTTTTGGTCAAACTACTCATTCCCTCTGAACCATTTTTTACAAACCCCATAAGTAAAACAATAGGGTAGAAGTTTTATGAAATAAAGTATGGTTAAGTATGTTTTTTTCCTGTTTGGTGCAGAACTGTTTGTTTTTAATTGAGTTGTGATAGACCATGGGAAATCTACAAGTGTAATCTTTAGGGAGTATTCAATACAAAGTTCTTAAAAGTGTTATACCTCAAAAATGGATGGAAGTCATGAAAAGTGTAGAATCACAAATTAAGGTGAAAAAATCAACACCTTGTATTCTTAAAAAAGGTTGTAATGAAAAGTTCAAAGATATTTTTGAGTTTACATGCAAAGATTTTTATTGGAATTTTACAAATATGAAGACAGTGACATCCTATGCTCCACATATTTGGAATGAAATTGACCAAGATGATGTGAGTTGGAACATCATATGGGAGACAAAAATTAAGAGACCTATTGTTAAAAAAATTGCACAATTTAATTATTTCTTGATTCATAATAAAGTACCAAATAAACAAAATCTGTTCAAATGGAAAAAAGTTAAATCTCCCAATTGCGAACATTGCAATCAAGTTGAAAACAGCGAACACTTTCTTTTTGATTGTACTCTGCTGAAATCTTTTTGGAACAAATTTAACACTGTTATAAATCAGATTTATAGGATCAACATTGTAATTAGATGGAAACACATTATATTTGGATACATGCTTAAGCAGCAAAAATTCGAAATGTTAAATTTATTTTTGATGGTAGCAACATTTGTGGTTTATAAAGCAAGATTGACAGAAATCAGTCTTATTGAAAGGTATCTAATAGATGAAATGTCAATCTTAAGATATATACTGAAAGATAAGAAAAAAGACATTAGCAACTTCATAAAATCCATGTAATGCTCAGATTTTTCTCTTGTCTTTTTGACACTGTCGATTTCCCTATTTTGTGATTTAATATTTTCAAGGTCTTTTTCCGTTACCATGGCTATTTAGAACTGTAAATTATCTTTGTCTATGAAAAGAATCGAATAAAATGTAACCAATTAAAAAAGAAAAAAAAATCTTTAGGGAGTATTACAACTCTGGTAGCCGTTCACAACACACTGATGTACATGTAGAATCATATATACTTTGTTCCACATTGCTGTAATCATCTGAACCTTTACTTATTTAGGGTACACTAGGGCACACATATTTCAATACTTTATTCCTGCTGTTAGTTTGAAATAAATCAATTGGTATGATTTATTATTCAAAGGTTGTTTTACAAGATAGGCTGTTCTGCTGTGATGTGAAATCTGATTGTTTGTTTGCCTGGATACATATTCACATCAGCGGGGAGACGCATTTCAAAACAGATTCTACACTTACATAGAGTCACAGAGAGTTCAGTTCTATTTCAAGAACCTGGCCACCATATGACATTACAGTGGATTGCTTGAGTTGTGGTCTGTGCAATGAAGTAAAGTTTGTAATTTTAATACAGGAAATTGCAATGCACTATATCAAGTGACAATTCATCCACTTTGTACATTAAAGGACCAGTAAATGTAACTTCAGATGATTATTTCATGATTTTTGTTTTAATATCGACTGGAGTTTCTTGCTCTACTCCCCAAAGCATGTTAAGATACACAGTATGCAGCTTGTCAACTCAGCCTGTACATGTGTAGACTGCATTGTTATTGTCGATGAGTAAATCTAGTCTAGAATTCAATATAAACAATAGCAGTGCATTCTATATGTACAGATACTGTGTTGACAAGATTTAGGGAATAGAATAAGAACTTGCAATTGATTTACAAAAAAAATAGTGAAAAACTCATGAAAAGTTACAGCTATACTGCCAGTTACGTTATCTGTAAATCAACACCAAGACCTCGCACTTTGCCTGAACTGTCTTCATGTCTGGCGGACTTTTTCCAAGATTTACTATTTCATGAGTTGAATAGAAGAACATGTTTAATGAACAGCTGTACATGAATTATGGCGCACTGGAGGAAAGGACATGATTTGACCTCTGCATTTCTAAGGTCAATTTAGGCTAGCATTGAAATGGACACATGAATGATGGCACTGCTTTGATGGTATAAATTCTGTAAGTTCCATTCCGCTACAAAAGACAGACCGACAGAGCATTCTTCAGGAGCAATGTGCAGCTCTTATACAATCAGATGTTGATATTTTGAACATCGATGTGGCATTTGTACATATAAAGAAATATTTGTCAAATATTTCTTTATATACAAATTGTATGACAACAGTGAAAGTCATCACAAAATATTATGATCAAGCATTAATGTCAACACTAGAAATTGTCTGAAGCACTCAGCAAATTTTAATTTCCAACTTGTGTTGCAGATTTTAAAAATCTTCAAACTGGAAACAGTCCTCTTAAAACAGTAATAAACTCTCTTTTATTAAAATCGATAGATAAACACATACAATCAGGTATGGAAGCTTGCAATGGTTTAATCTTTAAAGTTAGATTTCATCTGTGTCAAAGTTCTCCATGATGAACACTGTGTGTTTTACTGAGCTACCATTGACTTGAACTGAGATACTGCAGATTTTTTCTCATCTGAAATGAGAGTGAAGATCATGTTCTGTTTATTCACAAAGTGTTTACAAGATGTACAAAATGTGTCAGGTTGACTTCAAGAAAGGGGCCGCCTTGTGGTAGGGTGACTGCACTGTCATAGTAACGAACACACACCAGATGACCAAGGTCATACAGTGAACGATACCAGGACTGACTCTGAGATCCATCATCCCATTGATGTTACTCTTCAGTCAGTCTGCCATATTGAACTTGTGGTTTTGAAATCCTTGGTGTTGGCTGACAGTTGCATCACTTTTCAATCACAACTTTGGACTCATATACCATGGTGTGGCTCCTACATGTACATGTAATAACTGTGCTGGACAAATTGACACGGCATGTTGGTTTCCTTGGACATTTCCTCTAACATGTCTGATATGGTTAATCCCATCGCTGGCCTACAGTACTTTGACATAAACACACTTTTTTGATTTCAAGTTAATCCTGTCGCTGCAAAGTCTAGCACACACCCTTGCCCAGTAACTGAGTAGAAAGACAACAAGCAAAGCTAGGTTTTAACCAGATTACTTTAGTGTAATGATTTTAAAAAGCACACAATACCAAAATAATTCTGTACTTCATCAAATGGTATATCATTTCAGAGCAGTTTTAAAAAGTTTTGTTCTTGTTTTATATCAGATGAGATTCTTAAATGATTCTTTTGGTCATCATTGGTAGAATGTCCTCCGCTTGGTTCTAGTGACTTTAATAATTCTGAAATCATACAAATGTTTGTTTATATCATAAATTTCCTATTAGATTGCAGATTTTACATTTACACAGACAAGTAAAAATTTAGAAACCAGTTGGCATGGAGATTACATTCTGGTCTGTGCAATTGATTTATAATAATAATGCACAAGACGGTACAAAGTCAGCTCACAACTTTGTAATAAGAGAGAATTTATACTGTTAATTTAAGCATGTTTATCTCACTTTTTCTGCTCCAAAAGTTCATATTTGGCAATTAACACTTTATGATTACAAAGAAACATGGCTGACTAGCGGTGGATATTTCAAATGACTAATCTTAGCAAAACTGTGCAGACAGAAACTTTGAAATAAGAGGGTATGTATACCCGCTGCTTTATGTCTGTAACAGACTTGAAAGGTCGATAGAAGATCATATTTCTGTTCCAATATTCTATCAAAATGGGCAATCAAGACGGATGTGGGAAGAACCAAATTTCAGTTTCGAAGTTGAACTGGAAAAGAAAGAAACGGAAATACATAATCTACATGTAATTCTTTATTATCAGCTACCTCACTGGTATAACATATGATACAGCTATAAATGTTTTATCCTCAGAATTCTCTGGGTCAATATCCTACCCATCTCCAATAATATAACACTACGCAATGCACTTCCCAGGCAAAGAAAATTTGTGAAACTACAACGATAATTATTTGAAGTTGAAAAGAAGCAGAGCACGTAGTCCACACAATTTATGTCTTAATCTGTGTGTTTATTAGGTCCCAGAAGCCATGCTGTGATATCCAGTTACTTGGGTTTGCATAAAACAATTCTCTGTAGTCTGACTCAAGATAAATGCTATTCTGACTGGAAATTTAGAAGAATTGGACAATGGCTTAGCAAAGTTTTGAGTGAGAAAGGTCAGATAGTTTATTTACCCTAAACATCCACAGTGGGAATCATTGATTGACAAGAAATTTGTCAGTGTTTCTGGCTTGGCAGGCAAAAAAACCCTGGGCTCCTGTAATATGCTGCTTCTCTTTTTATGGTTTTGCAGAGCTTGAAACCCACTGCATGGTTCAAGGGTACTGGGCACACCCCAAAATGATGACTGTACCACTGAACATCTGGTGGTAGAAGTGAAAGCGGTACCAGCATCAATTATGAATGATATGCGGACCAAAATCAAAGGTTATCCGAGTATATGAGTAAACAATATGACTGCAAGACCCGCAGAAAATGAACAAGATCAGGTTATGAGAATTGGTTTTTATCAGCAGCTGGTTGATTTCATTTAAAACATGCTAAAAGACCTGTTGTTGAGCTATGAATTTTTTCCTAACATTTTTAAGATCCTTTATTCCAAGGTCTTTGGCCTCAGTGAGATATTCTTTTTAGTTACGAGATTAATTAAAAACTCTTCATCAACAAAATAATTGTTTTCATATTAGGGATTTACAGAAGTTTAAACAAAGTTGTTGACAAAAATTTGCTTGCGTGGTTGTGATTTCATATGGAAAAGAGTAATATATTTTGGAGTGAAAGCTATATTTAAATTTACTTCCCCACCCAAACTTTCCAAAGAAACTGATATTTACATTATAAACAACTCACACAATAACATTTCATTAAATTTTAAGTGTGATTTCAGAATATAGCATCCATGTACAACACAAAACAACATCACTGGGCGATTTCAAAACATTTTCACAAACTGTGGAAGGCAGAATGAAGTGAAACTCATAACAGTCGACCACTTGCTGTTCATGATTGTAGAGTTTAGCTGGTACAATTCAGGTGACTTCTCTTTCTGGGTGTGGAGCCATTGCTTGTGGAGAAACCAGTGAAATCCTATACGTGTTTTGATAAATGCCCCACACGCCCACAAAAGTCTAGTCTCTCATCAACATGATCAAGGACAGTCGGGGTTAAACAAAGGTTCCCTGCAGTTTTTGCAAATTATCCCATGGATCAACAGAACCATCAATTTGCAGTCCATTGACTCCTCTTACAATTGGCTGGAGTAATTGCCATGTTTATACCACAGGGTTGATAACCCCTAGCAACAGGCACAAACCACATCCTTAATTTAAACATACTAATTGTCAGAAACAATACACAGCTGTTCCAGCAGGAAACAGATAATCAATTTTAATTAGCTGCTTATTTTGATTACTTATATCTCTTAATTCTGAACTTGGATGAACTGCAATCTGTTTAATTAGAGTAAAGGGGCAGGGTTTTTTATCAGCTTTTATCTCTGAGCGCATTAACTATCTGTGCACAACTTTCAAAGGAGAATTAAGGATTAAACTCACATAAACAGTCAATGTCCACTACTGTGAGAACCAGGGATTGAAGACTGCCCCTTTAAACATGTCAAATCAGTAATGCATAAAGCATACTTAGATGTGCCTCAGACACCCAAGGTGAGAGCAGCTACAGAGGATTACTTTGATAGTACAGAGAACAAATGAAATGGACAAAGGTCTACCTAAACATGATACTTATTAGATGATAAAAAATACACATATCAATAGTAATATCACTGATCAGTTTTTGATTTGAAATTTATGCTAACAAATATTAGACTAGACAGGCCAAACTTAGTCAATTAAAACAATAAAATAAAGTGATTTTACTAAGAGCTATGGCCAATGGGCATGTATCTTCTGCTGCTGTGCACTAATTAATGGAAGATATAACAACTGCTTTCTTTGTTTGGATAAGAAAATGCCAACAGCTTCACAATGAGGAAACATCATGATGTCGTACAGAAAAACTCAAACTCTCTCCCCTATGCAACTGCTTCATCCCTTGCCCCTTTATTTTGTACAAGCTTTTCCTGAACAAGCATAAATTAATTGATACTTGAACAATCTGTATTTCCTCATTGTTTTGTGTGAAAAAGTCTTCATGGTAAAGTTTTTGAGAATTTCCTACATTCATAGTTGAGTAGATACTGTTATGTATTATGTACAACACATTCTGGTGGCTCTGCATCTGACCAAACACTTATTCTCCATATACTGGTATTGAATCCTACTTGAGAAAGGCCTGAGATGAAGACAAGCTCTCACAAGCTGCTGCTGCCTTTGACTCACTATCATAACTGCAGCTGCATTTACAACTACACTAACAATGGACTTCCAAACTATAAACATATTCCTACATCTCAAAGAGAGAAAGGAGTGTCAACGAGACGTACAGTAATCACAGTATGAACACAATAGGGGACTTCAGTAAAGATATCATTGACATGAAGTGACCTATCTCAACAATGCTGTGTCTGTATTCTTGTGATAGTGACGGAGTTCAAATCTTTGCCTCCAAACTCATTGTTATCTAAAAATTGCTTGTGAGGAAAAATCTGTCACAAAATGATTAAATTCTTTTCTCTTCAATTGTTGGAAGTGATGAAACTTAAGACATACAAGAATTCCCTTCAACATGTTCAACAATACCGAATACAATAAATATACATGTATTAAATATAAAGACTACAAAATATGTAAAAACATTATTTAGCTTGGTAAGAAAACATTACGCAAATTGCAATCACAGTGTTAAACTTCCTGTTCATGGATTCATTCCAAGATTTTATATTATTGTTTACATTTACTCAGAACATGCAACATCCGCTCATATGACATCATAAGGCCATTTAAGTTGTCGACTGCACCCGACAGGAAACATGAATTTCAAAACAATGAGGGCCATTCTTTGCCGGCAGCAGTTATCCAATATTTTTCCATCAAGGAGAGGGATTGTTATTATTAGAGGTTCCTGACACTGGCAGGGAATAGTTGACTGTTTTACTCAAAGGAAGTTTGTGTGCGTAAATGAAAGGATGGTGAAGTGCATGTTATGTGAACTGAAAGCATTGCAAAATGCTCTCTGGTACCCAGACTAACTACCATTGATGATACAGGTCAACCCTATTGTCTTCAATGGCTTGCTTGGACCTACACACATGAAGTAAGGTATGGATAATCCACTGATACACAGCAAAGTCAACTGTTAAATCATTGCAGAGAGAATCACTGAATTAAAATCATAATGTCAGTACACACTCTGTATGATAGGTTGTACACATGAGCACATCTTTGACTCAAGGATGTACATGTAGTTCAGGCCATGGTAAGAAACAAGCACTATGTTATTAACACTAGGCTACGTACCCTACAGCGTAGGTGTCAAGAGTCTGTTTGCTCTCACTGTGACCGTCACTAACATCAATAAGCTGTGAGGTTATAAAGTTCACACCATGCATCTGATCTCCAGTATTTGGCAGCCAAATATTTCTGACACCCATTCATCTACAAGGTCATGGTCTTAAGCCTACCTATTGTTCAAGTAATCTACAGTTATTGGCTCAAAACCTGGAGACTCAAAAATGACGTCAATATCCTTTGATCTATCAAACCATGGATGTACAAAAATATATTTTTTTGTACATCCATGATGAAGCCAAATATACAGTATTATTACACTGTGGCATGTTTCACAGTTTTTTTGTTTGTTTGTTTGGTTGTTTCTTATATTTTTTTGTGTTTTTTTTGTTTGGGCTTTTTTTTTTTTTGAATAGCTAGATGAGGTAAAAGGGAGTTATAGCAAATGTTGAGATTTGAGTTGTAGCTTTGTGAATGACACTGAACTTTAACCTTTGTCCCATCAGAGTACAGGTATTAAGACAGTTTCATGGCACTACACAAGGACACATTTACTGTATGAGTGACTTGCCTCAATGTGAAATCTTACAAAATTGATCACTCTGTATCACCAGAAGCCCTGTGTCTACACATTGATTTTTTTATAAACATCGGTGAAAAACAAAAAATTAGACTATAAATTTAAGTAAAATATGAGGAAACTCTGGTGTGTATCATCCACATCTCCCCATAAAGATGAATCACAAACACTTTATGGTTAAACAGACGCATGCATGACAGGAAAATTCACAATTACGAGTGTAAGGTTGGTGAAACGTTCTGAGTAAATTAAAGATAAAATATGGTCTCATTGTTAGTTTTCAGGTCAATGAATAGTCAACTTTCATTCCAGAAATACCAGACTTAAATTTTACTTATTTCATTTTTTAAGATGTCTGATACCAGTCTGGTGAGGATATTTTTGCTCTTTCAGACTCTCTAAAGAAAATTAAACATCCTGTTATTAGTATTTAAGTTTGTAAATACTAATCAAAAATTTTAGCTCCTTAATAAAAAAATGCAGCTGAAATTTGAAAACAAAGAAAATTTTTCACTTTATGCATAAAAGTAGTCGATATTTGATACATATTTACACTGCCCTGGGTTTCAGCGCTAATGTTCTTGATGACATAATTATCAGACGATAAATGCTAAGCGAAAATAATATCTAGGTTTCAAAACTTTTTAACTTCGGTATCTCTTTCATTTCTTAATTGGAACTATAAATAGTATCTTTCAATCATCACAAAGTTTCTCAATGCAATGTCCATTTTTACTTTGAATTCTCTACAGTGAATGAAATTAGTTGTTGAAATACACACGGCATTAGAATAAACAATCCCTGTAAAAGACACTTTTGGAGGGAGGCAGTAGTTCAACGTTGTATAAACAAACTATGATCAAGTTTATCTCAGATAATGGACTGTCTACTTTCTACATCACATAACCTGAAGATGTTTGGTCTGTTCTGAATTCCCTGGCTTTGCAAACAATACACAGTGAGAAGAAGTTCAAACTGCAAATGTAGATCATTACAGAAAAGGTTGCATTTAGATAAAAGCTTCCAGATTGGAACCCAGGCTTTACTCTAAGTGCATACACTCTCATCACGAAGTCAGATAAAGTTTCACATTCAACTCTTAATACTACTGTAACCTTGAACACAGAGATAACTTTTTGAAAGTCTATTAAAGGAGCAAATAACGTGGCACTGACATCATGGCTGAAGTTGAACAGATCTCAGAAGCATTTTTGGACGCTCCTTGAAATAGTTTTTCACTATCACCAGACCAACAGCAGTGTTTCTATCAGCAATTGTGCTGGTCTGACATCACCCAACAATTTCTGCTCGCTTTCAGAGCACCGATGCAAGAAAAAGCATTAGCACACATGTGACTGACTTTACACATATTAGGTCCAAGACAGACTCCTTTCAAACAATAATTCTTACCTCAGATCTTCACGGGCATTTCTGCGGAATTGATTTTCTTGATGAGGATATTCGACAAGATTTTTGAAGACTAGTAAAATCACAGTACTTAATCGGATTGTTTTCTGCGAGGTAGTGATGTGCGTAGGCTCAGAGAACAAGGGCAGATAGAGCAGCGTCTCTCTCTCTCTGTCCCCTGGTTGGCTTGCTGACTACAGGAATGTGATATAAATATAGACAGAGAGAGAGAGATGGAATGACACTACAGGGATAACTATCAACCCAGTGGACCCTTTAACTCAGCAGTGTTTATCCACTGATGTTCCCCTGGATGACTTCAGAGGGCGTTGAATTGATATGAAAGTTATGTCAATGGAATCTGATCTACTAACAGGGAAATTAACTTTACTTGTTTTAAAAGAAAATACATGGATGAAAGTGGTGGTCAAACTATGATTTTCAGCTGATGGACCCTATTTGAATAAATGTGAAGGACCATCCTCAGTAAAGAACAATTGGACTATTCCATTTTGAATTTTGAAAGAAGGGGAAGGTGGTGAGGAAACAACTCTATCATTAGTATCTTAGAAACAACACATACCACAAAACTTTATCCTTACATCTAAGACAGGAGCAAAGCTACAAGCTAATTAGCTGTAACTTTTGACATATTTTCCATTTCGTCTTTTGTTGAGAAATGGTATGATACAAACTACTTACAAGTTCAGGACAAGATAGTTTGGCTCTGCACGTAATCTTCAAATTCCTGATCAACCATATTCCCCCAATCATGTCAAAACTATGCATTTTCAATTCAATTGTTAACAGTGCCTATGTCTGTGTAATGTCCATCGTTATTGTTGACAACTGCATTATAGTTCTGATCAGAATTCATTTGTTGACAAACACATTATATTTTGTACATGACTATATATGCATCTTGGCACGAGTAATACCATATAGAAAAGAGCATAAAATATAGGAAAATGTGTTTCTTTATCATACACAGCCCATGGTTTTATCAAGCAAAAAATATAAAAATAATATATCGAAAGTTTTCAGCTTATTGTCCCTGTGTATTGTTAAAGTTGGTCTGAACGGAACCCTGGAGAACACCAGAACCCGTCTATTCTGGGTCACATTCCTGGTCAAAGATCCAAAAATACACTACACCACTCCTGTACATTTTTCACAATTTACTAATGTTCTATTTCAGTCATGTTTAATTCTGTCAGACTGAAGGTACACTGGCAGCAATTTGATAATCTACAAGAAATGTGAACATCTCCACAAACAAAGCAATGGCTGGCTGGTAACGATTTTATTCAATGTAAGGATTATAGGTACACTAACCTGGGTCCATACACTCAAAGTCACTTTAAATTCAGGGACTTTTGAGGACATTTTGAGCAATTTTCCAGGACTTTTTGAGTTCCAAAATACCATTTTCATGATATCATTTTTACAAAATATCATTTCAAATATCATTTTTATAATATATCAGGATGGGTCATCTTACATCTTACAAGTAAGCTTTAGAATTATGAAGCTTTCTTGGAGTGTACGGAACGGGTAGTACATCCATCGGTAAGGTATTCCTGAGTCTATTTCAATAAAACTATTCAAATTTCTGCTCACTTTACTCAATAGGACCAAAACTGACCATAAATTCACATCTTGCACAACACATAAGGTGATAACTCTGATGCATTGTTTAATTTTAGGAACAGTGTCACTACTGGATGGCTTCAATTGCATCAATTTGTATGAAGATTATAATGATTCTTTGCAGGAACCAAATTTCTCATCAAATGTTCTTTTGTTATTGGTATCTGTTTGAAAATCGAGGACCTAATAAAAGCATCAGAGTCAAAGATAACCCTTATAAAGACATATATTTTTCAAACTGTAAATGCATCTGAATTTGTGCAATTTCAGAGCAAAGATGCTTCAAACTTTGGTTAAAGTGAATACGAGATTGTGATCACATTTCGGCGTCAAAGGAGAGAGGTTCATTCTCCCTGTTTTATTGAGTGAATGCGTTCTACAAATTAATTATTCAATGACTACTACTCAATGATCATTTATTTAAAGAATACATGCAATTATTTGTAAACCTAGGGAGTCCAAATTTGTCAGAAACTTGAAACTCTTCAGTCCTGTCTGCTCCCCTTGGAAACTGATTGATTCAGGAGACTATGAAAGGATGGATCTCACCATGGCAACGGGGTTGAAAAAATCCTCTGTGTGGTTGCTGGTCCCACATACACTAATCAGATAACTCTGGTGGGCCAGCAGGATAGTTTGGTTGTCCTGTACTTATATGAACATTCTTTTTCATATTTTTTCACTGCTACACTGTATACATCAGTCGGTCAATTCACTGAAATGACCAGAAAGCTGTCCCAGACACTGGACCTTTTTCAGTCAGCTCTGGATGAGCATTGATATGGTGGCATATTAATACACTATTCAACATGCATGGTTTATAAATGTAAATTGCTCTAATTGCTAATCTGATCAAAAGAAAAAATTGTGAAATATTTTAGAGCTTATTATTGCTCAGAGTAAAGTTGCACCTTGGTAAAAGATATTCTGATACTCTGACCCTCAAAAATTTTACAACTTTTCTGATCTGTCGATTGTGTGAGTTCGTTTTAAGGGCTATGCAATACATGAAGTATTCACATCATATTTTTTGTAGAAATTAAAATTTTACATTATCCCTATGGAGTATGGCAGCCACCATGGCAAAAGTTTAAGACTTTCTATTTCAAGGCATGTGTTACCATAAATATATCACAGTCATTCTGCAATGTTTATGATAATCCATCATAGAAATCACTGATCAATGTATACACCAATAACTAGTCTACTCCACACAACACAATATGACAAATTTAACAAATTCTATCAACAAGAAATGAAAGTAAATACTTGACTCAGACGCCTACACACCTGACCTTCACAGCATTTCAACATCCTGTGATTATAAAGTTTGACATTCCCTGTCCATAAAGAATTTATGTGTTTGCTGAGAAGTTTGGTACATGTATATAACTTATAACTTAAAATAAGGAGGAACAGAATGAGTTGCATGGTTACAATGACTCTAAACGTTGGCTGTCCTTAACATATTTAAATGTTTGCTTGAACTTCACACATTACTCAAACATATAAATGGTTTTGTAAACAAACGGAAAAGCAAACAAATACATAATATCCAAACATTGTTGAATTTCTCATGGCAATGCCACATTTCTTCATAATCTCTCTCTTTATTATTGATAAACTGAGCAACAATCCTGTCAGTTACTTAGAGTAAACTCAATAATTATCAACTTTCAACAATGTCAAGTAAATTTATGATTTGAAGAGTACCTCTTCAGAATAAAACTAAATTTCTAAAACCTGTTTCATGAGAAAGGTAATGGTACACAAGTTCCAAGAAATGGTCAATCTTCAAATTTAAACTTGGTGGGCGTTTTAATTTACAACAACTTTATAAGAGAGACATGAAATATACATTTTTCATTGTGTGTTTATCAGTCGATTCGAGCAATAAAGGAAATGGTGTAAAAATAGCATAGTACTGGTATCATGACTGGTACATGTGTAAGGCCATAACATGTTGATATCACAGACAGGCTTTACAACCACTCACAGCTAACCCCTGGGCCAGCTGGTGAAATGAACACGGTGAAAGGAAACACCAATACCAATTGACTAAAATACCCTGCTATGACTGAGAAGGGGAACAATCATAGGTTTTCAAGTATAAATGTCAATTAAATTCTACTCTTTGATGACTCAACTTTGACAGGATGTGTAATGAACATTCCTGTCTGCTGATTCTATAGTAATTGATGATGACCATGAACCATACACATTGATACTCACATGGCAATACTATTTGCTTTACTCTCAACCATCTTAAATATCACCATGGTTTTATGTACACAAGTACTTATAAACTCATTGATATTGCATTTAAAATAGATCAACATAAGGTGGGTTTACACTGTATTTTTTAAACCTGAGGGAATCTGATTAGTCGCTCTGTAAATATTCCTTATCAGCGATCTAAGCGATCTCACGTTTACACGTCATACACAAGGTATAAATTTAGTTCGGGTCAAGCGAAAGAAATAACGCCACCAACAATACAGTAGTCTTCATAACAACGTATAGCCCGTACATCGAAACGACAAAAATCAAGCAAGCCCTGACAGAAAACTGGAGTGAACTTGAAAAAGACAAAACACTAAAAAAACTGTTCCAAAACCAACCAATAATCGCATATAGAAGGAACAGAAATATAGGCGACACACTTATAAGCACCAGACTTCACAAAAACTACAATAGCTCAAACTCAGGTTCACACGAACCTACACAACACAACAAGACCAAACAGTAGACATTCTAGCTTCCCTACCAAACGTAAGTGGAACAACATATTATAAAATAAAAACAATCAACCATTCAACACGTCTCACCAATCAAAAATGAATTTTAAGCGACTGATGAAGAAAACTCTGTTTTCGAAACGTAGCGCCAAAGGATCACAGTGTCACAGTAGTCTCTCCGCTCCAGTGCGGATTAACACAAGACACGTAGATTACGGGTACGTCTCGCCATGGCCAAGCAACATTTTACATAAAACAGCCAAACATGATATACACTTATATTATACACAATATCATACACAAAACGCAAACAACCCAAATATGAACGATGTGTGGAGTTGCTTTCCCTTTACTACCAGTTGCTTTCCCTTTACTACCTACAACTCATCGTAAACTGGCATCGGGCCACTACCACGGTTGTTGTCGGACACGGACTTGAACTGAGCTCGCAACCATTTGATTTTGTTGTGGCATTGTTCCCCTGTCCTCTCGAGTCCCTTCTCCCTGGCCTTGACAGCGACGACTTCATATAGTTGCCGATCCCTCGACGTGCCGTCCATCATAGGGATGACATTTTCGTCTCTCCAGATTGACATTAGTAGCCTGATCTCTTCCTGCGGCAATTGTTGCCGCGATCGCGAGAGCTTACTTGAACACCGTCCATTGTGGTAATGACCGCAAGCCCGAAGACAGGATATAGTTCGGCGTTTAGTTCGGTGTTCTGGTCACACGTGTAAATAGGCCATTGTTTAGTACGGAGCACCGAACCTGGACCAGCCCTCCGACACCGAATTAATTTAGTTCTTTGTTAGTTCGGTGTTGTCTGTTCACACGTCCAACTGACACAGGTTTAAATTTATTCCGGTGTCAACTCCGGACTTAACTCACACGTGTAAACCCCCCTATAATATACACTGATCATTTTCTCACAGCCAATAATCTGATAAAACCAAACCATTTACACATTAGATTTGACCAGAAATTTATTTTATTTTAAAATTGACCATCATATTGCCGCTCACATAATACATGTAAGTTAACGACTCACAGAGACCATAAGCTTCACTTCCATTAGCTGCAGTGCTGTAGCTTGTGGTTTTGCCTGGATATCTGGTTTTGCCTTCTGATCCACACACCCTGGCAAAACCTCAAGCTACAGTACTGAAGCTACACTTCCATATGTTAACACCTGATGACAGCATGTTCTGTTAAATTATACTGCTTGCATCAAGCATGTATAAACAAATTGCATGTAGAAAATAACTTTTACATCCGAATTTTGAAGATGCATACATACCAACATCATACGGTTTAAATAACTCACCTGGTCAAACAGGCATAGATTGAAAATGTCTAGTTATAAAAAAATTAATGTTCACTGACAGAGTTAAATAACGCATACTACCATAAAACGCATTCCATACATGTATGTGAAAACTGTGAAGTTTAACAACCTTTTTGTCAAAAGTCTGCAGGTTAGTTAACATTAGTGTGAGTCGAAAGCCATCCATTCCATCTCAGTGGAGTCTTTCTACAGGAAAGTGACTGAGCATTGTTTAACAAAAACCTTTCACATTACAGAGAACCACAGGAAAACTGGACAACTGGCTTCATCCGCCAGAGTCCAATTGGTGCCCACCAAGTGCCCACCCAAACAGCAGAACAGCAGTCTTTGAAAGAATACTCAGAGACCACAGAAGAGGAAAACACACTCAACTCTTTCCTGAGTTTGTTTGTATTGAGGAAGTAATCAGACATGAGGTAGATATCGAGTGTTGACCAGAGTATCAAACAAGTCACACAAAGAAAGACCAGATTTCTATTAAAAACAAACAACCACATAAACAGTGGAAAAAGCCTTAAAATATACCAAGTAGAGTGAAACAGCTGAAATCTGTCGGTTTTATTCTCCATCCGCCACTTATTTGCTGGGTCACGTAATTTCCTGTATCATGAGAAAAAATTTACCATGGTGTACTTCAACTGGGTACAAACTGAGATTGTTTTCATCAAACAGGTTCTTGAGTTTCCATTCTAAATAAGAAACATATTGAATGTAGCTAGCTGACATAGTTAGATGATATACTCTGTGTTAATACAGCTGACCTCTTTGGTTTACATATACTCTGTGGGTTAGACAGAATTTTTGTAAAATTGGCCCATTGACCTATATGATGAATAACATGTGCGATGAATGCATTTGAATTTTGTGTGTAATTTTCCTTGATTCGAGACTAATCTTTATTCTTGCAACCTGATACAACTTCAGAGTTGACAGAAAAAAGGCAAAAGTAAGTCATCTTTTTGTGATTTTTTTTTTGTTTTCGTCTTTTTGATTTTGATTACTTTTGATCTTTTTAGTTTTTTTTGTGTTTTTATTAGTTTTCTGTGTTGCATGTGTAAGTTTTTTGGGCAACATATAAAATAATTTCCTTTGAAAAATTTCCTAGGTTGTGATGTTCAGTTGGAATATTAACATGACGAATGTTTATTGAAAGCCGTAGATGACTGTATATTGATCCAATTGTTATGAAATACAAATATATCTTTACAGTGCCTCACTTTTATAGAAATGCACATACTATTATGAAAAAACTATTGAAGAAAGGCAAATAGAGTTTGCCTAAAAGTTTCCTTGTATTTCCCATCATTGCTTACCCATCAACCTTTCAAAATCATTGTCATGATGCCAAAATGACGATTTACTTTCTAAACTTTGGTGCAGATGTTCAAGTCTGTGCAGTAAGATTTGCAAGTTACATACCGGTATTAGCACGCTTATCTGAATATTAATGATAATATCTCAACTGTGCAAACAGTGTGAGCAAAGCTTAATTCACAGGCTGGCAAATGAAATATATGGAATATGTAACCTGAAATACCATCAATCATAGTAAATCTTGACTGATAGAACATGAAGCTTGTATTACTTCTTGGTCTAATTTAAGTTTGACTAACACAGCGAGAATATATGATACAACATTACCAGTATTCTAAGAAAGGAGTATTTTTTATACTTCCAAAATTACTCTCTGCATTTTGAAGAGATCACAGTCCCAACTGGAGCGTCTGTGTGAAGATGTACCTTCTGAAACTTAGCTAGAGTAAAAAACTTTGCCAGAGTAAAAACAAAAGCATTTCACAAAATTGCCACAGGTGGTGCTATACAAATCAGTGCACCGTAGTAACCATATCATGCACACAACAACAACTTTACAGCCTCTGCTTCTAACTAATTGCTGAACTTCCTGAGTCACAACTGAAATCTCTGAAAACCAATAATATACATATGCAATACGTAAAATTTCTCGAATCATGAGAACTTTTTAAGTGAGTGGCACTTGAAGGGTACACTGCTCTCTTTGGCTATTTGTCTTGATAAGTTTGACAAAGTTTAACTCAATCTCAGTGTATATCATGATCCAAATTAGAATGCTAATGACTGTTCATTTAATGTTAACAAATATTCATCAGTACAAAGTCATTTAAAAACAAAAGTATTTTTCATTATGGTCATATGTGGTGCTGTTAAACTGGTTTCTGAAATTCCCCACAGTTCCTGCAGCAACGACCCAAAGCATGCAATGTCAAGTCTATAAATCATGGTTGATATTCACCAACAAAACCACACAGAGCTATCACACTATAACATCGAACATGTCACCAGTGATCACTCATGAGACCAGACTTCAGTTTTTATAGAAATGTCACAGAAAATCAAGTACCTGCAGTACCACAATTTTAACTGGGTTTTCCTTTCATGGTCTAAATATAAATAGCACATGATTACAAAGAAAACCAATCAAAGATTCACTTAAAACCTTTGGGAATTTATTTTTCTTGAATGAACACATCATTCAAAGCAACATTCCATTAGAAATTCATAATTCTTACCCTTCTCATCAGCTGATGTCGACAGCCCATTGTCAAGAGCATTCTTATTTTCATCAGATATCTTCGCTATGATATCATTTTCATTTCCCCCAGCCATGTTCTTGTCTTTGCATTCCCCTGGCCCCACTGCTATGATTTCTGGTGGGGGGCTTTCCATATCTGAGAAGGTGGGTGACGACCTGATGATATCGTCAAGCTCTGACTCTGGTCATCAGAGTTGAAATTTAAATCCTGAAACATAAAAAAAAGAACAAAGATTTATGAGAATTGTTACAGAGTTTGTTATTTTAGAAGTGGGCTAAGTTTGGTATCAGATTATAGGATTGTTGTTACAAGCAACATTAAAATCATATGTCCTACATGGCTTTATTGGAACACAACAGTATATAACCACATGACAAGTCTAGTGACCTCAATAGACTGAATGTGGGTGTGGTCAGTGATGTGTACTGCACTACGAACTCCATGACAACATTACTAAAAGGTCATTCTCTCAGCATGTACAGTTTTTTCAGTCTGCAGATATCCCTTCCTGGTCACTCAAATGTGAAAACAACAAATACAGCGGTGAGTTTCAAATTACTACCAGGAGTCAGCCAAACAAACCCACCCTGTGCTTGACTCATACATGCTCAGTATATGCCTGACAGATCAGAGTTTTACAAATAAACTGGGAAACAGAAAAAGTGAGAATTCTGGCCTGGCCCACTGTGAACCAACTAATGAGGAATAGCAGGCAAATATGATGATGGCTTGCAAAGCTATTTACGTGCAATAAACAGCTAGCAAAGAGAACTGTCTTCTATTAACTGCTATGAAATATTGTACAATCTGTCTGATTTGGCAGCTAGGATAAATTATGCTTCCTGCTTTGTCAAACTTTGAAGGGAGTACTCAGCACAAACTAGGTCGACGTCCCATTAACTACTATTTCCTGATCACTGTCAGTGTGAAATTATTTGCTGGAGTCTGCCATAGCAACCCAGTGTTCAATACTGCTGGGCACATTTTAGAGAGTCTAGCATAAAATCACTTCTGGCACACTGTTAAAATTTTTTATGAAATACCCTTGCTGCTTCAAACTAACACTTGGGACTTACTCTGATGATTGAGTGGCTTTCAAAGAAGATAAAACACAAACTACATAATTTATTAAAGGGTCAAACTAACTTGATATACAGTTAAAAGACATTTCAAATTGCCCACATCTCATGTTTTGATAAAGACAATATGGATCAAATCCTCTTGCAGTGGACGAAAAAACTTTAATTGAAATTGAAATTGAAATTGGAATTCAAACACTAGCCTGATCATGCAAGAAACTCTAGACCATTGGTTTGATCATTGCACTGACGTCAAAAACAGTACATCATATATCTTGCCAATGGAGAACTGTTGCCAGTACTGCACTTTTAAGCTTGGTAACAGTAGCCTAGAATCTATTCGTCCATTTGCCTCCGTACCTCCGAGTGGGTCGGAGGTACAGAGGCAAGCGGACGAGACTAGACGGGAGTGGGTTGGAAGTACGGAGGCAAGCAGACGAATGGGAGTGGGTCGGTGGTACGGAGGCAAGCGGATGAATAGATTCTAGGCTAGGCAACAGTGGAACTTCCCTGAAAATTAGAAAGCCAGACACAATACATAGCTTTATTTTCATGGTACATAAATCACAGATAACATCTACAACAGTTTTTCAAATGTTTCCTAAAATGAAAGATAAGTTATAAATCTCATAAATTAGTGCTGACAAAATACACAGCAATTATCAACATTGACCAAACCGAATGAGGAAATACTGATTTTATTTCTACTGTATTTCTTTTAAAGCTATGCCTAAACAAACATTTTGAAAGTTGTACTGATAACAGAAGAGTGATTTCAAATTAAAGGCTTTTTATGGAGCTATATATGTCTAATTTCTAAAGTTGCTCTTGCATTGAATTCATTGATAGCTATATCGGCAGTAATTTCTAATGTATTAATAAATTACTTTTTATGTTCTCATTATTCTACTTCCATAATCCGATCAAAATGTTCAGTGTTGAAACTATTCAACACATTTTGTTTGTGGACGTGTGTGTTTTCTGTTGATGACTGTATATGTGAAATAGCCTGGACTGTCCACAATCACACTGCATATTTGTTGATAATGCATTTTGATTGCAAGGTTAATAGTATAATACTTCATAATTCAACAATACTGAAAATATTATCAAAAGTTGCAGGTAGTGTCATTTTACACAAACATCTCTCAGATAGTTGCTTATCAACAAAGCTGCTTATATTGCCTATCATTTCATCTACAGACCTGGTAATTTTATTAACCTTGTGTGATACGATTATTTGATTTCTTTTCACTTCATTGTTTATTTCATTCACCTTCCTCTTTTCCTATGCAGCGGTCCAACTTTATCTCAGAGAAACCAATAGAATTATACCAAAATATCTGATGACAGGGTCAATTACTTGATCAGTACACCGTCTTCATGCATTCTTTTGCTAATTTACATCACAGGTTACCAATATGCATGCCAGATCATTAACGCATTTACCACCATGGTTTTGCCCAAACCCATTGTTAGCAATGGTGATTGTGGACTTATTTACAGGGAACTGGGGACAAACAGGTTAATTTCAGTGGCAGCAAAAAAATCTTCCAAGAACACGAAATTATTCATAAACCATAATTGACCAAAAGCTATACTAACTGCCAATTGTTCCTGAGAAACTCTGTGAAACCTTGGTCACTTACATTTTTCCATAATGACATTTCACTATCAAGTGAACTCATGCACAGTTATAGGGGATGATAAATTTCCTTTATGCTTTTTCCTGCAATGGTCATGAATTTATGGGATTTATTTGATGTAATTTATGGCTCAAAGAAACTGTTACATGTATAGTGCGAGACCTTTACACATTACACAACAGATCATTGCTTTCCCAATGCATAGATCGAGCAATCCGCTCTTTCAAAGCGCCATTTGTATCTTCAACGCTCACTTTCCATCACAAATTGTGTTTAGATTGAGTACAATAAAAAAGTTACCAAATGATAACAGCCATCAGTGACACAATGTTGCATTATAAAAACAGTCAAAGTATTGCCGCTTATAATTCCATCATACCATCAAGATGAAAAATTCATTCATCCTCAGTTTAAGGTACAATGAACCTCTGGAACAGATATCCGGACTCAAATTTTTACAATTTTTTTCTGATCTATCACTTGTAGGGGCTCATTATAAAGCAGCTCTTGGATTTAGAAAAATTTTCTGCCTCGGTTTCTTGAAACTCAGAAATTTTATTTTTTCCTATAGAGTTAACATAGGGAAGGCTGCCATTATGAATTTCAAAATAATTGTGTAATTTGTGTCTCTAACTTCCCCTGTGACCACTGATTTTATTCTTAATTTGGTAAGAGAATGATTGAAAATTCATTGAGGAAAGTTAGAGCAAAAGTTTAAGTCTTTCACTTTCGAGGCACATACTACCTTAATTACACAATATCAAAAACTCATATTTGCACATACCGGTAGTTTTCATTGTATATATATATCATCTCATGATGTGATATGATTAGAAATGTTCAAAATTATGTCCTGGGACAAGTTATACATGAAACAAAATGTCATGATGATTATGAACTGGGACAGTTACATGAAATAAAATTTCAGTATAGTCTCTAGCTGTTGACATCTGCTTGTATCTGTAACCTCTCTATCTACAGTGAAGAAAGACCAAAACATGAGACAATATCACTTACCAAAACACAACTGTTACCTGGTACAATAGCATATACAGGTGTATTACATTCATGCCACAGCAGTGCTTCACTTACTGGGAAAATTTCATGCGTGATGAGAGTTAAAGCTGAATCAAGGAAACATCTGGTGAGAAAATATCCCAAAAGGTCACAACCTATGAACTGTGTGATCTCAAATGTTTCACACAACAACTAGGTGTTTCACCACTAAGTTTAGCTTTGTTGTACTTCCATAGTTCAATCAAAGGAATGTCTGTTTGGAGTTCAACATGTCAGATGACAGAGCTTGTAGTGTCATGTGTTTCGAAAACAAGAATAGAAATGAAAGATTTTGTTTTGTTTAGTTTTCCTTGCATTCAGCTTGAATGAAAATCAGTCCAAGCATTTGCATCCTGAACCATTTTCAAATGAAATATAAAGTTAAGAAACACTGTGGTTTCACAATGTCCAAAATAAGGCCAAGAAAATAAAAAGTTTGTTTCTCATCCTCGCATGTGCAATTCAGACCTGATGCATCAATTTTTTTTTCTGCTCATGAGGAAATAAAATGAAAAAATAAATGAACGAAAAAATACGGGATGATAGTGCATAACACAGTGCTGTATAAAACAGAACTGTAAACAAAATAACTGACACTAACATTCCATTCAGAACTGTACACATACCGGTATTTCACTGTTATATTAAGTTGTTAAAACTGTGCATTGCCGCTAAAGTCAAACCGCAGAACTGTTGATATACAAAAATACTAAGGCAACACTGCTGTGCACTTATCTCTGCTTGCATTGCAATGTTGTTTTCATTATTTTGTGCATTCTTGTTGGTTGAAAAATAAAAAAAATTGAGAAGGAAAAAAAACAGCATCACTGCATCATTTTTCGCAATATGTCTAGGATAAGAAACACTTTTTATTTTTCTTGGCCTAAAATACTGTTATACTTTACAATTGGCAAAGATCTTTAAGTTTTCATTTTAAATTTCTCTTATTGTTCAGAACAGTGTTTAAAGTTTTCCAGGTTCAACTGACCACTGCATAATAATTTACAGAAATATTAGCGACTTCATGGAATGTATTTGTATCTTTAATTTGGGATCATAATTCGTTTCCTCCAATTTCAAAGCCAAGGAAGTTTTGAACAAGAGATTTCAAAACGAAAGAAACAAGTCAATAGAGTTCTGACATATGATAGGATGCATGGAATTGGATTCCTGAATCCTGTATGACAAGAGTTGGCAATACTAGTCAATGTAGTATCCTGAACAGCGTTGATCGCGATTTCAGGTTTGTTACTAAATATAGCTGAACGCGCGCGACTTTCGGACAACACTGCCTAAAATTCGGACAAACTTTGTTGTTGAATGCCCGGCTGTTGATGTAGCTTGTCGTCAAAACCATAAATTCATACAAATCAGTTTGACTTTTTGTAGCAATTGTAACACTATCAGGTTATCTTTTTGTCGTTTATGCTGAAAATGCGGACAAATATTAATTTTATGCATATTAATAAGAGAAAATGTGACATCATTTGCGATCAGTGCTATTAACAATTCCCTGCCACAACAATCCTAAAGGAAATAAATACTTCTATTTATCAATCTATCTGTGAAATAACATATTCTTTATTTGCATTGCAATGTTTCCGTGTTTTCAAATACATAATGGCACACTTGACACTGGCTTAAAAATACAGTAAAGTAAACAGAAGTCAGACCAGGGTAGTTTCCTAATCTGGTCAACCACTCAGAGGCTAACGCATAGCTGTCACACATTGAAATGTGTATTTAATAGTAGAATTTGCTGCAGTAACAGATATTCCAACTCTCTTTTTTAATACTTTTCTGGTCTACTGGTTTTGAGGGATCATTTTAAGCTTTTGGATTAAGACAATTTTTCACTGTCTCAGTTTTTCAAAAATAGTGTCAATGACACTGTGCTCCCATTTTACAGAAATACTAAGTACTAGTACACACATGACATTGCATTCTTACAGGTTGATTACTAAGAAAATTCCATTGTAAGTCCCCAGCAATATGAAATGCTCCATCCATAATGACTTTTACATATCTGACAGAAAACAACCCTAGGATCAAGACTACCATGTTTTAAAGCAATCCAACAAATACTTTGGGAGAAAATGATTTTTTGACAAAAAATGGGAAAAATTGCCCCAAAAATACAAATATGAAAATTTCACCACAATTTGAACGAATCTGACAAAGGCAAACCCTGGGATAATACATACAAGTTTTCAAGGCAATTAAGATTTTTTGACCCAAAATGTGAAAATCGCCCCAAAAATACAACTTTCAACATTTCACCACAATTTGAAGAAATGTAACTAAAGTCACTATAAAGAGCCTGCATACCAAGTTTCAACCAAATCTGGTCAGTGGTTACAGAGTTTTAGCAATTTGCAGGATTTTTCCTTTTTTTCCCCCACATTTGCATATTTTTGACTTTGGCATATTCATTTGAACAAATTCACATCTTCACCCCTGGGTGCACCTGTCCACCAAATACTGAGATGGTAGGTGCTGCGGTTTAGGAGTTTTTAATGTGGATGGACATACATCCGCACATACTAACATACATACATACATACATACATGCATGCATGCATGCATGCATACATACATACAGACAGACAGACAGACAGACAGATAGACATGCATACATACATACATACATACATACATTTTTACAGCTTTTAACCTCCAACAGCCGCCCAACCTATCAATATCAGCTTGTTCAACTTGATACCCGGTACTACTGCTTATAACAATATGAACAAGAGTTAATTACATTCTAATTAAAGTAAACATGCCTTGCTTATCAAGATTATGTCAAAAAAACCAGCATATCTGTCAGGTTATAAAGAATCTTCAGCTTGCTATCTTTATCAGTATTTTCATCCTATTAAACAAGCACATTTTAACTCTCAAATTAACATTGCAAGTAAGTTCTGTTGAATAAGTTGAGACTGTACGTACTCAGAGAAAGCACACTGAAAAGACAAATGTTTGCAACTTAAGAAGTTCAAGGTCATCAAAAGCATTATAGGGAATCATGTACCTCTTTCATTGCACTGTTTACACAGATTGCATAATTGCTATAAATAGAACATGAGGAATCTTATAGCCCAGCTTTACCATAAAAACCCTATCACTTTGACCACTCTTTTAATTGACCACTCTATTTTTTTCCTCGTAATGTAATTTTATTTAATCCTTATCAAGTTGACCACAACTGGAAATCAGAACTTTCTCTATCTCTCTTTATCTGGCCAACCTATCATGATAAACTATTATGAGCAATTTCTTTTAGATAACATACAGAGAACAATACATGACGGTACAGAATATGTCAAAGTTGGGATTCAGGAAAGTTGCCTTTACATGTTTTAATCATCCAAAATGGTAAACATTTCACTATGAACTGTCAAAAATGTTGAACTTTCTAATAATTCTACACTAAAATTATTTAGGCTTTGTTGATTTCCTAATTAATTGAATTATTTAAAATCATATTAATTATTTTTTTCTGGGTGAATTGATAGGGTTTATACAGTACAAGAGTTACATACAATGTAAGTCAAATTCAGTTAAATATCAATTACCGTCTAACATTGCATCATTCCTATAAATAACATCTCAGCCTGGAACAGCACAATCATAATCTGCTCATTCACACAGGCAGTACTTGACTTTAAATGAATGACCTACTACATTTCACCTGTGTACCAAATTTGAAAGCATGGCAAAAAGTACCACAAATTTGCTAATTTCGCCTTTAATTCACCGAGTCATCTTCAGGTCACTCCTAGGAACCTGCACACCCAATTAGAAAGTAATGGCATACACAGTTTCAAAGAAGATTTTTTTGACCAAAAATGGCAAAATTGCCCAAAAATACAAATATGCAAATTTTCCCATAATTTCGATGAGTCTTATTTTGGGTCATCACAAGAAACCTGCAAACCACATTTTAAAGCGAACAGACCATTGGTTTCAGCGGAAACAATTTAATACTGAAATGGCAAAAAAAATAGAGAAAAAATTCATTAAAAATATCAAGCAGCAAATATCGACGTCAAATCAATATGGCTGAATGATTGGCGCCTAAGGTACCTAAAAACCAAATATGACAATGATCAGAGAGTAGTTCCTGAGTTATTGATTTTTGACCATTTTCGCCCTTTTTTCTACCTCATTTGCATATCCATGAGACTAACAAGTTCATTTTAACAACGGCACATCTAGACCATATATGGCATCACTACACCAAAAATCAGCTTTATACGTGCAGCAGTTTTGGAGTTTTTGCGTTGGACGGACAGACATCCATACATACATACATACATACATACATACAGACAGACATCTCACATACAGACTTTTTTCAACCATATAACCTCCCAATTGCCATATATGTATGGCAAATGGGAGCTAAAAATCAATTTTATTTTGCCCCATAGCAACAGGGATGGCAGCCATTTTGAATTTCAAATATCAATGAACGTTAGGTAATTCGTTCCTCTGAAACCAAACTTTGCAAAGTGACTCCGGTATTTTTTCTTGATTTGGTAAGAGAATGATTGAAAAGTTTCATTTAGGAAAGTTTGATAAAAAGTTTAAGTTTTTCACTTTCAAGGTTCATACTACCTTAACATACTAAGGATATGATATTGAACTTTGAGACAGCACCCTGCCTGTAAAGTATAGGTTAGATATTACACTTTGCAGGATTCACAATACCAAAATAAAGAATCACGCCAAATTCTGAAACGGGTTGTAATGAGAAGAACACATTTCTGCGATTCCCTCTGCCACTTCTTCACTAACAACACACCAGGTTGTTTCTGAGATCAAGCAAAAATATGGAAATAATTACCCTAAAAGTTTCTTCAGCTTGCTATAAAAATGGCTTATTTACTTTAAGACTGTACACATTTACAAGTGATCTTTGCCACCTCCTTCAAGTGTATGTAAATATAGATCAAGAGGTCACATCAGGTCATGAGAAATGTTTCAAAGAGAAATATAAAAATTCTTGAAGTTCCAATCAACACAAGCCAGCGGAAATGTTAACACGACTCAATGATCAATAAATACAAGGTCACAGTACTCTTCACTGTTAAAATCAAAAACATTTTTTCTTTGTCCTTTAGTGCTATTTGTGGGCATGATTTAAATGCTTTCTGAATTCCAAATTTTTCTTGTGCATACATACATGCCATACATGAATGTTGAACACATTATTGAAATGCATTCTAATCAATGATCAAATCAAATGGTTGATAATGCGTTGATTGATTACATGACAACAGACCTGGCTCAATACATTTGGTAGGTAACTATGTTATCCGGAAATTTACACTACCGGTAGTTGTCTAGAACACATTAAAGCTCTATTTAGTTTTATCGTTTTGCATTTAGTGCTACCAAAGGACATACCATTCACGTTTTGCATTTCTGTTATTACATGTAAGCCATATTGTTTTCATTTTCCAATCTGTGGCCCTGGATTCGGTTGATTAAATTCAGGTGCTTACACATATATAATGAGGCGGCCATATTTGAGTTGCAACTCAAAATCTATTTTGTTGTTAAAATCTAAGTTTGTTTGTTTGTCAATGTTTGAACAATATTCTGTGGTCAAACTTCTGTAAGCAATTACATGAGGAGCATTTGATTTCATATAATCTGATAAAAAAAATAGCAAAACGATACAGCTAATGGGGCCTTAAAACCATGGTAAAGCATGGGTAACTTCTGCCTCAAAGCTGTCATGCTGCTCCCAATATTTCACTGAGAATAAATTGAAAGCTGACATCATTTTGAATGCTTACAAACACAATCAGTGGTTGCTAAACAGACCGGTCATGATAAAGTCCAGCAACACACATTCCTATTGATTTCTATCAAATCTGTCATCTATACCCTGACTTTTGACACACTTCCTTCTAGTCTCAGCAAAGGGGTATATTTTATATACAAAAACAATCATAATGGGGACCAAAAGTCACAGAATCAAGTTTTTTTTAATCAAAGTTTTTCTCGTCAAGTTCCCTTCCCCACAAAATTTTGGTTCTTCCCTTCTGTTTTAATAGCCACGTTGGATTTCTTCTAACCTAAATAAGAGTTTTAAATTACAACATTTTCAAATAATGTTTAATGTTACATATTATAGTCATCATAATTGACTTCATCTGGCAGCTATTACTGATTTGATATATTATCCTAGTTTGTTTAGTCTAATTTTCAATATCAACATAATCGCTATAGAAACTGTGGTAAGATATATTGTGACTTTTCTTCTTCATATTTTCATTGATACACTGGTGAGCAATGCTATCTTTGACCCCTCGGGTTTACCAAATACAGATATTAACTGAAATAATCAGACCAACATCGGAATTTCAAAGTGAACTTCTTCCCAATAAAAGACCATATTTCAGGATATTTCAAACAAATACACATTTCAAATACACAATTAATGTACACATCTCTATTGAATGGAACAAATTTTAAATACCACTGAACCATCATTGTACGCAGGCCTTGTCATACTTCCATCACCTATAACATACCAAACTGCATTTGAGAATTATACGGTTTTTTGCTTTGTTTTGTTTTGTTTTGTTTTAGGAGTTGCTTTGTTTTGTTTTTGATTTTTAAGTTTTCTTTGCTCATAAATTTGGGTAAAATTGTTGATTGATGATATAGACAAATAAAGTTGTCATTACTCTCCGATATTGTGAGTGTCAAACTTGAAATCTGAATTTAACCCAGTACAATAAATCCAATATTCCATCTTCTTTTAATTAACTCTCTCTCTCTCTCTCTCTCTCTCTCTCTCTCTCTCTCTCTCTCTCTCTCTCTCTCTCTCTCATTTTTGTTCACCAGGGGATCTTTGCTTTGGTCTACAGTCCTATCTACCACATCTTTGCAAGTCAATTCTATCTATTCAGAAGATGAACAATGAAATGACCATTGTGATAATTGATAATACTCAAATCAAGCCATGGCAATTACGATGACACCTCCACCCAAGGTTACCATCAGTATTCATTAGTCTCGTTTCTTTTCATGGTGTCAATCTCCCTCGAGTTAAAATACAGATATATTTGATGTGCTGGCATATGTAACATACAGGAACTGTGACAATAAACTCACAGTGGTAATTTCTAATGCAAAAAAGACAACATTTTATTTTAAGCAGAAGAAATCCATGCATAATCCGAAACTATTTAAACAGTAAAGTCATCTGCTGTGATAAAGTTCCATATTTTCATTCTGTATATTCATATCGGTAAATCCAAATGCTACTACAATGACAAAGTCCCGGTACAACGTAACTATGGTTTCACCATATAGATGTAAGCATGCATTAGAAATGTTACCATGGTTCATGAAACATTTACAGTACCTGAATTTCCAAATATACAGTGCATAATCTGAGGTACTCTACTGGTAAATGAATATGGTGCACCTTTGATATTGAACTATAACCATCACATTTACATACATTTAGACAAAACTATGTACATTTATACACTTGACGTAAACACTATATTAAGTATATATTTACTCTTTTGGAAAATTGTGTTTTGTCAGCCATATTGTGAATTAGTTTAGATTTATGGACCCCCTGGACCAATACTTTATATTGTCTGTTGGTTAACATCTTGTATGGGTGGTTTAAAACCCCTTCATCTCAGGCAATACAGATTTCAACTGTCTCAATTGCTTTCATAAAAATAAAAAACATTTCTCCAAAAGAGTTAATACACAGAATGGTAGAAATTTACATACTGAAAAATTTACTTAGTGATAGACTAACGCAGCTGACACACAGACAATGAAATGCCTTTGTTTAGGTGGGAGAGGGTATAAGGACTAAGTTTGTTTTGCATGCATCAAAGTAACATACGGATTTTAATGTTGTTACCTGAAATCAGGCCACATGGTAATATTGGAAGAAAATGCAGAACTGGTCGGGGAGTGACTGCAAATCAGTTGCGAAACGAAACAGTGTCACAGCTTTATCTTTGGATTATGTAAAATTGATGCGTACACATAACATTGTACCAGTACAATGAGTGGAGCAGTAAAATGACATGTGTGAACAATTGACATTTTGAGCATCACTATCAATCAGTATAAAAACATTTCTACTAAAACATTATGGCATCATGCTGACGTTATAAATTCCCCCCACCCTGCATAAGATTTTTTCAAGGGGGAGGGAGGGAATCTCGACTGAAATGAAGGAATTGCATTGGTCCTGGATCAGCTTTTATTATCACACAGCACCTAGTCAAAAGTTACGCACAGATATCCGTGATTTTCATTCTTGATTATGGAAAGAACAGTCAAAATGTTCCATTAATAAAGTATGCATTTTAATGTACCGATTCGCAGAAAAGAGCAAAACCTCACAACCTTCATCTTGTGTGCAGTAGCTTTAAAGCCCCAATAGCTAAGAGTGTGTAATAAACCGATCTCAAAATATCCTCAGTTTCAAAGAGCTTTGAATAAGACCCATAAAGACTGAAAACGTGCATAACACTGTCATATTAAGTGTTGAAAGTGGCATATAAAGTCAGACATTTTAACACCGTTTTAGATTTCCCACCGTTTTAAAAAACTAATCAAATGACAGAGAAAATAAAAATTATAACAACAAAATGTTGGCTATCGTGTGTTGTGCATTCAAGTAAATGGCATCATGCTTGTGTTCTTTATGATCACGATTTGTATGTGCAGGAAATACTGCATTTTTTGTACTTTCCTGTGGGGCACCATTTTATGAGTACAGCACCCGTTTCAAACCTATTAAAACGCGTAGGCATGGGCCAAATCAGCATGCAGTGAGATTCTATACATGTCCTTCAGTTAGCACATTTACACAACAAACACTTTGGTTTGAAAATAAAGTCATGAAAATAATGGATAACATTCACAGCTATTGGGAATTTAACTTTTCATGATACTTTACTGTAATAATTTTTCTCACAGTAAATGAGTAAATCTTTATGTTCTCTCTCTTAAAGTATTTTGCAATACACAATATTAGACCTACCAACAATGATACTTTGTGTACACTAATACTGCAATGTTCATCAGAGCTTAATCCAGTGGAAATAATTCCCCTTCTTTTATTTCATGTATTCATTACATTTACACATTTTCCTTCTTTTTTTTTTGGTCGATAGTTTTATCAGATTTATTGACAATAATATTTTAACCACACTAGATGATAGGTACCATCATTCAGTATTACTCATCAGTGTTTAAATAGTGTTGGATGTAAAATGAGGGAAAGATGAACAAAATGATTTCAAAACTAAAATGTACTAATCTGTGCTTCATATACTTTTAAACTAACGTTATGTTTTGCTCTGAATGTTAAATTAAGGCAATATTGTTATAAATTTGTGACAATGCAGGATTTCTGGGAAGGATAAATAAATATTTATGAACTATTTTGACAGTGGAGCATGCGCCTCACTTGATATTTTGCAAGCTACTAGAAATGGAGTGTTGCCTGTACATACTGTGCACAATGCTGTTCAGGAAAGTTCCGAGAAACGTACCACTGCCAGCACGTTTCTCGAGTCTTGAGAGGGGCGTTGTATTTGAGACAGATATCCACTGTATTCCCTTTATTTGAACTGAACTGTACTGGTGATACACATCTACGTCAAGTCAAACAAATACTGTATAATGTACGAAATTCCTGGTAAGTGACGACAGACAACCCGTAACTAAATCCCTTTTGCAGACGACGGGACAAGAGGTCCACATTTCTGCAGCTTATCACACGTCACATACATCATCATGTCACATATTTTATAGCCTAGATTCTATTCGTCCGCTTGCCTCCGTACCTCCGACCCACTCCCGGAGGCAAGTGGACGAATAGAATCTAGGCTACATATTTTACAAACCAAGTTTCTCATTTGTTCTAGCGATGTACTTTTAAACACTGCTCACATCCAGCTATGAAGGAACAACTTTTGCATACCTGTTGATAGGTGTGCGTGTTTGTGTGTGAATCCACTGAAACATAGCGGTTGACGCGTTCTAACTATTGTAATTGTATGTTATATATTACATGTATCGCTTATATGTAATTATGTACACGATAATGAATCAGAAACCGTGAAACGCAACGGTTTACATCGTGCTCAATGTACTTTTATATAAACAGCACAGTCGCTCTGTAATCTCATTCACTCATGCGAATGTTGTGCCGCTCTGTTCAAACTTTCAAGACATGATTTTCCATGTAAGCATAGAGACTAGCTACTTCAAGAGACATGAAACGATGCTACCTACCAGTTTCTACGAGTCCGTTTCCGGGTCTGGTCCGACCCTCTTGACCCGATACCCACTGGACCGTATCCAGCTCAGCCCATACAAAAAACGGTTGTTTTCTGTATTAATCTTGTTACTGATACCGTATATTTGTAAATATAACAAACTTTTGACACTGCCTGACCTCTCTCCGTGGAGGCAACTTCTAATCTTGCCGTTGTTTTAACGTACTTTATGCCGACGTATGGTCCGACCAACTGAAGTTCCGCTTGTCAGCGTATGATAATCTTCGCAGTGAAGTCCCAAGTTTTAGTTAGTTGAAGACCCCTTAACCTGCGTCTATTTTGAATCACAAACGGACACCCCATCTTTCTCGAAAAAAGATGTAATCACGGTGAAACAGCACAATTAGTTTGTACGCTTGCAAGAAACAACGTTTAAAAACGCTATTTCGATACGGCCAACTTCTGTCAAATTATGTCAATATGGTGAATTTAATATCACAGACCATCGACTATCATCACTGACACAAAGATCTATCGAAAGACTTGAAGTTGAACTTTTGCTCAAGCTTTCCAAAAAGTGAACTTGAAATTATTATATATATATAAAGCATGATTTGCAACTTTTGGGAAGGCTAGTACAAATCAGATTGTAATTTAATTATTGGTCCCTGGCAACCTATAAACAAAGTTCCGACGACACTTTCCCTTGTGAAAAGAATAATTATTTACGATACATCAATCGATGGAAAAATCCCATGATTGCATACGAGGCACTATACGTAAAAATAGTCCCAACTTAAATATGCTGTCATTACACTTCTTTTCCCAGCCTTCGCTACACTCGCAACACTTCGATACGTAGCGAGAGGGGAGTCTATAAAAAGTTTGCAACTCAGACAATTCTCCACACTGTTTAAAATTTCTCTCTACTGTTTGAAATTTCTCTCTACTGTTTAAAATGTGTCTACTGTTTAAAAGTTGTCTACTATTTGAAATTTCTCTATACTGTTTGAAATTTCTTTCTACTGTTTGAAATTTCTCTCCTCTGTTTAAAATTTCCGTCTATTAGTATACTTTCTTTGATGTTCACAATTGCTATGCCTTTTCCTTTATCGAAGAGCTTGATTGTGATTTGTTTGTTTTTGGACAGATTATTCAGAGCAGGTTTTTCTGTTGAGTCATGTTGTTTCTGGTGTGGCTTTCAAACGGAATTTCTGCTATAGAGTCAATTTTAGCTGCTCAGAGATAGTTTTCAAGCTTAGGGTTATCCGTGTCACAATTGACATAACATTTTAAACAGTAGGGAATTTTTTAACAGTAGAGCGAAATTTCAAACGGCAGAGAAATTTCAAACAGTAGAGAGAAATTTCAACAATAGAGAGAAATTTTTAATTTATTTTAAACAGTAGGCCCTAGAGAGAAATTTCAGACAGTAGAGAGAAATTTCAAACAGTAGAGAGAAATTTTATACATTGCGGAGAATTGTCGTTTTCGTGCACGGTAATTAGGCCAAGTTTCATTTCTGTGTATTAAATAAGACAGTATCAGTCTTAGGGACCGAGCACAATTAACGGCAGGGGGCGGAAGAGAAAAGGGGGGCACGAAAAAAAAGAGTGTTCTTGGGGTGGGCCATGAAAATTCCAGGGAAGGTAAGGGGTGGGCCACCAAAATTTTTTACACCATGACAGACAGAGAATATTTTTCAGCATTTCTGTTCCTTGTTGAAGCTGGAGTTCCTTGTTAAACTTCTTGTAGCATGATGAAATACCAAGTCTTAAACCTCACAATGCAGTTGTTATGTGTAAATGAGCAATTATTATTGAAAATTGACTTGAGCTTGTTAGACTAACTTGAAGATGTGCAGTGAACACTGTCATCATTAAAAATAATTCATGTCTAAATCAATGCTTCAACTATAACAACTATAACAGCACTGAATGAACCTGTAGATATATTGTTTAAAGGTATTTGGTAATTTCATCATTCTTTGAGATTAAAATAGCACAACACAATACTGAAAGGTATAGCTGTAGGTGTTACAAGTAGTAAAGCTTGAACATATGTTATTTTGTTTGTTTATTATTTATATATTTATTTGTTTATTATTTATTTCAAGAATGCAAGAATGTTGTTTTCACTAAAGCATATATTAAAAGTTATAAGGATTATATATATGTGTATAACTTTGTACCTATGTAATCTTTCTTTTTTGGGGAGGGGGGCACAAAAATTTTGTTGCCGGTGATGGAGGGGGGGGGGCCACTAAAGTTTTTGCTGATGTTAGGGGGCCTGTAAAAAATATATGCATCACATATTTTCTCTTCCAGCCCCCCCCCCCCCCCGTTAATTTAGTTCGTTCCCATAGTTTGAACTTTTCACGGTTGTTTTTATTTTATAAAAGTGGAGCGATCCCGCGCCTGAGTGTTTCGGCGTTCAATGAGTAAAACACATGCATTGCATGTTGTCAACCCGTGACAGAACTATCATTTATTGGAGCAGGAGACAAATGGTGCAGTCAATCCATGTTCCGTGCATTTTCAGAGCAAACAAATACTGCAAAAGGTGAGGGTAAGCCTAATTCACGTGCGCATGCCGCGTGCCAGGGACTCGTGAGAAATTATACGGAGGGAGGGAGGGAGAGCCTAATTAAAAAAGAGTATTCGACGGAATCTGACACAAGCACACAACGGAATCTAGGAATTGCGTTAGTTTATACATGCCCAGAGTATATTCAGGCAACACCACAATAGCGCTGTTCATGGTTACAGGTTTGTAATATTAAATATAGCTGTACGCGCGCGACATCGGACACGCAGCTTGAAATGCGGACAAATTTTATCAATGTTGTTGCATACATGGCCGTTTTTACAGCTTGTACTCTGAGTCGTGAATATGCCTTTTAGTATTCATTGTTACACTAGTAGTCGTGTACTAGGATGTATTTTCGTCATTTTTACACGCGTAATTTTCAAAGCGTAATCTAAAAAATGCGGACAAATATTTATTTTTGCATATTAATTAGAGAACAGTCACGTAAACTGTGAACAACCCTATATCCATCTCAACACTACGTTTGTTACGCCAAACTCACAAAAGTCGAGATAGAAATTAATCAGATGGAATAAAGTCTTTAGAGTTTGACCAATTTCGACACTTCTACACACAGAGCCGACTTCGTCTTGGAGCCGAGTTGTCGCAGAGCGGAAAAGTTTGCGACCGGCCGTGTTCTCATTGTATTCAAACTTTTTGGCATGTAAAGACCGGCACAATTGTGCATTTTGTCGCAAAACCTTCGCGATCTTTGTGACAAACTGATGGTGAATCACAGTTATATTTGGGAAAGGGTGTCAGTCATTGTTTTCAATACCAGAAAGTAAATTGAAGTAATGTGGAACAACAATGTTACGCTAATAACACAGCGTGTAGGTAAAAAGTTGGCTACAGATGGAGACATACAGGATACGCTATCCGTCCACGCGCGCTAGGTCGGAAGCAATTCACACTCAAAGTCGATGCCGAAAAGCCAAAGTGAAATACTATTGGCTGATAATTTAGTTTTTCTCTATTTTCCCGCCTTTGGCAACCTTACCATATGGTCTAAAAAATCAATGTACAGATTTTGATTGATCAATTTTTAATGGTACAAATTTACGCGCAGTGTGATTTTGAAAATACTGGCTCTCCCTCCCTATAAGGGACGGACCATTAGATCTTGGGAGGGGTGGTCAAAAACAGAAAAAAAAAATTTCAGAGCAGAAAGTTAGGAAAAAAAAATCTTCAAACTAGTTTGCAAAATAAAAAAAAAATAAATAAGAAGACAAAGGCGTAAAAAAAATCTGCAAAAGTCTTTAAAATTTTGAATTTTTTTAGATTTTACCGACAGAAAGCAACTTTCTGTATTTTTAGTACATCCTCCAGGCACATTTTAAATTTTAATTTATACATTTAGAGTGACTGTATCCCTTATACTGGAAGTTGTGATTATCTTATCTTTTCAGGACTTTTGTATTCTGATCACTTGAAAATTATGAAATTATAGAGCCTGTTTTCTACTTGTTTCCTGCGTACAAACCAAGCAGGTACACTAGGTAAAACATTGAAACTATGTTATGGTTGTCAAGACAGAAAGTTGTATTTGCCTTTTTAAGATCAAGGTAAACAGATGCAGGCCACATCAGTTTCATTTTTTTCACAGCATTTATTGCAATGATGAATGCAAGAATGGGTGAACAAGTAGAAACACGTCAATAATGATAAAACAACAAATTAAGTCATTATGTATTATTTTGCTTTTAAAAAGGCATTTTCAATTCTTTTTTCTCAAAAAACAGCCTCAAAAAACAACAGCAACACATGTTTTAACATTCAACAATACACTACGTAGAATGCCATCTATCCAACAAATCCCAACACAAAAACACACAAAAGGGTTGAACTTTGAAAGTTTCTCGATAGCAAATACTGAATAAATCTGCATGAATAATCGTTTTTGTGTAGAAAATTTCAAAGAAATTGGACAAGCCCTTTCAGAGAATACAGATTTTTTGACCATAAATGGCATAAATTGCCCTAAAAGACAAATATTGAAATTTCAACACATCTATACACATCCAATCAATTTGGACATGCTGCTACAGAGAATAGATGTTTTGATCAAAAAGGGCAACAAATGCTCTAAAAACACAAATATGCAAATTTAACCATATTATTTAGCTTATTTTAGCTTCTCAGCTTGTCAAAATCAATCGTAAATCATGAGATATGCATGATGTTTGGTGGGGTGAATGTAGGCATTCACCACGCAGTAGAAAGGGAAGCCAGGAAACCAAAATAGTCAATTTTCAAAACTTCAGGAAGTTACTGAGGAGCAAGAAGACCATGTTTCAGAGGAAGATGTCTAATCCGAAAAAAATGCTCCCAAAGTGCCACCAAATAACACCATTTTAATCTCTATTTTTCAAAAGCTCCAACGGCAGGAGGGGGACACCCCTCCTGACCACCCCCCCCCCGCAAAAATACTCCCCAAGTGCCACCAAATAACACCATTTTAATCTCTATTTTTCAAAAGCTCCAACGGCAGCAGGGGGACACCCCCTCCTGACCTCCCCCCCATGACCGCTTGCGTGGCCGCTTGTGGTGCTTGGTTTGCCCTCTTTATCTTCAGACAGCGACGAACTAAAAAAAAATTATAAATCTGAAAATTTACTCTGAAAAAAAAAATTTGCACAGCTTATCTCAATTGGAAAAAAAAAATTTCAGAAATTTACAATAGTAAAAACAAAATTTTCACAATTTCATTGTGACCACCCCCCCTCCCAAGGTCTAATGGTCCATCCCTAATTTGTCTCGAGTCCCTTTCCGCATATGCACAGAATTCGCTGGTCATTCGCTGGTCCCCAGTTCATGCATTTAGAAGGCGGCGTTGAAGCCCGAATGTTGATTTATTCATGAAAATGAATCAATAAATTAAATTGGAGTGAAAATGCATCTACTTCTGGCACGCGGCATGTGGCACGCGGCACGTGAATTAGGCTTCCCCAAAAGGTGATGTGTGTGAGTATACTGTACATGTTTGGAATGAAGAAAAACAATGAAAGCTTGCCGCCGCATTGTTGAGTTGCATGATTCTGAATCGCCGTCTTCACGATCGTGTAGATACGGGCACAGGGGCCCATTCGCTCGGTAGTCTGCTAGATCGATCCATTATCCATTATCCATCATCCCGTACTCGATCTGTCCGCTACTGCAACCTTAGGTTGCATTGACGAAAGAGCGCCTGTGGATACGGTAATCTTCCTGCCGCAAATGTTTCCAGAGGTGGGGAGATGATGGATGAATGAGGACGTGACATCGACTGTCATCCTTCTTGTAATTTTTATTTTCCATATTTGGCACGAAAACAGTTATACTCAAGTACTCCTAATCAGACAGCCTGGCAGGTCATTCCAATTTAAGCTTACTTGCTCGGCGCGGCGATCGGCCGTACGCGTATCATGTGACGCCGCTACCCCCCCTTGGTGATCACGCGAAAAGACCGTGATCTGGATCTTGTTTGACACGACCATGTCACTAAAAGCACTCTAAGGCCAAAAAAAAAAAATGAAATGTTTCTGGTCAGCGCGCGCGTCACTTGAACAACAGCGCGTCACCCTTTTTTTTTCCTGGTTTGAGGCCGGCGGCTGTGGCAAACTACATACTGAGTACTATAACACCAAACCAAAACGGCTGAAGAGAAAGAAAATTCTTTGGGGCACATGATCAGTGACTGCATGAACAGTTTAAATGTTACTATATTGATAAAACCACAAAACTCAGTGTTATCCCCAGGCCATAGCGGTCCCGCTACGCTTTGGCCTCCCCCCCCCCCCCCCGCTACGCTTTGATTCTCCCCGCTACGCTTTAAAATATTCCCGCCATCCTTTAGTTCATACGCTCTGCGTAGCTACCAGCTGATGCATGCATTGTCTACACATAAGCGCTCACTGTAACTTTTAACCTGGTGAAAGAGTGGAAGGTGTGAAGTATGGTATGCATCAGATAAGTTGTCCGGAAGTGTTGAGAGGAACGTTAAAACAATAGAAGAATCGGCTGGGTTGTTCACAAATTTTCATTCCAGAACGACTACTACGACCAACAAAGACAGTATACATCGCGGACAAGTGTTCACAGAGGTAGCGGTGTAGCACTAGCAGGGCCTTTGATCACATTCCATGCTTTGATCAACGAAATGGACCGCAAAAGAAACAAGAGTTGACTGGTGAGGTTGATTATGATTGTACAATGATGAGTTTTGTCTGAGTACGATCACGATCGCGATCGAGTTCACATTGCATAAATTTCAAAATGGCGGCGGCCATGTTGGTCGACAGGTTTATAACGTGTTGACATTGATCCTGGCGTCGCGTGTGGTTCCACTCTGCAGACTCTGACACGTTCTCTGAAAGATTTTACACCTGATTTTCGAGGGATTCTAGTTGTACTTAGTTCATGTCTTGTGATCATCTTGGTGGTATTTTTAAAATCAAGACTCGAACGACGATGTTCAGTGGAAGTAGAAGTTATGCGGCGGGGGGGGGGGGGGGCGCTAGTTGAAATCTATCCCCGTGATGAAAAATTATTCGCGGTGTTTGTCGTTCAAAAATGATATAAAACTCAATTGCATTTGAATTGTGTAAAGCTTAAATTTGTGAATTTTCCTCTTTGTTGGCAAGTTTTGACAATTTATTAGCAATATAGGCCTATGTATTAATGAAACTCCAATCAGACGAACCATTTCTTACTCTCAAAGTTTCAATCTGAATCTTCTGTTTTAATTGCAATTGTAATTACAATACTGTGATGATTTATTTAAGTGTAATAAAGAGTTTCCATGATGTTCAAACTGCACACTTGTGTGTTACCATTGCATTTTGTTGTGAGTGTACATGTATAGGATAAAGCCCAAGTACAAGGGCTCTTCTGGTATATAAAGTCCAAACCAACGATAAATGTCGAGGCCGCAGGCCGAGACATTTTATCATAGGGTTGGACTTTATATACCAGAAGAGCCCGAGTACGAGGGTTTTATCCGACTTAAAAACTATCGCCCCTACTGATATGTTTTCGTTTTCAATGTGTTTACGTCAACCGTCCCCTTTGTCAATGTAACTTGTTTAGGATATGAATTAAAACTTTTATTTGTGAAATAGCCTTCCAATGTAAGAACATCCTATAAATGCCCTAGGGCACATTAGTTTAAATGCCCTAGGGCACATTAGTTTATGTTTGTACCACAGCAGATGTTGTGTTGCAGCTTGTTTCCGCTGTGTTACCAAATTTGAATATTAAAACGTACCAGATGTCTACAGAATATGACATGTTCACTTTTGATTGGACAGTACTTTACTATGGCGCTGTCATTCGTTTCTGGAATTTGGTGACCAAGGCTTTACGAGTAGATAAAACACCCTGAATTGAGCACTCTGATTGGTCAATCAACAGTAGATAGTTTTTAAGTATGTGTGGATGCATGTGCAAGCTTACATCCATATGCAAATATAAATTAATGATATGCAAATGATTATGCAAATAGCCGCTAAGCTTTGGCGCTTTAACTGACCCTGCTCCCTCCCTTGAGGAGGAGGAAAAAAAAAAAAAAAAAAAAAAAAAAGCCGCGTCGCCGCACCATTTTTTAAAGAAAGGCCTGACCAGAAACATTTCTTTTTTTTTTTTTGGCCTAAAACATTAAGGCACAACAATGTTCTCTCGTGCGCTGCGCGCCAACGAGCGCCTGTGATTTCATGGTAGAAGTGTCAAAATGTTAAGTGTTCAAACAATTTATCGTCGGATTGAACGTCTTGCTAGTCGTCGCTTGTGATGTTTTGGTTGCTCCAAATTTTTAGTCTCTCCCAACATACACTCTCTTACTTTCAAGTCGATCGGTTGGGAGTGAATTGCATTTGGTCATATAATTATGGTGTCATTGTGTGATGTTTCTTATGACATCTACATTACGTTTGAAACAACAACAACAACAACAACAACAACAACAACAACAATAACACAATAGTTATGTTCGTTTAATTTTATCGGTTAACAATAACAACACGACTAATGTAAACATAAACAACAATATAAACAATAACTTAAACAAGATTTCTGGGTTCCCTGTGGTAAATATGAAACTGTTGTGTGTAAATCTTTTTTGTGCTTATATAACTGCCTATCTTCCAAAAGTATGAGTGAGCGCAAAACAAAGAATTAACTATCCAGGCATAACCCTGGCCTAATCACATATGAAGTAGATTCATTTTTATGTATTAGATTTAAATGCAAGTTATAAAGAGGAGCCTCTTGACACAAACAGGAAACTATTGAAAGAAGTCATAAGCAATATCCGAAACACGGAATGACAGATAACGACATTACAAGCATCAAATAAAAAGACATGTAGTTATTACGGCATACTGCGACCTTTGGGCCGCTTTGCAGGAGAAACATGCATAGCTGTGTGTGTGTGTGTATATATATATATATATATATATATATATATATATATATATATATATATATATATATATATATATATATATAATATATATATATATATATACATATATATATAATATATATATATATATGTGTGTGTGTGTGTGTGTGTGTGTGTGTGTGTGTGTACAATAAAAATGAAAACATAAAGATGATAAAGAGTGGGAAAATTCAAAAAAGTCTAACTCTAACACACTCTTTCTCTCTCTCTCTCTCTCTCTCTCTCTCTCTCTCTCTCTCTCTCTCTCTCTCTCTCTCTAAAAACGGAAAGAATAAACTTAAATGTACAGGAGGTTATAGGCAAAGTCAATAATGTAGAAATCATCATGCAGCTGTGCCGACAGTACTCGATATAGTAACCTTTGAACTTCTGATGACATCTAAACTTTAAAGTGCTTAACTTTGATAGTCAGTTCACTATTCCGTTTAGCTGCCCGCCTTTCTGAAAAAGTGCAGACACACAAACAGAGTATCAGGAAGTTTTATTGCCAAACCTGAAACTACGTATCGGTGTTACAGCTTCCTCAAATTAGAGTTTTGTTTACTGGAATAACCTGGCAAATCTGAATCGTATGTGAAAGCTAAAGAAATTGTTTTCATGGATTTCACGAAGAGTGGGTGTAAATTACACAAACTATTGAAGTGTTGTTGATAAAAGATGTGAATTGACTTGTACACGAAGGATGTAATCAAATCATGTTACTTTCAAATTACATGTAACGCTTTGATGATACAAACAACTCACATCTAACACGTGACCATGGCCGCACCTGGATGATTGGATGCCTGTGAATATTGACGGAACATGAACAGAACACAATTTTCTTCAAAATCTATCAAAATGAAAGTGTTTGTTAATGATGTGCCCTTTGCTGTATACGTGTACTGCATCAGCTCTCTTGTTGAACATGATATCTGTACTTTACTACTTCGGGAGTCTTTTTACCCCAAAACTGCAGATTAAGTTTTCAGAAGTCGGTACACAACTGCAACTTTACATTATTTCCTTCACCCGATAGCATGCTTCGCATGAAGGCAGGTAATCCATCATGAACAGTCCGTCTGGTTTGTACCAATAGTTAAAAATACAGTTTAACTTCCCCGCTCATGTGTACACACATATTATGCACACTGTGTGACAAAAACACCTATGGCTTATGACCTAGTAAAACATGACCGTTTCGCAAAGGCGGCTAAAGTGGTGTTTTCCTCCTTTCGTAGCTGTGTACCAGGGATGACAGAGGATGACAGAGGATGACCGATTGCTTTGAGACGTGTGTGCACCAATTCTGACCTGCAAGCATTAGGAACATTGCCTGGCGGCTAAACAAAATAAACTACTATTAAAGATAGGCCTCTGACATCTAGCATATAATAAGGTGCCCCAAGGTTTGTAAGAGATACTCACTGTAATTCTTCAAGTTCAGTTAAAATATTTTTAACAAGCTGTCCTTCTTCAAATACATAAGCTTAATGTCTTATTCAAATGATTCTTTTGTGCATTTCACTGCAAAGTTCTTTAATGAGCAGTACAGATGAAAGTTTATAAATGTGATTTTGAGATGGCTTATTTCATCCATCGTCGTAAGCCACATTACCATGTCCTTTTACGGTACAGCTTGGCGCTACCAGTGGGTCCTCGGAGCTGTAATCATACTCTGACTCGCGAGAATGATTTCAATCTCTTTCTTCTGAAGTTAGTTCAATCTCGTTATTCTTTTGTTTTGTATTTCATTTTATGCCAATGCCACGTATGTGTACTCGGCTAAATAAGTAAATAATCGATGAATTATGAAAAGCGCCCTCAACAATAAGAATACGATACGCCTGTTTCTGGAGTGTCAAGTGTAACAGTGTGTGACAATATGACAACATTGCAACTCTACAAATACTGCGGTGCCTTTTTAATCTATTTATTTATTTTAACTGTAAACTGGACACTCCGAGAACTCATGATTCTTTCTTTTGAAAAAGGTAAATTTATTTCAACAAAGTCGCAAATAAAACAAATCTACATAACTGTGAATGTGTGAAAATTACAACGCAACTTTTCGGGAAAAAAATCAGTCATTTAACTGAAAGATCACCATATAAATGCATTCAGGATGCATTCTTCTTCTTCAAGTCTTACAAGGCTCGAAAATTTTGTGATAAAATCTTCATCTTTGTTCATCACTTAAATTGAAAGTTTTGGCCAAGCTTCCTGTGATTAGGCCCCTGTGAAATATCTTTCCATTCAAATCGTTTACTGAATTGCTAATAATTCCTGTTGAATAAAGACGACTTAATAAAGTAGCTTTGTAACTGTCAGTGAAACTTAGATTCTCAGCCCATTTTTAACCAATTTGACCTTTTTTGAAAATAGTGATAATTACTATTCAGTTTATTGTCAAAATTTGCAATGAAATACTTTGATAAGTTGGCCCATTTAGGAGTCCCTTTTTCTGGATTTTTCTTAAATAATTTCGTAAACCACTTTAATTGGAGTGCATTAATTTTTTCTTCAATGTCGACAGCGTTTTTGCCACAGTCATCATATCTTTGAATGAAAATGCCCCTTTTTATAACTTCTCGTTTGCCTCTCCAAATAAAGTTCCATAATTTACTATTTGCTTCGTTAATTATTTCTTTAGGTACGTGATCAAATGATGCTAGGTACCATAATTTTGATGCAGCCAGCATATTAGCTACTATTGCCCTGCCTTTAAAGGACAGATTTCTAGTGTTCCAGATCTTCAGGCAGTTCGTTAATTTCTCCATCACTGTTTTCCAGTTTTCTCTAGATGTGTTACTGTTTCCAAACCCAACTCCCAAGATCTGTAAAACCTTGTTTGAAAAGTCGATCCACACAGGATTCTTGGTTTTTTTGGAGGTAAACAGCGCCACCTATAGGAGGGACTACACGCAATTCAGTGTTGGTACTACTAGACACTGTAATCAGGTAATCATGAATACTTGGAATACGAGTCATTTCAAATTGACGTCTCATATGATTTTAATCATATTTTAATGGCAGTATTTCATTTCATCATGATACGCTTTCTATAAATGAGTTCCAATGAGATAATAGATTTTATATGGTTATGTCAAGTTTTTAACATGAATTAAGTTTCGATATTAAAACACCAAAATTGGGTTTTACTCCAAAATGTGAACTCCCTTCTCGTTTTGAGAATATATATATATATATATATATATATATATATATATATATATATATTATATATAATATATATATATATATATGACTTTCTTTATGTGAACTCCCTTCTCGTTTTGAGAATATATATATATATATATAATATATATATATATATATATATATATATATATATATAGCTTTCTTTTCCTCTTTGATATGCAAAAACAGGTGTCGATAACTCAGACGTATTCTATTTTAGTGTTGTATGCATTTAATGGGTCAACAATTACACAGTATACATACATATATACATACATACACACATACATACATATACATACATACATACATACATACATACATACTATACATACATATATACATACATACACACACACACACACACACACAAACACACAAATATACATACTCATTTATTGATAAGTGTTTTGTTTGTTGTAATTTGTTTTTGACGGGGAGGTAGGCATGCACTTGGAGGACTTACTTGCAATATTCTACAAGCCGTATTTTTTCTGACTGGAGACCTACATATGTACATCCGAATATCGGATAAAGTGAATGTGAATGAATGAATGAATTAGCAAAATAAGTAAATGCCTATGAATGGATAGATAGATAGATAAATAAATAAATAAATAAATAAATAATAATAAATAAATAAATAAATAATATTATTCATTCTATACTATTGTAAAGCAGTTCACGGAATGCATTTGAGTTGAGTTAAAATCTAACATCCTGAGTGCATAAATATATGTAACTGTCGATCATACACGATATATGCCACAGGATGATGTCCTGACGTGCACATCGCGTAAGGCAAACTTAACATGGGTGGCATGACGTCAAAATATTTAAATTAGGTTATATTTATTTTAGTGCATACACTTTGTTCGTGCACTATCTCTGCCTATATTTTAATGTTTCGATCATTTTCCCAAAAATAATTTAAAATTAAACTAATTTTTATTTATTGAATCCTCATTTGTAATTATTGATATTCTACCGTATAGATAAAAATCAATATTGTTGAGGTTGTCCTGAACGAATGTGACACCGTAAATTACAGGTTTTGTCAGCGTTGGGGTAGAGGCTACACGTCCACATGTTAGACTTATATTTTCTTTAGTGTTTGCCAATGTGAGATTTTTCGCCTTATTCCTGCATTCAACCAGACGTTACCGTAGGCTACGTGGTTTCAAGTTTTATTTCTGAGACTGATCAACGAAAAGGTGAGATTATGTACATTTTTACCACAATACACCGTCAAATCTCTCTCACATCACGTCACAACACTGCGGCCTGGTCGCCATTTTTAGTATGAATGACTTTCGTCCGGCGAATGTAATTGCCGGAAACGGCATGTTACAGCACATATTCGCTTATTTTACCAACGGTCTTTAATTTCCACTGTATAATAATGGTATTTCCACCCATTTTTCAGTATGTTCAAATGGGTTTCTGCCCAACATATCAACGATATTTCGTTGACGACAACGAAAGCGAGGCCCTCGTTGGGAGAGACAACTTCCTTTTTTCTGTGCCTACATACCTGAATATCACCGCCAAATCGTTATTTGCGTACCGACACTTTTTCATCGTCAGTGACGAAATCGATTAATGAACAGGCTGTGAAGACAATCAGAACTTAATGTTACTGATATTTTCCCGGTTTGTTACGGAGCGCCATACTTTATCACAAGTAAACATTAAAAACAAGAAATTAATCGAAGCCCCTCAATGCCGACCACACGTGTTGTTTTAAATGTACTTATTATATTATATAACATACTTGTTTACATTTCTTCTATTGAAAATATTTCGTAGGTCTTTGTAACATTATTTTACAACTTCATTTGCTGTCGTTTTTAACGTCAACGTGATATTTATTGAGAAAGTAAATTTTCTTGTAGTAATTTTGATAGAAATTTGTGAATTTTTAAGCAATAATCCTCGTCTTGCACCAAAATTAAATATTGTCGAAATGATTCCACAATTTTACAAATCCAGGATAAGAACAATTGATTTTTGCCAATAATTTTTACAAAACGAAAGTGACTGGTGAGATTGAGCGTAGAACTTAGAAGTATATTATCATTGGACTTGTATTTGGCAATTAATATTCAATATTTGGCTCACATTTTGCTAATATTAAGCTCATAGCTACTTTGAAAAAAAACGAAATCATATCAGATGGACCATTTGAACTGTAGTTGTTGATAGTCAGTTGAGAAGCAACAACACAACGTACTACATGAAAATGATTGCCAGCCCAAAACCTTGTGCCAGGTACAGCTTGAAGGACAGTGATTGTCTCTGAAGCAGTTATCATCCAAAGCTAATATTAAGATCCCTTTGACAAACTTATTATTTGTTTATCAAAGCTTTCTGGTAACCTTGAGGAAAACAAGCACATGCTTGTATTGAGTGCCTTATATTCATTTTAATATTTTCATTATATTTAGAGAGAAAAACTTGTAACCATGGCTCAAGTCCAAGGAATAACAACTTCCCAGCCAACACAGGCACCGGTAGTAGTCGCTCAATCCTCACAGCAGCCTGGTCAGAATCCAGCAAACTCAATGACACTGAAGGCCGATGGAAGTGGCCAGACTGCTGCTCCAGTGACTACTGTTGCTGCTCATGGTACATCTGCTGCTTCATCTACTGGTATCACCAACTCATCTAATGCTGGTAGTCTAGGTGCTCAGCCTTCACCAGTAGTAAGTTTACCGATTCATGTATTGAATTTATGATGTTAGCTCTTAGATTATGCTATGTGGCTGGTCCTGCAAGGGTAAACGAAATCTGTTTGATGTCTGATCAAAATCAAATGTGTTGCAGTGGTTTCCACAAAATCATCTTGTGGCTACATGTATCAATTGATATGATATAATGGCAATCACGCTTCCACAACAGGTATACACTTAGTCTTTTGAGACTTTTAGCACGATTGTATTCTTGTATTTAGTGGTTTGTGCTATAATTTATAAAGTACATTTTACCCAAATCTAATGTACATCTACTTGTGGTTTTTTCATAGTTTTCTTGTGTACTGAGTCATAGCATATCACTTTGGCATCAAATGCCATTATGGAACATGTTCATCACTCCAGTGTACACGTATTCGTGCACTATTGCATCTCTTAATCAAACCTTCCAATTATTTAAGAAAAACTACTAAAAGGGTTTTCTTTACAAAAGCAATGATGTATGACATTTCTCACTGGGATGCCAATGCATTTGTTTCTTTCAGCAAAACATGGCAAACCCCAAAGAGAAAACCCCAATGTGTCTGCTCAACGAGTTAGCCCGCTATAACAAAACGCAGCCACAGTACAACCTGGTGGATGAATCTGGTCCAGCACATCAAAAGATATTCACAGTGTCCCTTACTCTGAACGAAAAAGAATACAGAGCTACTGGGACCAGCATCAAGAAAGCTCAACACGAAGCTGCAAATATCGCTCTGAAGGAGTGCAATTTACCCAAGCCAAAACCCAGACCTCCTCGGGTGATCATCAACGGCAATCTTGACAGCATGACTCCTACAGTTGAGCTGAATGGTATTGCCATGAAGCGTGGCGAGCAAGCCATCTATCGACCAATTGAACCAACCCCGGCTCTTGGTCCAGGCCCCGGTCCTGGTCCCAGAGCTCCTCCACCATCATACTATAACAACAGACCAAACTACAACTTTAGGGGAATGTATAACCAAAGGTGAGAGCTGCTATTTTGTCCTACATTACAAATTACAGAAGTAGCTATCAACATCTCATTTTAAAGAAAAAAAAAGTATAATGGAGACGTTCTGATTGAAGGTTTGTTACACACTATTGACAGAAATTGTAACAAAATGTTGTCTTCGTGTGCCAGTCTTCATTATTTTAGCTTGCAGATGCATTTTCAGTCAGAACGCCTTTAACAAAATACCAATCACAGCATTCTTCTGAGATCGAATTCCTAAAGTCTTATTAAATTTCACCAAGAAATATATATTTATGCATATCAATGATGGAAGTCTGACATCATCAGGATTGAGCCCTATACTCTCATGTTGTTCACTGTGTGATATCTGGCTGAATCAACAGGTACCACTATCCTGTGAACAGAACATGTTACGTGTCACTGACAGTGGGTAATAGGGAGTTTATTGGAGATGGTAGAACCAGACAGCAGGCAAGACACACTGCCGCTGTGAAGGCCCTCAAAGTACTAAGAAATGAACCCCTGCCAGAAGGTATCAAGGTAGGCTACCCATGTTCTAAGAGAGTTGTGATTACAATCCACTCAATATTGCCAATCCTGGTTGTAGGACTTCACATCAAGACAGGATTCAATGCTTTAGACATTGAGACATGTTGAAATATGACTATGTTTCAGCCATTGATATTTCCTTTACTCTTTGCATACGCATTCAGTGAGATTTCATGTTGAATAAATGTATCATTGATGAGTTAAGAATGTGTTTCTTTATTCTAATAACTATCCTTTTATCACCTTGTAGCTCCAAGAACCAGAGAAAATGAAGTCAGGTGAGTTCTCTGTAAAATTGTATCTTTCTCTTGACTTTGCTCTCACATAGATACAAAACTTTTGTGAGTACTTCATTGATTGATAAAAAAACAAAACAAAGAGCTATATTAAATAAGGAACTCAAGAATTACTTGAACCAACCTGCTCCCTTTACTGAAGGTTCAAAGTGAAAATTCAACGACAATATTATTATCATGAAACACACATTTGATTTTTAACTGTCATATGTGTTTGGTTTATATTTCTTCAAGGTTTTGAAAAACAAAGATTTCAAAACACAACAGTGAATTACTGTTCAGTAGATACAAGGTTTCTGTGGCATAACTGTTACATGTGCTAATTAGTGCATGATTATCAAAATGGACCTTAACTGTCTTTCCCCATGTATGCAGTGAATTTTGTTTGCCATTTGTGTGTATTAATTATCCACGATCTGTGGACATAAATTGAAATTACATGCTCATAAAGAGGACTGACTCTGATAGGACAGCTTAGCCATTCTAACTCCACACCAACTCCCCAAACCCACCCCAAGCCCCCCCCCCCCCACCAACCTCTCAAACACTCACACTCAGCCCCTCCCCCCCCACACACACACACCAACACTTTTGAAGAAATCAAATTGTCATGTGTGATTTTCTTACAGAGGGCATTGACAGTGATGATGATGATGAATCAAAGTCTGAAATAAGTCAATGTTATGAGATTTCACACAGAAGAAATTTACCAATTACATTTGAGGTAAGAATCTTATATGGATGTCAATTTCAAGATACTGCCAAGTCTATGCCTTTATAAAGATTTCGAACCATACAATAGAAACCAATATTTTGAAAATTTTCTATAAATTCAGGGATTAAGCAAGTAAAGTATGGCAGGTGATAGGCCCAGCATCAACAAGGATAATGTATATAAGCCACAGAGTGATAATGATACATACAGCCAACTCCTCAAATTGAAATGAGAGACATGTACATATCATTAAAAAAAAAACTTTGTAATTTCACATAGTTGCTGTGATGCCCCAATACTCAATGATATCAACATAAGCACTTATGGAACTCACTGAAAATGCAGTGTAAATGATTAAACCTTGTCTTTTCTGCAAACGCTAGGAGGTGATACCAGATCAGTTTTTGTTTTAATCATGGTACTTTTATAATTTTTACTCATGTGGAATAGATCTGAATATTCATATCAACTGAAACACTGCAGATAATAAGTTGCTCATGTCTAGCAACTCTGCACATTGTCCAACATAGTTTCACAGTGGCCTTGAAGTACAAACAGTATTATTGGCAGGCCCCACCACTGTATAGAGTCTGATTGATGTGTTATGAAAACAGCATGGAGCATGCACACCTCACATTCATTGAGAAATTAATGTTGTTATTAGCTGTGAACATGATACTAATTGTATACATTTATTTTCAAATATTTCACCAACATAAAATGTTGTAAAGTAAGTGGACCTTTCTTTTCAGAAACATTCCTTGCCAGATGGAAAGTAAGAGAATATTCAAAAACCAAGTGGATTGTTGAAGAATATTCATATGTTTTCTGAAATGATATTTTTATGAAAAGATGGAGAGTTAAGGAATAATTACATGTTTCTAAATGTTTGACACCATTCAGGTGATCAAGGAAAGTGGTCCGCCCCATATGAAAACTTTTGTAACCAGATGTACAGTTGGTGAATACTCTGCCGAAGCTGAAGGCAACGGCAAGAAAGTCTCCAAGAAGAAAGCTGCTGCAAAAGTATTGGATCAACTCCGTGAACTCACACCTTTACCTGTCATCGAGAAACCTCGACCAAGATTTAAGAAGAAGAAACCCAAGTCACTGGTGAAGGTGAATAGGATTTGATGATTACTGGGACTGGGATTAGTCATTTACAACTTTCCTAAATCAAATACTCTTGTCAGGAGAAAGCCCTCAGGATCTATATGCATTATTAAATATTTCAAAATTGTGAAGTACTGGTAGATATTGGGAGGGTTAAATGTCAAGGCATATAAAACAGGAACAAAGTTTTTCTAAAGCAATTGATTGATTTACCTCGCTTTAAACCATAGATAGACCTCTTTGTTTTTAGGGTCTATGTTCAAACTAATTGTTACTCATGAGGAAAAGAAAATTGTAAGCTTTAAATTTATGCAGCTTGTTTTGTCATTATAACAAAAAGGTACATGTATAGACCTGGTTTTTTTTTCATGAATATTCCGTACTTTAGACTTTACAGTGCAATCATTGCCCCTGACCTTCAAAAAATGACAAAGTTGTGTCCGTGCTTTACATGAAATCAGTTTGTACAAATTCCTGTTTAAAATTACAAGAGAAAAACTTTGGCCATGTATTTTTTCTGTGATCAAAACCCTTTAACCTGAAATTTCCTTCCATTGATACTGTTGTTGCCCTGCACTGTGTTAAGTCTGTAGGAAAAGCAAAATTACCCAGCAGTGATTTTCATAGAAACTAGATGATTAAAATTTACTTTTCTGTTCGGTTTCCAAAATTAGTTGTCACAAGATGCAGCATAACAAAGAAAGACGGCATTTGTAGTGTGTTTATTCTCATAAAAGACATTCCCTGAGGGCATTTGCCACAAGTGACCTTTTAATTGTGTGTGTACCCACAGCCAGCGCAACAAAATAATCAAGACTATGGCCTTGGAATGAACCCAGTCAGTCGACTTGTGCAGATTCAACAGGCCAAGAAAGAAAAAGAACCTGTGTTCACACTCCTACAAGAACGAGGACAACCGAGGAAAAGAGAATTTGTCATGCAGGTAGGAATTCTATCATCACCTACTAGTACATGTACTTGCAAATTATACATTGGTGGGTATGTATGGTCCAGCACACATGTAGAGATGAGGTATATGATGTGAAAGTTTCTTTCTACTCAAAGATTTTATGCTGGTTGAGATGAGGGTAGCTGTATTTGTAAAATATATTTTTGTGACCTAACACCTTTATTTTGTAATTACTTTGTACAGCAAGATGAATTCTCCTTTTGATCTATAAAGTGCTCTATGATGTAGATCTCATGTTCCTAACTCCCTTTTTGAAGTACTCTTTGAGTGATCTTTGAAGATTTTGTTTGTCGCACTTGATATACAATTCAAATCCTTTCACAAGTGTTTGTATCCTCTCAAAACAGGTAACAGTGGGCAACAACCAGTGCACTGGCATTGGTCCCAATAAAAAAATGGCCAAGCGTGCAGCTGCTGAAGCTATGTTACAAGAGTTAGGATATCGTAGCAATCCTCCTCTACCAAACAAATCTTCTCTGAAAACTGAAGGTGCAGAGGTACAGGTATGTCATTTATTGCAGTATTTATTCTCACATTGCCAGACAGCCCTTGTACAAATTGAGTGTGTACACCCTATTTTAATTCATGGAGTTGAAAATGTGCGGCAGAAAACAATGAGGTTGGAGTAAAGTCCGGTGGCATTGAACTCATCATGTCATATGATAAGGTTGAATTATTGTACATGGAAAGATTTGACAGACATTGAAACTCTGCAATGGTATATTCTGACATAGAGAGTTTATGGAGAAAATGAATGTCTCATATGCATGTACATGTAGGTTCTGACTTTTTACCATCAGTGCTCTGAGTGGTTGTAGGTTGGCTTCTTGAAGAAATGTGTTGTCTCAGATTTTTGTCAGGTCAAGCTTTCGATGTTGCGCTTGAATATTACTGAATGTACTCTTTTAATATTTGTATTTGTATTTAAGAACTATCTACTGTTGATTGACCAATCAGAGTGCTCAATTCAGGGTGTTTTATTTACTCATAAAGCCTTGGTCACAAATTCCAGAAACGAATGACAGCGCCGTAGTAAAGTACTGTCCAATCAAAAGTGAACATGTCATATTCTGTAGACATCTGGTACGTTTTAATATTTAAATTTGGTAACACAGCGGAAACCAGCTGCAACACAAAATCTGCTGTGCCCTAGGGCATTTATATAATGTGCCCTAGGGCATTTATAGGATGTTCCATTACATTGGAAGGCTATTTCACAAATAAAAGTTTTAATTCATATCCTAAACATGTTACATTGACAAAGGGGACGGTTGACGTAAACACATTGAAAACGAAAATATATCAGTTAGGGGCGATAGTTTTTAAGTCGGATAAAACCCTCGTACTCGGGCTCTTCTGGTATATAAAGTCCAACCCTACGATAAAATGTCTCGGCATGCGGCCTCGACATTTTATCGTTGGGTTGGACTTTATATACCAGAAGAGCCCTCGTACTCGGGCTTTATTCTATTTGTATACAGTACTAAAGTCACACTCATACATGTCTGTAGAAGGACAATCTAATGTTGTAGCATTCAGATGAAACCTATAATTAGCAATCATCTGATATATTATGTTTCACAACGCAGACACCCGAAGAGAAGCCTACAAATGGTAGAAAAGTGACTTTTGCTGATTCTGAAAAAGAAGGTACGTTTTTGCTGTCAGATTTAAATCTACTAATAACACTGATCATCGCTGATATATCGAAGTATCATGTATGTCTTTCTTGAGAATCTTGCAGAGTCTGCAAGCAATGCAGATTTTGTCAAGAATTCAGACACATAAATAATTATTTTTGCATATTGATGATCAAAATCTGATATTACATGTCATTGTTGTTACATGTGAGGATTTTGTTCATTTTGATGAAGTCATGTTAATTTGAGAGCAAATTTCACTGTAGAACAGAGAAGTGAACAAAGTTTGAGCAAACTCTGTACATTTACTTTGTTAACTTCGTGCTGCTGCATTGAGAAATCTGTAATCAGATATGCTAACTGAATTCCGTTACAGTATTGGTCTAGTGTACTAGGTATAGTGTCAGACCATAAACTCAACAGAAGGCTAATAGAAAGCTATCAGTAAAGTTGACCTTGAGTACGTATTGGCGCCCAAGAAACGTTTCCTTAGCTCATAGACAGCTGTGGGTTTGCCATTTACATGTTATCATGTGTGTTTCAGTTCCTCTATGATTGCACACAGAATAATTTGTTTATTAGCTTCTCATATTATGTTGTTTAAGATGTGCGACATATTAAGTGAAATCCAATATCTGTTTTATTTGCATTTCTGTCAACAGATATCAAACCCAGTGTCCCAGAGGGAGGCAGTGGAGGTACACTTAGCAGCAGACCATTGGCACCAGGATTATTACCTATGGTACCTGAGGTGGCCAGTGCCGCTGGCTTTACTGTACCTCCCATGACCAAACACACAGGTCAGATTTTAGTATCATACTGGCTATATTGGCAATGAAAAGCATCTCTGCATCATTGGGATATGAATTTGGTTTGGTTTGGTTGTGTCGGATAAAGTTCACAAACAGGGAATTTTGTGCGATTCACAACAAAAAAATCTCGGAAATTTGTCTGGAAAATCCTGAAAAGAAGCTCTGCCAGAGAACTCAACAGTTTATGGCATGTGTACAAACTTTGCAGCCCTAGCAGTATTCAAATTCAGTTTTGAAAAAAAAACATTAAGAACTCCAGCTATGGTGAGAAATAGGAACTGTGATTGCATAGGTTAGATTCAAGTGAGTACAGCCACTTCAACATTGAGAAGAATATTTTGACTGAAATCATCTGACTGAAGATAGAAAATAAATTTCACCAATATTTTAACACATTTAGCATGTGTGAGAGGGTAGTCCACTGATATGTTTAAAAAAAAACTTCACTTGAAAATATTTGTATAATTTCTGAATCAATAAAGAGAGGGGATGGTTAAGCAACTACGCCAATAAACTTTTAATAAAAATTTCAGTATCTATGTCTCTCTAATTTTACCAATCATGCAACATAAATGTAAATAAAATTGGTATGATGTAATTCATTTGTGAAATTTCATCTTTTCAATTCTTGAATAGGACTGAATCGAGCCCCAGGTTCACATTTTGGTGACCCAGCATCCAGGTCAACCACAGCTGTAATTGCTAAAGAACTTCTCAATGATGGAGTATCTCCGACAGCAGAAGCCATGGCCAAACCTGGAGTGACTGAACAGAAACTTCTACGACCCAAATCACAGTTGATTTACCTAGCCAAAGTGCAAGGTCTACAGTACCAATTTACAGATTTTCCTAAGGTAATCATTCTGTCCAGTGAATAGGGGCTGTCTATTGAGGAAGCACCTGCCTTCCAAAGTGAAAGACAGAAGTTTTGCTCAAACAAAAAGGAAACTTTCAGTTATTCTCTTTCAAAATCAAGAATAAAAATCAGGGGCTCACTGTGCAAAATTTGTTGCTGGAGAAACAAATTAACCAATATTTCCCACCGCCTCAAATTCAAAATGGCCGCTGTCATCCCTGCGTTAATTCTATGGATAAAAAAATTGAATTTTTAATTTTCTCAAAAATATGAGAGTGTGTAAAATTTATTTACTCAAAGAGCTTCAAAATGAGCCCACAGAGCGGTGGACCAGACAAATATTTAAAAATTTTGACAGTCTGTGTGTTTGCTCCCAATGTGCATTCTACCTTTGTGTTCAAAACATTTATAACAGCTTTTTAGGTTTACAATTTGGATTGATAAGATACACACATTCCAAGAGAGATCAATAGCAGCTTCCAACACTTGACTGTCTTGCCTATGATGTTCTATATTCAGGGTAACAAACCAGAGTACCTGTCCCTGGTGTCCATCTCTACCAATCCACCACTGGTATCACATGGTGCAGGGCCCACTGTGGAATCCTCTCATGATGCAGCATCTTTACAAGCTCTCAAATCTCTCATGGATATGGACATCAAAGGGACTGCAGATCATATCAAAAAGGAACCTGGTACACCCCCTGCTACATCAACAAGGTGAGTCAATCAACGCCTCACTCAGGTGATGTATGTGACATGTTCTCTGTACCACTCCAGCCCTATCTGTGGCCTTGCAGCATACAAAAGCAGTTTCCTAAGATGGCAGAAGTACTGAATTTTCAATGACTCTGCATTATTAAAGGGCCAGTAACTGTAAATTTTGTAGACTTTTTCACTATTTATGTTGTGTACATGAATTGCAAGGTCTTGTTCTTCTCCCATAAGTATGCTGAAACACCTACTATTCAACACAGAGTATCTGTATTCAGATGAATGACAGTGGTTTAGGATTTGATTTTACGACAGCATTCCAGTTACAGTGTAGGTGTAGCAATTATGATAGCTGTAACTCAGTGACAGATATATATGGTTCTATTCCACTCAGCAATTTTACCCTAATATTAGTGTTCTTGATGAAGTTTAGTACGTAGCCTAATTGTACCATATATTTTCTAGAGGACAGATAGTGACAGGATATTATCCTCAAAAGTTCAAGCCAGCAGAATTCTATAAATCTTAGAGAAGTGGTAAGTTCTTCAGTGATATAGGTAGTTTCAAAGGCTGAGTTCAAATACATGAGAACTTTCCAGATAGAAAAAAAATGCATCAACGGCATTGGTCCCTCATTGTGTAAATACACTAGCAGCAATGAAGTAGCACAACCATCACTTTCAAAATATCACGGATGATATTCTCAGATTCTTCAGAACTGCTAAAATAACAAACGGCATCTATTTAAATATTTTCCATTCCTAATTGTTACCCATAACAGATGCAGTGCTTATATAAACCCCTATTGTCAGGTCTGTTAAATGGCATTTTTCAAATTTTGTGACGTGTTTGAACTGTCTATTCTCTCAAAACTCTGATATTGTATCAAGTTTTATTTGTCATGGATATACAGTTTATTTTCTGTCATTTTTTGTCTACTGACTGTCACTTACAAACATGTACATATGATAGTCTGTCTTGACACACTGTCAAAATTCTATTTTCATTTTTACTTTTCATTAGTCACATTTCTTTTTATCTCACGGATCTCTCCATAGACCCAATGTTCTCGTCAAGACAGAAGATGCTATCAAACCAGACCAGAAGGCGGCTAACTCGCTGGACACAACAAACTCAGCCGTTGGGAAGCCAGCCGGGCCTGAGGCTTAATGGTGCATGAGCCTTAGTTACCGGCATTGGTAGTTACGTAGACAGATCATACTGAAGACAACAGAATAAAAAAAAAATTTAATCTTTCTAAATGGTAAATGACATGAAACGTAGTTTAGAGAGATAGACCTTTGTAGAACTCTTTAGATTGGTTTGATTCCGCACAGGTCTGTTTTAACGTTGCATGATGCAAGACTGGCCCAAATATTTCCAAAAAGGCTCTTCTCATGTACTGTTGTTAATGCTCTTTGTAATATTAACTTGAATTTCAATTCAATTAAGAAGAAAAAAAGGCATGTTTGAAGTTCTCAAGTGTGTGTTACTTGAAGAATTGCAAATTTTTACAGTAGGAAAATGAACATTGAAAAAATGGTATTAGGTAGCTACTTTCTCCACTAGCTTTCTCTTCAAGTACACTTTCACCAAACCCACTGTTCATCATATAAATACAAAAGTTATACTACTAATTCTTCAAGTGTCACTTCCATGTTAAGGAACACCAAACTAGCTTGTTCAGTGCACAGCAGTAATCATGTTGACTTTTAGAAGAAAACCATCAACAGGGCCCAGTAAAATATGTAATATTGCATGAATTTATTCTTTTCTTAATTTTTGAATTGTGATATGAAAATAATATATGTGTAGTCAAAAGTACGACCCATATCCGATATTGTTAAAAGAGTTGTCTTTGGACCAGTCTTTCAAATTTCCAATCTCCTCTTCTTAATATTTTCTTCCATTTACCATCCCATAACAACAAGTTTCCATAACTGACAGATCAGTAGCTGTTTAATGTTCTAAAAGCCCAATCTTTCCAACCGCTATAGCATTGCACACGTAATGAAATTGAAGTAAGAAAACTTCTCTTTTGTTGTTTTGCATCTGCTTGTTTTATATTTGGAAGTTTGTGCATTTGTCACTTATCCCACAGGGGATGGTAAGGATGTCAAAGTTTTAGATTAATACCATAAAATATGCAGTTTGTTGTCTTCATGTATAATCATCAATAATAGGTGTAGAAATATATTTTTTTTTGCATAGAGCAATGGAAAAATGATTCAATCCAAAATTTGGTCAGTATGGAGGAAGAAAAGTAAACTAGTTTCATTAACTGCCACCAGGAAAAGATATATTGGGGCACACGTTGCGATTAACTTTGATCAGAATCCGTCTAACTACAATGCTTACGTACTACATGGATTAAAGCATTAGAATATCCTCCTTGCTGTATAAGATGATTAATTTCCATTGTTGTATGGATTTCAAAAAAGAAACAAAAAAATGTTTACGCAGAAAGAGGGAAATTATACATTGCACCATGCTGCTCCTTTTTTTGTACTTTGGTTTCTACATTTCACTCAGCTTACAGCAAAAACTCAATGTGTATAATTTCCCTGTCCAGAGAAAAAAAAATAGATGTTACGGATAATTTGCCTGTAAAAGTTCTGAGAGCTGAACACATTAAGCGGGGCAATTTGTGTTGATATGTTGATGTGCGAGGATTACACATGCAATCAACTATCAACAGAGAAATGGCGTAACAGAATGGTTCGTTTTGAAAACAAGACAAACATTGTGGACTGGTTTTCTTGCCCTGTAGTTGGCGTCCCAGACCTTAATTAATTAGTTAGAAATTAGCATATCAGATGTAATCAAGCTTTCAAAATGCGTTGTAGATGTTTCTTGTGGGAATAAAACCAGTTCACTGAAATTATTCTTGTAATTGTCATGAATTTACACACATACATAAACACACCAGGAGATATACCCTTGTATTGTGCATATGCTTATGGCCACATTCCAGGCAGTGTTGGTGCTTTATGGAAGTTTCTACATTGAAAATGAAATATTTAGTACTCTCTCTAAGGAAACTGCCTTTCTCTTACAAAGTCAAGAATAAAAATCAGGGGTCACCATGCAAATTTTGGTCGCAGAGAAATAAGTTGCCCAACATTATAGCAGTGTTTAAAATTCAAAGTGGCTGCCTGATACCTGAATATACCTGATACCTGAATAGCAAAAAGTATATTTTTGATTTTATAAAACATAATCAGTGAAACCTTTACTTTCTCTGAGTGCTTCAAGCTGATTCTCCAGAAGTAGTGGACTAAAAAGTATTTGAAGAATTCTAGAGTCTGAATATATGTCCTTGAAGTGTATTCTGTGTGTACCTTAACTTGCACCAGTGTCATGGATGGGTTAACACAATTGAAACCAGGTCAGATCAAGCTAGAAATCCAACAGAAATTTTCCTAGCTTATACATTCTGATGGCTGGGACATTTCAAAATTTACTCAAAAATGCTAAAAGTTAACTTGAATTTATGTCAATGGCATCCAGCTTGGCGGAGACTGATAGTCACCTTGAAAACATCAGTGTATACATACACTGTGTAGTAACTCTCGCCGTAGACTGAACCTGGGCATTGGTAACTCTCGCCGTAGACTGAACCTTGGCAATGGTGTCACTTGTATATTTTGGCATGGATTGTGAAACTATATAAGGGTTTCCAGAGGGTTGTTCATATAAGCACATTACAATGCACATATCTAATTCTGTGCAAGCCAATAGAGCTAGAGGTCTGATTTTGGTATATAGGGATAACTATGGGATACCACTTTTGGACAAAATGTCACATGACTTTGATGACCTTTGAGCTCGATTTCACAAATACTACTGTAACCCTTCATCTTTTTTGCATATTTATTTCTCTATTGCACCTGTGCAGACAGAGAGATGGTAAACATTTTGCAGAATTACTTAATCGTCTCAGAGTTGGCCAATATACACAAGAAGATATAAACCTACTTCAGCAAAAGGCTGATGAATTTTCTGGTCAAGCAATTCAATGTGAAAATGCAATTCACTTGTATACTACAAATTTAAATGTTGAAAACACAATGAAGTAATTTTCACTAGAGTGCTGACAGAGAAATTACAGTGGCTCTCCTGCATTCCAATGCAGTAAATGGCGCTTACTCACTTTACTAGTCGCCTAATAATAAACCGCCACATACTCCATCAGGATAGATTGGTGTTAATGTATGCAACTTATTTTTATATTAATGCACCAAATCATGCCGTATATACAATTAAATGTATCTAACACAAATCTTGTGTATCCCGTATCCCAACCCCATGCCTCCAAGTCAATTACTGCTTACCAACAACCAACTACTTCAACTGGCCTCACACTTGAGGAGCTTCAGTGTCCTTGACGCTATTTTTAAATATATGGTTCGATCTTATACCTTATGCATAAGTATACAATTGATATGCAACAAGTGTAGGGTCTGCTTTGAAGTTTTTCTATGATGGCTGAGAGTCTCAGACAAGCTTTAGGTCTGTGATGATTGTTGCAAGTTGAAGTGAATTTTAAAACAACTCTAAGCTGTCAAACTGGCAATAATTTCTGTAGTACATGTATCAACATTTATATTGGCGTTTTGTAAACCCTACCATTCCCACCACATATGATGAAATACTTCCGTTCGTAGGTTTATTGTCAAGCCAGTCATGTTCTACAATAATGTGGCAAATCTCTACAATTTAGCACCTTAAATATAGCAATAGTTTGACCATCCTTTGAGCTGCACTACAGTTCAGAGTGAATCACTGTATAAGCCTCCGTTTCTTGCTTTACTCTTTAGCTACTGAACTCTATTATGTCTTTTCCAAAAGTGTTTACTGCCCATGATATGGGTTCAGTATCAGACAATGGACCACACACTGTGGACGCAGCAGAATTTCTGCACAACGCAAATTTCAATATGTGTACTGATAAACTGAGGTTGCAGTGGTACTAAAATAAACATGAACAATTCCAACACCATCATCATAGATTGTAAAATATAATTTTATTTTTACATTTTTTAAAATTCTTGATTACATGCATAAATTTTAAAAAGCAATCCAAACAATGTAGTTGCTCTCTCTCTCTGCTTAATTTGTTCATAATGTGAAGAAACATTCCTTTTGTTATCAAGAACAGCTGCAGTCATTGGTTACATAAAATGGTCTGATAATGAAACAAAAAAGAAATGGACCAATCACAGACATCTTTCATGCAGCCACACAGAGTCACATTTAAAGTAGTTCTTACTGTATCAAAAGTCTGTTCATGTTTTCATTTGATTTTTGCACAATTATGTGAGCATGATAGTACTTAATTTCACTCATTTTATTTTAAGAAAGGAGAAATGCTCCATGATATTACAATTCAATAATATGGGATTGATGGAGAAGCAGCGTCCTCCGTGTAACTTGATGCCAGGAGTCCACCAATGATATACGAATTTAGTTTGCTAAAAATTTGTAGTTCAATGTTCTGTTGACATGCAAAGATCGTCAATGCTCCATCCAAACCCAAAGGTTTCATTTGAATATGCTTTAACAGGAAAAGATAAACTCTGATGTATCATTCTGTCCATCATTTTCAGTAAGATTATCATACTTTGAGAAATACAAAGCTTTCATTTCCACTTGCTGCAAAACAGCTGGAAATTCAAATGATGAGTACATGTATTTTATATTACTATAAAACTCATTATTATGGTAAAAGTGCAATGCTGAAATATTTTAGGTAGTAACCCAGTTACCAAATCAATCCCCAATGTCACGCTAATTGTAATATCGTACACAAGAAATGTACTTTAATTGAGTTGACAATCATTTAATACTGTTGCTGTCCAGTTCTTTCATAGTACCATGACTCTTTTTGTCATCAATTCTGTACTTTTTGAAAAAATGAAGACCTTTTTATTCTCATTCTATCATTTTATGAACTGCTCCATCCCTTTGTGGTTACAGACAGACATGAATGTGGTGCTGTAGAAATGAAATGTACATGAATCCTGGAAATACCATATAAATTCCTTCATCACCACTTTGCTGAATGAGGATGCGTTGAAATCTGAGGAAGTGATTAGAATGAATCAAGTCGTAATTATGAAGGGGTTAAATTTGGACTTTCTTGAATACCCTGTGATATCTCCGTAATGGTCTAAACCTTCAACAAGCACCACTCAAAGTCTTGTTTTTAGTAAATCTTCATTGAATTTTCAAACATATTTGACAAGTCTTCTTCAGACTGTGGTCTTGGAGCAAGTTTTGTTACTCTGTGCTGTAAACATAAAACAAAGATAGTTTGTTACTTTTTTAAGTATGATTTCATTCTGAGGGCTAGTTCCTGTAAAATACGCAAAGTAAAACAAGAACAATTATTTATAGGAGGCAGTACACACAAGGATGAAAATACTATTGTAGAGATAAAAGACAGATGAAGAGACATTCTGACAACAGTGTTTCCACATTAACAATCACATACAGAGGAAAAGCAGCAATGACTGGGAATTTTCACTGTTCTCCTAGCCTACATAAGGTCTTTTAAATAATGTCAGTATCTTGCATTCATACATCATAATATCATTCATGTGCAGGAAATGTGCAGAAATGTTCCATTGATTGATTGATCCACCACGCCCTCTCTATTGTCTGTTTCTATATAGCGTGTATACATCTGCTGTCTTCTCAATGTCAAAGTCAGTGTACCACAATAGCTCTCTGTTAGCCTTTGTATTTGAATATCTACCTGTCATACATAGCAACCTCAACACATCTCCACTAATGTCTAGTCTCTCTGTGTCCCCATCGCAGCTACTCTGCAACATTGTGACTCATTCTCTCTATCCCACCCCATCCTACGTGTATGTCAGTTACCAATGGGGATAAATACTTCAGTATTGTATTTCACACAAACCTGTGGTAATGTTCCCTTCACCAACGCTGGAATATCATCTTTAGTGAAGCCAAGTTTACCAAGTCCATCGTCAACATTAAGATCATACATGAATTGTCTCAGAGTGTCTGCAAGCAGTTTGCCAGCATCTTCTCTTTTCACATTTGTGGTATCACCTCCTATCAAGACAAAAATGCCAGTAGCTGTAATTTTGATGATTTTTCACAAGTTTTGTTTGTCATCACAAGTTCTTGTTCTACTCCCCAAAGCACATTGAACACTTACTATGTACCTTTTCAAAACAGTGTCTACTGTCATTGTTTAGATATGAATTCTAGTCCGGACCAGAATTCACTTGTCAACAATAACAATGCATTTCACACATTTTCAGGCTGAGCTGACAAGCTGAATACTATGTATCTCACATGCTTTGGAGAGTAGAGCAAGAAACTGTTGACATTAAAAACAAAAATCATGAAAAAATCACAAGTTACGGCTGCTCCCCCTTTAAAACTGTCCATATAGAAATCTTTCAGTAAACACAGACTGGTGAAAAAAATGCTGAACCAAAAAATGGGAATTCACAGACTGAGATAATTAACATTAATACAGAGGATTCAATCCTTGGTTCTCGCCATAGAGGGCTCTCCTATCAGTCTAACGTTATGTCAGTTTCATCATCTGAGTCATACAAATATATCAATGGCAGCTGTGATCTCCATTTCAGTACATATACTGCTCATCTTGTGGATGCTTCCCATCAAAAAGACAAGACAGGTACTCACCTAAGATGCCAGCTGCTTCAATATGTCTTTCTGGACACATTGGAGCAGTGAATTGAAAGACGGCAGGTGATGTCATGACAACCGACAATCCATGGGGCTAGAAATAGACAATATAGTGACTAAATGAAATTGACAAAAAGTGCTTTCAGATGTTGTGTGAATCACAAAATAGTTACGTTCAATTGGTACACTTCATATATTTTACATGTTCACTGCTGGTCGTTCTATTACAATTACATAATGTAATTTAATTTTGATGAATGGCACTCTGTACTTTGAGCTACTGTACACTGACGAAGCACTTTGCAACCGCAATTACTATTGTCAACTTGGAATGACTAAACAGGTTATTATCAACGTGTACAGGTTTTGTTCTTTGATTTGCAAAAAAAGAGACTGAGTAAATAAGCAGAACAGCAAGACTGAAGAGCCTTGGGCCAATGAGGGCTACAGTACAATTCAACACACTCCTAGGGGGTGTTCATATTCATTCATCATGAAAGGCACCCTCAAATGGATACTGATTAATATCATGAGGAGGATGGGCCTTGTGTTGTTGAGATGTGCCAGCAGAACTTACTATTATGGGATGGCCAACATCATAGTCCTTGGCCCTGTATGACTTGACCAATCCAGCAATAGGGTATGACATACCATGGCTGAATGTAAGGCAAATGAACACAATGAGTTAGTGCTGTATCACTATTTTTAAGGTTATTAATTTGTTTATACTTTTTGACAAGTATAAGATAAGAAAAGTTCAGCACAGTTGTCACGGTAGTGTTTACCAGAATATCTGTCCCCATGGAACAATTTCAATAAATTTCATCTAGAGGATGATAAACTGATCAGAGTTTTCTCTAGTATCTTGGGAATTTCCAAAGTCATTCTCACCAGCAATTTTTGTAAAAACCACACACCTAACAGTTTTACCCATTAACTTTTGAATTTCAATTATGTTGTTATTTTGATGTTATCTTTGTTGAATAACAAATGTTTGTACATGAAATATACAGTAAGGTCAAGGAGAACTATACATACCACAGATGGACACCAGCATTACCAAATCCAACACCTGCAAATACACTGGCAAGATGCATCTGTGATCTTGCCTCCAAATCTTCAGGATCTTTAACAGCTCTGCAGAGTACAAAGTAAAATACTCACTGAACTCAACTTTCTACAAATATATATATTCGCATATATGCCTGCCTTTGTTTTGATAACAGGTGGTACTTGAGATGTGTCTTCTGCTGGTAGGATAAGCCTCAAATACTTGGATAAAAGTTATATTTCGATGACACAGAAATGTTTTAAATTAGTCAAAATTATGAGCAGTTAAATGTACAGAAGAGCGCAGCAGTCACACATAAATTTTGTTAATGCAACATGCAAACAGTCTTAAGACTTCAACATCCCAAGAATGCCAATGTCAAGCACACTGTTTTAATCCACTATTTTGACATTTGACCATATAACACGCTTCATCTCAATGTGATTACACCTTCAATGTACTCTCTCTGCATAGTTGTGTGAATTGGACTCAAATGTTGTAGTCTTTTAAATGAAGCCTTGTTATATTTTATAAAAACATGTGACTGAACACCTCAGCCTACAAGTACATGTATGCATAAGTATGACATTTGATGACAGACACTCTTATCCACACTCACTGACAGGAACTTCCAGTTTACCTTTTCATATACTTCTGGATGATCTTTAGTGAATCCAGAGACCAGATATCACTGATGGGGTTACTGCCCTGGTAGGCCGGTCTTTCTATGGGATTACTGGGTCTGGGAGTTCTCTCATTAAACGGAATAGCCGTGTAGGATTCCAATGCATGACTGTAAAGAATAATTATACACAATGTAACTTTAAAAGATGTACAGTTCTATGATTATCACATACATTGTATTTGTGACAGTGTATTATTCTATGATTTTGAGTTCATGTAAGGATACTAGATGTTTATAATGCACAAATCTACTAGGCAGATGAAATAGCATAAAATTAAAAAAAAATTTTACTGATTGATGCAAAGTGTATTGCCTTGTGTTTAGGTAAGTAAACTAGTACAGCACATTGAGCCCATCATAGGTTTACAGTCACCTGTAATCTAAATATGCCAGTATCTGGTTAAAGGGGCATTCCTTGGTATTGAAAATGCCCATGTGAGGGCACTGTTTTTAAAAAGCGGCCATCTGCTTAAAATCTCTGATTGGTTAGATTTTCTGTTTCCATGGCAACTGTGGCAAAATTGGAACAGGTGACAGTATACCTTTAAATTGGACATCATAAGAAAATTTGAAGAAGTCCATGCTTATGTTCTCTGAATAACAAAGGCCAAATTTGCCATCACTCCAATTGCCAAGTACAGAAAGCAGTCCATTGACTCAGGTATCCTTGTCATGGTCAAACAAATTCCAAAGAAAACAAGAAATATTTCAAACAGTAAAAAGTGTATAACTTACCACAATACATCAAACCCACTGTTGGCTGTGACTCTCTGTGGCATGTGTTGAGTGTGCAGAGGGTCGACTAAACCAAGCAATGGCCGCAGACTTCTACTTCCAATACCTTTTGAGTTAGAATGGCAGAAAATGGAATAAACTGTGAATCTGAGAAAAGTGACTTGCCTTGCTGCACAACTAGCATTCTACAAATAAATCTCTACTGAGGCGTTTCACATTAATCATGGTCAACCACAATGACCAGCAACTGTACACCATACATCATCATTTACCAATATTCCCCAACCTTAGCAAAACACTGAATACTTCATGAGTTGGGTAAATACTATGAGAGGGACCATCTTCATTGTACTCACCAAAGTCAACTTTGGATGAAATAGCAAAGATAAATAATGAATACACAGCAATTATATAGACTTTAAACACTTTCAAATGATTTGTCACCTGTTTTAGCTTTGAGGGGTTCATAATCAAAGATGGCCACACCAGTAGTTTCACTGCCTGTGCCTGCTGTTGTTGGAACTATAAAACAGAAGAAAACAGACAATATCAAAATCTTGCTTTATATGTTGTATATCTGATCAAAAAAAGTATTCTCCAATATTTGTGAAGTATTTGAAACAACTAAAAATTAATGCAATGCAGTAATTCATTAATTTTTAAATTAACTGCAGACAATATTCTGCCTATGAATCCCTCACATACATACATGTAGACTACTGCCAAAGGATTGTATCAAGACCTGTAGCATGTACTTTTCCAACACAGCCTCTGCATGTTTCATAATATTTATTGTCCGATAAGTTTGATGTCCAGACTAAATTACATTTTCCATAAGAAAAAGCAGTCATAAATTGCATCTTGTTTAATAAAAGAACATCTGAGGGAAACCTACGAAACAAAGTTGATACCTGGTAGACAAATTAAGAGGTAAAGAAATTTCACATTCTCCGTTTCTTTGATTGTGCTAAAGGATCTTTGATGGCAAACCTGAAAGCATGCCAGAAAATCCAGTTTAAATCATGAAAACTATATTGGTAGTTTTTGTTTATTAAACAATCAGAACAATACAAAAGATCATACATGCTATGCCTGTATTGCCATTCTTCTATTGTTCAGACGGTACTGATATGAGCCCATATTTTAACTAGTGAAAATACGAATTATATTTTCACTGTAACCGAACTACTTACAGCGACGCGGACGCGTGACCTTCGCTGTATGCATGACCTTCGTTGGTATATACATATAAAACAGCTGAGCGAATAAGACAAATGACGATCCGAAACGTCATTATGATTATATGGTCAAAATTTTGTTGTTTGCAGTCACTTCATGGGCATTGCTCTTAGGCACAAGTACAGTTGTACCAAAAACATACAAACAAACGTATTGAAAATTTGTTAAATTTGCCGACACCTGTCAATTCACGGCCGGTCCTGTGGTGGTGCACGGTGCAGTGTTTTCGTGTCATCTACGCTGCTGAAGATTACACCATGGAAGTATCATTACACGTCACGGTTGACAGAGCATCATGATAGAATCGGTTTACGACAAGTTTCCTGTTGATGAGCTTAAAGTATCTGGGCGGTGAATTACATCGTTTACAGTCGTAAATGAGCCACGAAAATCCAACCGCACTGAAAATACTCGCGACAGACAAGGTTGAAGGTGCACATGATATTTCCGATTTGTACCTGTCAGTGCACAGGTCATGATCGTGTCTGGTGGCACCGATGCGGTGCGGGTTTCAGATACAATGTGCCATCTAGGGAAAGTCAACTTTCGCTTCGGTTGTTAAAGGAAGTTTAGTTCTATTTAGGCAAGCCAGGAAGGAAAATGTACGAGCAGAAGACGGAAATACCTTTGAAATGTACTTTTATTCGTACAGCAACAAAATCACGAACGAGTTACGACACTACAGCTTATACAGTGTACTCACTTCATGTTTTCACTAATCCGCTTACTGAGATGGTAAATTCGGCATATTTGACGTCTGGGAACATGTATAATTCTTCGAGATAAACTGACTGGTAGTGGTACGGGTATTATATCCACTGTATGTGCATTCATAGATGTCGTAGAGCTGCTTGCTCTGTGCTCTAAGCTGTTCATACTCGATAAGAGTTTGAGCGTGGCGCGAGTATTTTGACCCGATTTTGGCGGCCTCATAACTTTCACGCAGGGATGAGGTTATGTATTAAAACACGAAAACACACCCATTTTGTGAACTTCCGCCTATGTTTTACATCCACCGTCATTTTAAACTAAAGATAAATCTTCTTCAAATTGTGAAAACCTGTGTCGACATCGTAATATTTAAATTGTTTGCTGTAAAAGTGCTCCATAAACCCTCCTTTGCAGTGGAATGGCCCAATAGCGGAATAATATCAAGAAGTGATACGGTTGTCATCACTCCTTAGCAACCAACTTTTTATAAGTACAGCCTGGAGGAAGCAAGGTCGATTTCAAGTTGATTTCGTTGCTAATTTCGGAGCGTCTGTAGGAAAACAGTCATAACCAAAGCATGCATGTATGATAAAGGGGTTATTACACGAAGTTAGGGCGATACCGCGTCGTATTCTCGTGATGTGTCCGTATTTTGACTCGTTGCTGCGCAACTCGTCAAAATACGGACCAATCACTCGAATACGACACGGTATCGCCCTAACTTCGTGTAATAACCCCAAAAGATGGAACAAAGTTCTTACCTGCAATGAGTGGTTTCAATTCACCTCTCACAGGGAGACCTTTTCCGATTGGTGCATTCACATAGTCCAAGAATTCAGCCTCTGGGTTGCAGGAATAGAGATTGCACACCTTGGCTGTGTCAATTACAGAGCCACCACCGACAGCCAGGAAGGCGTCAAAGTTACCTCTCTTTGCAAAATCAATGGCAGATTTAAAACTGAAAGGGAATGATAGGATTCAAAGGTCAGTTTATTGTTATTGTTGTTTCTTGATGTCCATCACCCTCTACAGTTCACTGCACTCATCACCAACAAACTTCCTTTTTACATAAACAGCATACGGGGTCAAAGTTCACAGGAGGCTTTTCAGCTTCACATCTGAGACAACATATAAATTATAATGAGAGAATTTATGGTAACAGATGACAAAATTACAAACCTTACAGTACTGTTTAAATAACAGATGCATTAAAAGTGTCCCCTAAGGATTCTTATGTCCCTTAGATGACACCCTCCTTACCTACTGTCCGTTGGTTCAACCCTGACATCATCAAACAGACTGTAGGTGACATGATGTCTCTCAAGTGACTCAATGGCAGCTTTTACTGGTGGGAGACTGGATAGCTGAAAAGTATGAAATAGACAGAGAAACACAGAACTACATGGTCATCTTCATTTCTGGACCTTACAATACTATAAGTTGTCAATTACTTTCTTTTTCAGGTATTTCAAAGCATGATATTTCAGAAACTGCAAAGGAGACTGTTAGTAGGGTGGCCAAGCCATTTTTTTCTCTTGTTTATACACACAGTTTAAATGGATTTTTAGCAAGAACGGGGTAAAAGAAGAAAAATAAAAAAAAAATATGCAAATAGCTGTATCAAATCAAAAGTTATGAAGTTTTAAAGCAAAAAAAATGCCATTTTTTCGCGGACAATTTTCGGCAAATTTTAAAATTATTTCAATGAATGCCGATTCCTTCAAGTTTGGCAACCATAATTTTTTATTTACTTCACATGGAATCATTAAACTATGTGTCTTGTGCACAGATTTACCAAATATTATGGAAAAATCAAGATTTGACTGATGCACAGTCTTGGATTTTGAAGCTGTGAGTGTTGAAAATTGAAAATATTTTGTCTGACTTAGTCAAAATTGCGGCGGCACCGTACCATCGAAAAATGGATGGATTTTTATGTTTTTATGAATTTGAATTCACATAACTTAAAAACTAGAGCTCACAATACAATGAAATTTTGTCACAATGTTATTTAATAACACTCAATTCTAACAAATCAATTTAAACTGCCAATTGTCTTTTAATGCAGTTCATTTTCAGCCATGAAATTGTAAGAAATAGCTGTCCCTAACTTCAGCCTCAGGCAGGCTGTCAATGGTGTGTCAGTGTGACTGCCTTCCGCCGCCATCTTGAGTTACACTGTACTGAGGTCTATGAATGAACATGATTTTGTTTTTATGATTCGTACTTGTGCTCGTGGACAGATTTTCGTCATATTTCACAGAAATGTTGGAATGATGTTTAAAAAGAGCATGCTACAAGTTTTATGGCAAAAATATGTATCTAAATGGGAAAAATCTACACAGAATTAACCGTACTCACTTTACCTCGTGTTTGCTGGCTAAAATTCCCAGAATATAACAAAAACTCACCACTACATGTAAATGGGATGGTCTGCCACTTCCTGGCCAAGTTTCACAGTTCTATGACAGCGTGCACAGGGCCCGAAAGCAGTTCCGTTGCGAAATAGGTATTGACTAGATTCAGAAGTGCGTGCCATGAGCGGCGACCGCTCGAGCGCTGTGGCCGGTCAGTACAAAGTGGCATTTTTGGAGAGGAAAAACACTATTTTTCTATCGTTTTTTCTTCAGTTTTTTAATGAAACCTGCCTCATACATCGATTTTAATTGGAAATATCTATTTTTTCAGTAACTGAGCTACTTATTTTCAGAAAAAATGGCGTTTAAAATTTCACGAAAATCAAATTTCACTTTCAGTGTGCGTGAGTTGTGTATAATGTCGCAACATTTTAGCTTAACTTGGCCACCCTACTGTTAGCACCATTCTTATTATCTTCTAAACTAACATGAATTGTTATTGATGGAATCAAGTGTGTTTATGTGAAAAATACTTTAAATTCAGCAACACTCAATATCAATCACTAAATACTGTGGATGAAATGACATATTCACGCAATTATTTGAACTATTGCAACTACAAACAATAGACATTATATTCACCTGATTTAATGAAAGAATCAAAAGTGACGATTTATTCATTGATTCATGACAATGATTCATTTTCATAATTTACCTTTTTGTCAGTAACAACACAAACATTTTTGGCGTTGAGGTTTATAAAGTCCTGAAAAAAAATAATGAGAATTCCATTAAATATCAAGACAGGAATACTACAACTATTTGACTTCAACAATTCATCTGTACTTAGTTTCAACCATCTCCTAAATGATAGGCTGACACTATGCTCTTTGAGAAAAGGCTTCAAGATCAATTTCAAACCAAAACCCTGACAGGGTCCGGCAGTTTGTTTGAGTTTAATATACTCATCTTCACTATAATCTGTCTAGATATTTTCATTTGTGAATTGTGATTTAATGGCACCAGTTGCCATCTGCTAAAATAACATTTATTTTGTTGCCAGAGTATATTTATAAATCCAATGCCATGAAAAGTCTGATTTAGGAATTTGCTTTCATCTTACTGTGTAAAATCAACAATGTGGAAAATACACTTGTACACCTGCTAACACTTGTTTTTGTCAAAATGAAAGTAACTAAATTTACAACCATTGTCATAGCCAAAAAAGCACTTACCATGCCGACTTCTTGGGTAACTCCCATGCCATAACGAATATTGCTGCAAGCCATCTGTAAAGAAAATAGACCATGCCAGGAAATCCCAAGAGATTTTGACGGTTGACCTCGCTGTTAATTTTATGCAGGAAATTACAATAACAATGCTTGGTCGAATGACGCAGTGCCTTGAGGGTGGGATCGCCAGTGGTATATGGGGAGGAGTACCTTCCCGATGGTGATAAGTGGTGCAGATTACCGTCGCCTAGGTGACTGGCGTATACGCGTGCCAAAAGACACCTATGGTTGATTTCCTGTTGACCAGTCGGATGGCAGAGTTGCAAAATACCTAGACTGAACCATTTGGTTTTTTGTGGGTGTCGGTGGTACTTTGACAATATAAGTAAAGATGCACATATATTGAGTTTATTGTCTTGTTTATGAGCGGCCAGTATTTCCAACAGCATAAATTATGTGCATTTGTCCATGAAGAAATAAATAATTTTCGAATAAAACATCGCGAATGTAACTACATTCCTTAAGCTTGACGTACACTTAAGTGCCCAAAGAACCATGAAATCGCCCGACTTTCGATTGAAGAGATGAGTTTTGCCAAACCGCGTATACAGAAAAAGTGGCAGATGACTTTATTTTTAGAATCATAGACAGTATAGCGAGATGTAAAAAATGTGAAACAGGCTCCCCACCTAACTATCCTAAATGTTTTGTGTCGAGTTTGTGTTTGATTCGTTTCGAAAATGTGTTCCTACATTCTTATCCGATTGTTTGTGTTAATGAAATGTTTGTTTCGCTTTGGATATTTGTAGAGAAGTTTGGATTAGTGTGTACGGTAACGTTTTGTTTGTGTGGGGAAAGCTTATGGCGAGACGCAGCCGGACCTATGTTGTTACAAAAGTTGATAGAGTCGCCCTTTGACGCTTGCGTTTCGAAACCCGAGTGTGGTTTCTCATCAGTCGCAGTGTAGATTCTTTCCTTAGTTTGTGTTTGTGAAAATTTATTTTAATGCATTTTAGTGGTCTTGCTTTCCGATTAGCGAGGCAAGTATATTAATTTTGGTCACGTTGTGAGTCCGTTTGGTGGTTCGGTTTGTTTGTTCTATATTTCTTTACTTCGGTAAATTTTGTTTTGACTGGTGTGTCTTTTAGATTTTTGCGGAGGTTTGTGAATTTTTAGGCAATAAGTACCACTGCGGGGTACGGATTTTATGTTTATTGGATCAAGATACTTACAAGTATCCTGGTTGATGTGCTTGTTCTCGTACATTTTAATTAATAGTTCGTTTACTTTGTTTACTGTTTGTTCTGGCTTGTTGTGTATAATACTGAGTGTTACGTAATTGCCTTTCGCATTGGAGTACGTAATCGTTTGTGTTGACAATAACGAAAAACCGACCCTTGTCGAAGGGTTATTTTCCCAAAATTTGTCCATTGTTTGTAAGCTGGTTTATCGCGATTCTTTTGGCACGTGACATGTTTTGTTTCCTTGTTTGAAAGGGTATCTCTAGAAGTGCGAGTTTAGAAGCTTCAGATAGCTTTCAAGTTTTTGTTTTTTTGTTGTTCGTGGAGTCCAATTTGACTTTTCTTTGAATTGGTGTTGCGATTGTTTGTGTCTCACGATGTAGCGTTAGTCACATTATACGACTTTATTTGTTGAAATCCTGAGGTGGTTTTATTCTGTTTGGTTTTGTTGGTGTCCGAATGAATTTTAAGGCTTTTGCCCCTAGTACTAGTTTTCGGAGTTTCATAGTTTGAGCGATGATAGGTTGTTGTTGAATTTCATGTTGTTGTCGGCTTTTCTTTGGAAATAGCTAATTTATTTCCACGGCCATGTTTTCTGTTACGTTACTGTGATTGTTTATTTGTATTTAATGTTATGTTTCAGTTGTTTGTTATGTGTACGATTTTTGTTATTTCTTTTAAGTGTTTGTGTGTTCTATGTCATTTTATGGTTTTTTTTGGTAGTTCTCTTTTGGAGTATTTGGTGGCCCTGAAAAGGGCTGCTTGGTATGGGTTTTTGTTAGCGCTTGGCGCGTTTGTTTTGGCGATGAGCCTAGCTTTTTATGCTTCTTTTCGCCGATTCGATGTGCTTGGTGAGTAGGTGTTTGCCGCCTTCTTGTCACTGTGTGTGCGTACATGGACAGTCTGCATAGCCCTTGAATGTGGTCTCGATTTTGATCAAACTTACAATTTAGGAGTATATATCAAAACTGATAAATGATTTATGTGATTACTGTAGCTATAGATAGGCTACATTCAGGACGGGCAGCGACGGGCAGTAATTAGTAGGCAAAACAGGTGGTTTTCAACGTGGGCAGAACTCGGTGCAATGATACTGAACATTAATAGTAAGCCTGTCACCTTGAAGGTATGCTGTAGGTGAAACAAGGACTTCAAACGCACGATGGTACAAACAACACCACAAGTGAAACGTACACATAGAAATACACGCGTTCCTACGTTGTGCCCACCCGGGCCACGCGATTAAAATATGACTGATACTGCTGGATAGTGTTAATTGGGTCGGTAAACAGTCAATTAATAGTTTAATTGACTACCTGGTGATTGGCAGGTCGTGTCCAACGACGCATATGCAAAGCAGGCCAAAAGACAAAAGCCCCCAAAGATATTGACAGCTGGCCAGGGGTCACCATGAATACGTAATGACGCTTCACTACGCAGAAACTGCGTAGTCAAGCCCTTCTTAACCGGTCAAACCCTCTTGGCATTTTCCCTCATGCAACAATTTGTTTCAATGTCACTCCTCAAGGTGAAAACCCTAATGACATTTGATGTTGAAAAATCATTCTTGTTTGTCAATTATCAGAGAGCAAACAAAACTTGGTGGTGGCTTTCATTTCAGTCTGAGTCTGTAGATATTGTCCTTTTGCCGGATCAAACCATTTCTCCATTCTGTCTAATGAAGGTATCACATAACCTTACCTGGATGGAGGTCAAAGGTTAACTTTCCCATCTTGTCTAGTACTGGAATGTATATCCTTACCTCAAAGGCATATTCCTTAGATGGGCTTGACTCTGTTGAACATTTCTTCATATGGGATAGCACAGAACGTGTTCCAGTAACTCCAGCATAGCCATGACTGAAAGCCTGTGAGTGGGCTGGGCATCTGCAGCTGTTGAAATACGAGATGTTGAAAACATTATAAAACAGGAAATACAGAATTTCTCGAACAGGAACGTGCCAATAATTGCAAGCAAAGCAACATAATGCTTGAGTTGTTGTAAAAACTCCAAAAATTGTCTTTTCTGTGTCCAAATACTTTCCAGTCAGTATTAACCGGTAAGTACACTGACACTGTAATGACAGAAAACCAAAGATAATGTATCTATTCTATCAACTACATTGAAGTTACTTTTCTTATCTTTTGATTTTTCAAGTGAAGTTTGGTACAATATCTACTTGGGGGGGGGGGCTTTTAGGGTTTCTGTTTGTTGGGAGGGGGGGGGTTCTGACTAACTCTGTGTATTCTAAGTCGAAACCAAATCAGTGACAACATGGGAATAAATCTGGTATAGTTATGAAATTAATTTCAGATTCAAGTAAAGATAATTTTATAAAGAAGGCAGTTCAACCAGTACTCTTTGTCTTCTAACAATCTTTATTTAAAATATAACACTCTCAAGCAAAAGTTACAGCAATTGCAGGTGCAAACATGATGGAGGGACTGTGTTTGTGGCAGTCAAATGTATGATGAAAGGCTAAATTTGGATGAACTTGAAATTACTGTTTATCCAAATAGTTTTGAACAGTAAAATGGACACCTACTACTATTACCACTTATCATCTGAGCAAACTTTGATTTAAACGATCATAAACAGCTCTGCTTTTCCCATATTTTATCACTCTATTCCAAAGCAATCCCTCAGAATGCTGATTATTGCTCAACGGCTTTGTCAGGGAGTTATAAGTTGGCTGCTTTATAGCTCTGCATGGCAGGGATGTGTATGTTACCAGTGGTGATGGGAGGCGTAGTCAGTTACATACTGTACATCCCTGTTATGCAGAGTTAGTGGTCAATCTGATTAAAATCCAATGTAGGGATGGGTTGGTCTTCTACGTTATTACCAGTAATGGAAAGGGCGCAGAAAAAATAAAGACCTTAATACGATAGCGTAAAAGATTGACCAATCTCTACATCGGAATTTAATCAGATTGAGTAAGTACTCGTGATAGGCTGCTCTCACAGCTCAAAGCCAATTTGCCACTCAAACTATCGTGTGGATGTATTCAGACTTTCACCGCCTTATAAATTCGTTGCAGTACCTACACACTGCTACAGTGGCCACTAAAATGTATGAGTATTGACAGGGTGATATTGATACGAGATGTGTTCGATATTCAGATTGCGTAACTTGTTATAAAAAGGTCTCAAAGTCCACATTCCAAAATTATCCTTGACATGTGAGTACAAAAGCGGTATCGGGGGTGAAAGTTTTCTTCTTGTGAGAACAAAAGGGAAGGTGTGCTTGTGCCTACAATTTTTAACTTCAATCGTTCAAGGAGTTTATTATACATAATACAGTTTTGTAGTTTTGAGTACAGATCGACCCTCGACGCACCGTATATACTTTTAAAGTTTAGCAACGAAGCGCAAAAGCTTGGTTGCTCCGGGAGGACATCAATGCCCAGTGTCTGTCGAACACTGTGAGACACTTTGGGGACACTAAAGCGAAGTTACACGAAAGCTGCACGCATACTTACGTAGCACTGCCGATAGTACGCAGCAAGTTCACAACGCCTTCCCTGGCTGCAGCCATCTTGATCTGGATTTTGTAAATACTGACTTATTATTAACAGTCTGCTTTTTCGATATAGTGGTTCTCTGATTTTAGTTTACAGCATTGGTCTGTTGAGAAGTTTTATGCTATGAGGCACTTAAATAAACTAAAAATTTTCACTTTGAATCTTTTGAATTGATACCTTGTCCAAACAGCGTTGACGAGAGGGATTGTTATGACGTTCTGCGAAGTCTACACTAATTACCACAGGGTCTAGCAGGCATTATTCGTCGAAAAGTTATGAATATATATACTCCACAAATGTCACGTATCGTAAAATTTAATAAATAAGGTCTATAAATGTCATAATGTATGAGCTGCTGAAGGGTTATTTGGTTAGGGCGATAAACCCCCGAGTTGTAATCGGTAGAACAAATTAATGAAGGCGATTATAAGGAGGGCAATTAATTAACAAATACGGACTGTTTTCTTTGAAATACTATATAGAGATGCCATAGCAAGAAGTAATAGGCACAAACGCGACACAGGTAAGGCTTGAATAATGTAAAAAAGTTTAATGCATGACTTTGATCCATATTCATAATATCCAGATGAATAATGCCTGCACTACCCTGTGTAATTACCAAGCCGATTGTTCTTTCTGCCCGAAACGAGCCGGGGACACTGAGATCCTTTATGGATGCCATTATGGTTCTTTGCGCCCTCACAGTCCGACACTCATTTTGCAGGAAAGGAATTTGTATGATATCATATAATTGTATAATCATACCGCTATGATCTGCACTCATTGTGTTAAATATTTGTTTTCCAAAATGTACATTCTACCTTTTTATCAGAACGTGGTGAAAAATAAAATAATTCCAGTGAAAACTAATGCTTTCAGAATTAATAAATTGCAATTGTTGTCATTCTAATCTTGAAAATATAACATCTAAATCCTTTGAAAGGCAGTTAGGTTGTTGAAATTGTCACTTTGTGGCTGCTCTCTCATCAATCTCTTCACAACTGAAAAACTGTTCAAACCTTCTAGATGGAACAGGACTCTGATATAACTATTTAGATTTTGTCATTGGGGCATACGTATATACCAGAGAGGAATGCAAGGCCAAATGTTAATGGACAGTGACTGTATTATTTTTTTCTAGATTATCAGTGATACTTGACCTCAAAGAGCTTAACGAAAAAACCTGCAACCGTAGTACTGCATACAATTAAATCTACAGGGGATTAGTTCTTGGGGCAAAACTTGGAGATGAATTTCTTTTGAATAATTTTAACAAACGAAGTCCAACAGTTTTGACCTGTGTTCACAATCACTGAAGATAATCATCAGTTTTATGGAAGCTTTAAAAATGGGCTCTGATTCCGCTTGCTGATTGAGTACTAATGAGCTTAGCTTTATTTTATACTCTTATACACTGCAATACCAGTAAATCTCTATCAGAGATCTGCTTCATACCATATACTACTTCAGTCACATGTACCATTGGCACAAGTACTGTGACCATAGACCTGTAAATGCATTGCAAGGGACTAAATATATACAGGATAATCTTTCAGTTCCATTGTTACTGCCAAATACAGTCAATGTCTGAATCACTCCACATGATATTGTTAAAGACACTGGTTTATTTTATTCTTAGTCAAAAGATCATATCATGCCTGCCTGCATGCTTTCAGCTGCTTTTGACCTTTTGACTTAGCTCGACAAAAGTGTTTATATTATGGGTGTGATATATTATGACACGTGTCTGTATCTTTGAATACACCACACATAGCAATTACTATGATAAACACTATACAACCATTTATGACAATACAAACACAATAGGCATGGGGAGTGTTGACAGTCTATACTAAACAAACAAGTCAATACAATTTAACTATGATATCATAGAGTTTATTTGATCCAAGATATTTTTACAAGGTCAGGCAGAGGTGAAAGTTCAAGTTTTCATGTCATGAACCTCCTTTGAATATTTTTAATAAGAGGTCAGATTTGATGCCCTTTCCTTTTTTGCTGTCTGTCGGCTTCTCCTTCAACTCTGTTGTCTGAATGTCTCTCTGTTTGAATTTTTTCTCAAAGTTCTTTACTTCCTGGCCCTTTTTCCGTTTCCTCTCTGTAATCTCATCAACCATCCTCTTTTTCTGCACGCTCTGCAGATAAAATGATGTCTCCTTCCTCGCTTGCGAGATCTCAGTCCTCATCCTCTGCTCTCGTACCGCGCGTTCATATGCCAGCTTCTCGCTGAGATGCGTCCACTTGAAGCGGCTGAGGTACTTGATGTTCCAAATGTCATGATAGTAGCGACTTCTTTTCTTTCCTCCAATGGGTGTATTGTTCAGCGTCCAGGCCACTTGTTTGGCAATCTTCTTATCTTGAAATTCCACCCACCCTTCTTCAAACGATTTGGATGAATTACCCCCTCTCTTCTTTCTCTCTTTCTGTTTGAATTTTGCTGTTGAAGAAGAACAACAGTCATTAATTTTCACAGCTCGTTTACGTCTGAAGAATTCAAATACTTCCTGTATAGGTAAAGGGACATAACATGAAAACAAAGCCCTTTTGCAAAGCATTTTTAATTCTGGGTTGTATAAAGTGCACAGAGAGAAAAGACTAGGATACTAGACTAAGAGCATTAGCCATTTCTGTGCCCATCATGCTTAACACAGACATGAAGGCAGAGATTATATTATAGCTAACAACAAAACACTAACATTTGAACTTTTCTGAATTATACTCTTCTTCTGTAAAGCCACGGCATATTCACTGTAATTTAATACCACTCTCTTCACTTATGGTTGATAATCCTCAAACTTCAAATAAAAATGTTTTATTACAACAAAGTCTGTTGCTTTACTGGCAAGTCCATCAATAATTTAATTCTGAATGAAACTATTTCAGATATTTCATTACCGAAAGTAGAATTGTAAAACTATAGAAGAGCTATTCATCTCTAAATCTGTACATGGAAATGTATGTTTTTACAGTTCCTGAAGGATTATACAGTTAAATTGTGATGTGACATACTATGCTTCCCTAATGATTCCCTAACAGGAATATTTCATTCTGTTCAACTTGAGTTATGATGATAGATGTCCAAGCTATGAATCGCTGTGTTATTATCACACTGACACTCTCTACTTGTGACACAGTACATGTATATCCCTTATCCTGCCAAGTTCGTATTTCAAGATCAGGCCAAGCTGATTCAACCAGTCAGGCATAAGATGTCTGATACTCTGAATTTTCACAGATACTTGAATATTTAGAGGCCGGGACTTGGCAGAAGGGGAAGTGATATGCAGGATAAGGGATATGTGTACTCTTTAAGCCTAAGCTAAAAAAATTTTTTTTGATAAAAGCACCTACTTTCTGGCTGAAGGAATAATCTTCCCAATTCACCGTATTGACTGAAAATCATTCGTATTCGTTTAGGTTTCATGAAAGGTGGTATTTTGCTCAAATAAATAATTCCAGGTGTTAAGTTTTTCTTTTCTTGACTTTCTCCTTCATCATCCAGATTTGGAGCTTCAGTATCCCCTGCAATTTTATCATCATTCTCATCATCCTCTTCTTCCTTTGTAGCATCATCATCATCATCATCATCATCCTCATCATCATCATCATCATCATCACAGTTAGTATCATCCTTGTCATCATCGCTATCATCATAATCATTGTCCACATCACTCTCGTTATCTTCAATATTATCATCAGAATTATCATCGTCATGATCTTCTTGATCCAGAGAAAAACGTTTATCAAATTTAAGAGCAGTGAATCTGTCATCTTCAATGTTTGGTATATTCTCTTCACCTTTAACTTTCTTGGCTTTTCTTCGTTTCTCTGCAATGAACCAGAAATTAACGATAATCAAGCAAACTTCACAGTATGTGACTGTCGGCGGATTACTGCTAGTCTGACAAGTTCAGTTGTGTATTGAATGGATTATGGCAAATAATTGAAAGACTGTATCCATGTTTACAGAATTTTGGCGTAAGATTAATGCAATTGTTTGTACAAAGTAGAGTAATGTCAATAAGCAAACTAACACGTCACACCATTGGTGTATTTTTGGATTGATGAAATTGAATTTTCCCAGGCACACTTCAAGCATATCAGTAGCTTAGCTGCAAAATTGTAGCTCTACGGTGAGGCGGTCGGTGAGTTTTGGTTTTTGCAACCTCTCTCACCAGGAGCTACAATGCCGAAGGCCCTGTAGCATTCAAAATAAGCGTGTCGCACATGGTGCGGCATTTTGAAATCCAACGAATTTTGAAATCCAACATATTTACTGCATTTGGTCGTACCAAGTGCAAATGCAGTAAATGTGTGGGATTTCACATCAAAATGCCGCATCATTCCGGCGCGCTTATTTTGAACGCTACAGGGCCTTCGGTATTGTAGCTCTACTGGTGAGCGAGGTGGCAAAACCAAAACTACCGACCGCCTCACCGTAGAGCTATAGCTTTGCAGCTAATCAGTAGCTCAGCGTACACTTTGCAACTCTCGTTAAGTTTAACATTCCTACACCATGCGATGGTGCCACTGCACTGGCTCCCTGCAATTTCTCCGCAGATGCCATCTACACACTGACCAAGTGATCGCTGATCATAACGGAGGTAACACTCATCATAGTGGAGGTCGCACAACCCACAGTAGCCTGTGGTCACGCCTTTGCCGCATATCGAACCATGCAACTTTGATAAACCCTCTAGTTGCCATCACAAACTATCCTTTTTTTCTACAACAGTCCCAGGGGATGCAGTTTCAAAACGTTGACAGGCCTATTCTTCTACTTCTGATACATTTACATTAGTAGTGTAGCTGCAAAATTGTAGCGCTACGGTGAGGCGGTTGGTGATTTTGGTTTTTTGCGACTTCGCTCACCAGTAGCGCCACAATGCTGATGGCCCTGGGCAGTATAAAATAAGCGCATCCCACTGGACAAGGCGTGTTGGTGTGAAATGCAACATATTTACTGCATTTGGTCGTACCGATTTATCACTACTGAAGACTAAACTACATTTTACCTTGTCGTTTATGGGGTTTGGAATTTGTTCAAACCCAAAAACATTTCTGGAGCAGCCATTACCAACTTCAGGTAATGGCGGCTCCCAGAAACACGGATGCCCCATGCTCAATGTTTTTGGAACGCGATCGACGTGTTTGAGCAAATTCCAAACCCCATAAACGACAAGTTTAGTCTGTGTTAGCGCTGGGTTTGGAAAGCTGTTAGCCACTGTGGCGAATAGTTTCAAATTTTATTAGCCACAGACAAATTTTATTAGCCACACATTTTTTACGAAAACAAAGCTTTCTATAATGCTATAATCTCCAATGTCGGTTGCATGCACAAGAATAAACTATCAACACATCAACCTTGTATCCAATTGTCTTCATTTTAACACTGGAAATTGCTTGATTCTGGACCCCGATGTAGCCCTGCGTACGATGCTGTGTGTTCCGCTACAGCTAATCGCCCGTGAGCGGGGCGATTAGCTGTAGCGGAACACACAGCATCGTACGCAGGGCTAGACCCCGATGCAAATCGAAAGCAGCACGCAACGTTGAGACCATGATTAAAATGAACTGCAACAAGGAAGGTTGGGACCGCGATGCAAATCAACAGCATGACAGCAACACTGAACGTTCGGACTGCGATTAAAATAGAAGTTTGGTTACACGTAATTACGTTCCATCAGTACACGTAGCGTCTTTGTCACGTCATACAAGACGTCGCGTAAATGTGGCACAGACGTTCCGAACGTCATCAAACGACACTTCCACATGTAGTCTTAATTCCGTGTAGTAATTTTTAGATTTTCATGGTGATTTGCTGGAATTTAGACAGGAAATCTCGTTAAGTACTAGTATGAGTATCATTGTAAATTAACAAACATCTTTGATATCAGAAAATTCCGTAGAGTTCACCTGCACAAGACGTTCGCGCTAAGATTTCCTGACAGAAATGAAATGTTGTCCAATTCACCTTTTTACCTGAAGCTGTCACAAAAATTTCCGTAAACCACATAAATAACTGTATTACAGAAAATCGGTAAATTTAATGCGAGGATACAACGAGCTTGAATAGTTCTCGCCTAGAGAAATTAATTGTTTCTTAAAACTTAGACGAATTTCGTATGTTTCTGAAAAAAACAATACGGCAAAATCAACCAAAAAAATTACAACTGAGCATGGATACGCGGAACGTCGAGAACGGAACGGAACGTCGAGACCGCGATGCAAATCGACAACAACACGGAATGCGTCGCTGGGATGGCGATTTTAATTAACATCAATAGGGGACCATGAGGACCGCGATGCAAATCGACCACCATTAAAATAAGACCTCGATTAAAATGCGCAACACGGAACGTCTAGACCACGATGCAAATAAATTTCAACACCGAACTTTGTGACCACGATTAAAATGCGTGTGTCTGCTGTAGCAAAAGTTTCAATTCTCGCGAGTGTTCGCTTTGCTTGCTGTACACTAGACAAAATGACGTCAAATTTATCGCGAGACTAGGGCTCGATTGCGTCTGCCTGCATTTTCAATTCTCGCGATAGTCATTTATGTGCATGCTGTACACTATACAAATTGACGTCAAATCTCTCGCGAGACTTGGCTCGATTGCAATTGCGTAGGAGAGAACAATACGGAAGTGGATATAGTTTTTCGCGAATCGCCAAAAGAGAAGCCCAGATCAACAAAAGACTTAAAAAACCCCACGTTTTTGCTTATTTTGCGGAATTTTTTCAACAAAAATCATCTTCGCCACTGTGGCGAATTAGGATTGATTTTTCTTCGCCACTGCTGATTTCAATTCGCATTTGCGAACGTGGCGAATGGGCAGCGTGAACACAGGTTTAGTGCAGTATAGTGTTTAGTCGTCACTAGTGATAAATCGGTACGACCAAATTGTTATGTAGGTCATTTTTACACACTCATCATGACCTGAGTTCAATTAGTCTAGAACATTCTCAAGGTCACTGCCCTTAATGACCTCACAACCTTGAATTCAATTAGTCATGTTTGGAATGTTCTGGAAATTTTATTAGTTGTGTAAGAGAGATAATTTTAGAACAGTAATTAGCATGTCAATAAAAGTTCTAGATTGTTCTTATATGCCCTTATGTAAGCAAATGGGTATAAAAAGGGACGTGCACAGCTTCCAGTCAGACTTTTGGGATCGTGTCTCTTGTGTGTTACTACAAGTGTTTCGAAACTCCAGCAGTAGTCATTCTCAAGACTTTTCAAGACCTTCACTGCCAACGCTGGATTTATACTGTGGACTTTGTGCAACTTCAAGCCTGCAAGCCAAAGGACTGTTCATTCATCCGACTGACTGTTACAACTCTGAGACTGGAGCTTTGCCGTCCCAGCTGAGATAAGTAGTCTGTACACTTTTAAAGCTTGTACTCTATCCCTGACTTAGCAATTAGATTTATTTTCGTAATAAATTTTGTTTAAACGTTAACTGCTGAGTTCACCCTTTTGTTCGTTTTCTCTGCGCGTAACAAAATGCAGTAAATAGGTAGCATTTCACACCAAGACGCCTAGTCCAGTGGGATGCGCTTATTTTATACTCCCAAGGGCCATCGGCATTGTAGCGCTACTGGTGAGCGAAGTCGCAAAAACCAAAATCACCGACCGCTTCACCGTAGCGCTACCATTTTGCAGCTATAGTAGTGCTAATAACGTTACAACTCTACCAGCATGCATTACAGGTTTGACCATTAATTGATTTAATTTGTCCCTAAGACGCACAGTTACGAGTGTTTCGATACATAGCGGCCGCCGCGTGGTATGCATAGAATATTCAATGCATACCACGCGGCGGCCGCTATGTATCGAAACACTCGTTCCGTGCGCGACGATCCAAATACCGAGATCACGCATGCACACGGAGTGGTACGGATCGCAGGACACGTATAGTCCATAAAGCGCTTTCGTGTTACGTTCATACGCTGGTCTAAACATTCTGAACCTTTCAAAGCATCAATTCAAACCGGTATTTTAGTGCTCTTACCAGAAACTAAACTTTCATCTCTAGCTCGCACACGTTTCTTCGTGGTGGCGGCCATTTTGTTAAAATCGACAACATCGCGACGCACGACGGGATCGGAAGGCTCGCAACACCACGTGACTTTGTTGTCCTGATGTCAAAGGTCAACAACTTAATCGTGCGTATCTTTGGTTTTGTCGAGCTCTGTTATTTCTGCCAATGACATGGGTGAAAAGGGGATTTTGCTCGTTGGACTAGCATGTCTAGACATTATCAACATTATGGAAAGTTTTCCTGAGGAGGACACAGACTCAAGGTTTGTACCTGCAAACCGTGAACTTCATCATATTGATACAAGCGTATCGCGATCGAGCCAAGTATAAGTGTGAGAGTGTGAGCATGGAGGTAGTGAGTAAGGCGCATCCCACTTCGATCATGCATCCCTGAGGCGCAGCCAGATTTTGCACATACCTGCATGCGGCATAAGATTCAGCGCTGCAGTAAAACGCGTATCATTTTTCTCCAAATAGAGGACATTATTATAACCAAGTAGTCAGTGCGTCGACGCGAGGAATTGGCCAGAGGTTGTGTGGATTGGACAGCAGAACCAGAGGTACCCAAAACCTACTGTACTGTCACTACTGTATTTATAAAGTGTAATCATGGAGGTTTAATAGGAAGAGTCTTCCTACCTCCATGGTGTAATGTAGGTCTGTGATAGGAGGGCTATAGCCGGTAACACACAGCTCTGCCACACAGCTAGACTTCAATTAGACACTCCAGCGTCTGTATGGCAAACCAACAAATATGAACTCTATGTTAAAAACTAATCATGTGATAGTGGCTTCACAATATTAATTTCTTTGATCCATAGCAACAGTTAGACTTGGTTCAAGTCTGTGATTTGTGAATGTTTGAGTGGGGTAAACGCGATGATTTGTGTTCTGTTTTACATGTAATTTGAAACGGGTGAGTGGGTTGAACGCTATACAGGGGAGTTTCTCCCAGAATCACACCCTGCGGAAACTTAGTCACGACTGGGCAGACTCAAGGTAACGCATTCAATCCCGAGGAAACCTGGCCTGGGCTACCAAATTCCAAATAACTTTGTATAAATAAAGGAGAGACACATGAGAAACTACTGCAAATGATTTTATTTTAGAAATTCACCGACTTGAACCAAGTCTAAGCAAAAGTAATAGTAATGTAATAGTGATGAAATGCTGCGGAATTTTCTTTTTATACTGCAAGGCAACAATCATCATCATCATCATCCTTGTCATCAACATTATTTAGTATTTTTATGTTATTCATTTTGTTATTATGTTATTCATTTTGTTTATAATTTGGAAATGAAGAGAGTTAGTAACCCTCAGAAAAATATCTGAATGTGAATTCTGCACCACATCACTCAAGGAAATTGTGACCAGCATGAGATTGATTGTATTTCTCAGAAAAACAGGCCTCTTGTTGTATGTGACAACATGTAGCAAGCACATAGTTTACACATCAGGTTTACACATCTTTACACTTGCACAGCTGAAGCAAAAAGTGTATGGGGAAGCCCAGAATATAGCCTGTTTAAGAACAATGATGTGTCCATATCTGTTATCTTTCTTTCAAGAAAATAAATTGTGGAAGTAGCTATTTGCACCGCAGCGGTGCGGATAAGGAATTTAAATTTCTTATTCACACCGCAGCGCTTATACCCAATCAGAGAGCGGTTTAAATATACAACCAATAAAATTGTAGCTTTCACACATACAACGGTATTTGGTTATCCTTTTGAGTGCTGTATTTTTTCCCACCAAATTTTAGTGCAACATTTTACCTATTTTTTTAATTTTCTTGTAATTTTTTTGATAATTTAGAACAAAATTGACATTACATTTCATTGGTTACAGTTTTTTATCAAAATTTTGTCAAAAATCTGAAAAAAAAATTGACTTGGTATTTTTTGTAAAGGTGACAAAAATTGACTTTGGCACTCAAAGGGTTTATATCAATTGCTGTGAACCCTGCTTAGTAGCATGAAGTCAGAGTGGCGCGGTGGGTAAGCGGGGCCAATTAGAAGTGGCCCTGATTGCCTGTTTTCTGGTGCCACATTCACTTCCGCTGATAAGAATTTTTTTTTCTGCCCCCTCTGTTTGTTGCTGTCTCTCGTTCTCTCTCTCTTTCTCTTTTCCCTTCCATCTTCCCGTCTTTCTCTCTTCGCTCAGGCCCCAGCCCCATTTCCCATCCCCACCCCCACGCCTGGCGCTACTCAGCCAACACGACAGAATAAGTTCAAGTGCAATAAGCCAGTGCACGGCGCATGGGCTTACAAAATAATCACACAGCTACCCAATCTCTGTGCTAATGGCTTTAAACTTCACATCGCCTACACCTCACCTTTCCCTTAGGGTTTAGTCTAGACATCGTGAAAACAAAAGAAATAGAAAAAAACGTATCGTCTCTACTGCAGAGACGATGATAAATGTACCAGCGTGACATGGGATGCGATGCTGGCAGCGACGCTGACAAAAATCATTTTAGCCCCAGTTGCTCGAGGTTATGGACTGGACCTATTGTAGTTCAGCCTGCCTTCAGGCAATTTTCATGATAGAATATTTAAATGTTGTCTCGGATACATGATGCAAACAATGGTACAAATGCGCATCCTATTACCCCCCACAAGCAGTTTTACGTCTCAAATACGCACTATGGATCGGGAAAAGAGGGAACTTGGGGACCTGGATAAATATCAATTGCCAAGCTTTGGTACATCAAGGCTAACCATACGCTGCGGTGTGAATAAGAAATTTAGATTCCTTATCTGCACCGCTGCGGTGTGAATAAGAACCTTATCTGCACTGCTGCGGTGTGAATAAGAACCTTATCCGCACTGCTGCAGTGCGAATAAGAAATTCCTTATCCGCTCTGCAGCGGTGCGAACATAAGAAATTTAAAGTCCTTATCCACACCGCTGCTGCGCAAATAACATCTTCTATAAATTATATGTAAAATCCATGTCTCCTCCAAATGACAGTGTCAAAGAGTTATAAAGTGCGCCACCAACATTTCATACCCTATTTACTTTGTCTTTACTTTAGCAGAAGTTATATTGCACTTATATTGTACTTATCCAAGTCTGTGTTTGTCAGAGAAAAAGTGTTGTGTAATAGAGCGCCATCACTTACATCATTTAAATATCGATATACTAAACTTGTAAATTGTCAGCACCTCTCTTAATAAAAACATATTCAAAAAAAAGTTTTATTCACTTCCAAATTGCCAGTTTTGGTACTAGTTTTGAACATGGAAAAATCTTTGGTGGTTGCCAAGACCAACATGCCTGACAGTATGTATATCCGGCATGGTATTTGTTTATATTCAGTCTTAGTATCTGTTGTCTGAGGGCGCTGTTCAGATCTGCCTTGCATGTATCCAATGGTTGCAAGTGCTTTGCGAGCGTAGCATACTACTGCAGTTAGATAATACCTTGTCATCATCACGGAACATTCTGCACATGCTAGCTATCTAGATGCTTTGATCTGAAAGAGATCTCTTTTTTTTATTTTATTCAGGTGTAGAGAACAACACTGGCAGAGAGGCGGCAATGCCAGTAATTCTAGTGTGGTACTGTCACAACTTGGTGTAAAATGCCAGTACTTTGGAACATTAGCTAAACATAGATTGTCAGAGTAAGGCTGATCATTTTTATCTTATTAGATCCTTCAAGCACTACAGTTAAGTATTGACATCTGATATGTATGGAGCAAAATAGCAGCTGAAATATTGACTGATGAATAATACATGTCTATAACTACAAGCAAATGTTGACTAATCAATTTAATTGAACGAATTTAGTTTACAATGTTGTCTTTGTAATGTTTGTGTTTAAAGGTAGTGCTGTGGCGTGACACAGCAATAAAATGTTCTAATTAAGGACAAATTTTGAACAAAAGTGCTCACTCTCCTGTACACATCGCTAATTTGAACTCTTTCTCTTTCCAAAATAGCGGACAGAGAGATAGGTATGCAAAAAGATGGAATAAATAAATAAGTAAAGCCCGATGGTGCTAATTTACTTCAAACCCTCTCTCTCCAACCAAATGAAGGAATTTCACTCGTTACATCGTCCAATATGACTGTCTAAAACTGTCTAAAACTGTCCCTGTACCAAAAACAACATAGATACATAGCATAGGCTCTCATTCTGGTTTACAATTGAATGGCACTTACAATTTCCCAACAGCAGAAAATAGCTTATTCTTCCTTAAAGTCACATGACTACTCTGTATCTGCTTTACCTTCACAGGCAATTTGATACCAGGCAGTGCTTATCTAAATCTTTGATGTTGTAAGCGAACATTTTGCATTAAAAAATTTTAATTTTAGTAAGCTCGTTTATAGGTTTTAATGCTTTACCTGGTCTGTACTAAACATGTACAGATAGCTTAATATATCAATTAAGGTAGAATGCCCCTTAGCAACAGATTTTCAGGAAACGAAAATCCTCCGTGTCTTTACACTTTTTTGCTGTGTCTCAATTTATATGCAGAGCCAATTTAAGTGATAAAGAGTCAGCTAATCGGCATTTTCATAAAAATCACCACCCAAATAGCAAAAAAATTGTAGATGTTTTTAATTTCTGTCGTTAGGATTCACCAACTATTGCTGGGGACACTCAGTTTTCTGTTTGAAAATTTGGAATGGTATATATTTCACAGAGCAAAATATTTGAGTAAAGTTGAAAACTTGAAATTTGTTATGCATATTGCTTCAACTATGTTTGTATCAATGCTAGTATTTCTTCTCTTACGAAACCCCCACTGTACAAATCCATTACTGTATTGTTTTTGTTTTATTTTTGGTCTGCCGTCAATAATGCTAAAGCTTCTCAATTAAGTTGTTCTTTGTCCATAATACTCTCATTTATTGTACCATTGAAATTACTTTTATTGGAGATATTGAAATACCTGTTCCGGTTGTGTTCAACAGATTATTTATTTTCTAAAACTGTCAGATGATTTAAAGGGTCACTGGCTGTAAACTTTTTATGATGTTGTTTTATATTATGTCAACTACACAAGTTCTTGTTCTACTCCCCAAAGCATATTGATACACCAACTCCTTGTCAACACAGCGTCTGTCCATACCTGTAATCATAACAATGCAGTCTACACATGTACTGGCTGAGTTGACAAGCTGTATACTGTGTATCTCAAATAGCTGAATCATAAAAGGAAAAATAGTGAAAAAATTATCAAAAGTTACTGCTACTAGTCCTTTGACTCTGTCACTCCTATTTCCCTCTCTAGAGGTCCAACTTTACCATAGGAAACAATAGGATTGGTTCAAACCACGGTGGTGAAAGGGTTAACATCTCTGAAAGTACATGAAATCGCCAGCACTTATGACTTTTTATCACAATTATAAAGCTGTTCTTTGATGTGGAGTAGAATCAGCCAAGTTTGTTATTTATACTGTGAAATATCACAATGGAACTGTAATGGCCACTAGGTCACTTGTATGTGTAGATTAGCTTTTTTGTTTTCTCATACAATATTCAGAAGTCTCTGCCCACTCTTATAACCATCTTTTTTTCCCTGGAAATTTATCTTTTATAGGTTCATTAAAGATGATTTGGATAAACATGGTGTAACGGTAGACAATTGTGTTTACCATGACAACTGTACCGTACCAACATCATGCGTCATAGTCAATGCAAGCAATGGGACTAGAACTATTCTGCATGCAAACAAGTTAGTGAGAAATTATAACCTGTCCTACCTTTTGAGAAAATACCTCCTGAATGTGTTTCACCTTTAATACATCCTTTTGCTTGTGCAGTAATCTTACATCATGACATTGCTAATTTGACAGTAATCTTCTGTTGATTTTAATAATTGTGGTTTCACCTTTTGTATTTGAACATTTTTTGTTCCGTTTTGTGCATTTTTGTGTATTTTTTTGTATATTTTTGTAAGCTAGATGGATAACAGCTTGGTCATCAGGTTACCTAAATGTCTCTTAACTATAACTGTTCATGTATTTTACATAATTCTTTTTTATCCCTGTTTATAATGTAGACATTCTTGTTCTCCTCCTAAAAGCATGTCAAAATCCCTAGTATTCAACTTGCCAACACAGCCCATATCTGGGTAATGTCAAACACTGTTATTGACCATGGATGCTTAACACAAGGACTCGAATTCACATGCAATGATTGCATTGCATATTATACCAGTACACAATGGGTATTTGGGTAGTTCATATTTCAACACATTCTAGGGAAACACATATACCTGCTGTCTTGAAAAAAGAGGAGAAAAAATCTTATCAAACGGTACAGCTATTGCATATTCTTTCCAATCACATTTAATCTAACAAATTGTAAGACTGAATACATAAATGATGATATGAAAATAATGAATGTTTTCAAAGTGGTCTTCTGATTAATTTTATGTACTAAAACACCATTTTAGTTCCATTATGCAAGGTGACACTGTTTTGTTAGCTCACATTTGGTTATACCAATGTGAGTTTATCGTATAAGCTGAAGTCGATGGCGTCTGTATGTATGTGTGTATGTATGTATGTACGTACAGTATGTCCGTCAACATCAAAAACATGCAAACCACTGCACGTTTCAGCGTGGTATTTGGTGTGTGGATGCATCCTGGGCTATAGATGGGATTTTGTTCAAATGAAGTCTGCATTGCCAAAATTATGCAAATGAGCTTATAAAATATGAAAATGGTCAAGAATTAATAACTCGAGAACCGCTGTTTTGATTGCTTTGAAAATTTGTGTGCAAGTACCTTAGGTGAACCTTATACAGTTTTATGAATATTGTGAAGATATCCTTAATTTTGTATTTTTACTGAATTTTTTGGTGATTTTTCTCATTTTAAGTAAAAATGCTTCTTCTCTGAAACCGCCGGCCCAATCGCTCTCAAATTTGGGTTGGATCTTTGTGAGGGTGTTACTCTTCTAATTTGTTGAAATTATGACAAAATTTGGAAAAATACTATTTTGGAGCAATTTTGTCATTTTTGGTCAAAAAATCTTGAACAGTATTTTATTTTTAAAACCCCTGGACAGACAGCCTTTATATTTGGTACACAGACGTACAGAGATTACAATAGTTAGATATGTGGAAATTGTCCTGAAATATACAAATTTGTATTTTTAAGATAATATTGTCATTTTTGGTCAAGAAAACTTGTTCTCAAAATTACTTGTTTGATAGCTTTGTAATTTGGTATAAAGTCCCGAGGGATGTTATTAGATAAATTTTCTGCTCAAAGTGTTGGGAAACCCCCAAAATTGTATATTTTAGGTAATTTTCTCAGTTTGTGACCTTAAATGACCTACACCAACCCAGGATATGTTGTGAGACAGTTTCGAAGGCTGTGAACATAATTTTGTCATATTTGGTATCAATTTGTGGGAAAATTTGATCTAGAAAACAAAGCTGAGGTGAATTTTTTCATTGCGGACCAATTTTTGCAACTTTTCTATGTAAGACGTACAAGAACTGATGAGAAATTTGGATCCAGGATAATTCCAGATGTTGTAATCACTGCCCACAGTGGAAGGCATTTCACTATCTGTAACTAACTTAAGTGCTGTTTACATTAGAATGATAACACTCATCGCATTAATTAAAAACTCCCCAAGGTTGTAAATACATTTCCTGTCATCTGGCGTTATGTAATACCAAGGGATGGAACATTTGATATTCAGGAGGGAGTAGGGTCTAGAAGATTGATGAGGTAGCATTACTTTTTTACCGGATCCCTTGTGCATTTTTTTACCCACTCCCGCCTTTTCTTTTTATCAAGCCTTCTCTGTCTATTTTTTGTTGTTGACATTTGCTTATGTATTTAGGATCTGCTTGTCCCATTGCTATAGAAGTTGATATGCATGTTCCTAAAGATGACCTCCAGTACCTAAGTTGCAGACCTTATTTGCTTTTGTCATTCTTGTTTTTGCTGGTTTAAATATTTCTTGAATGGACCAATTCAAACCGAATGTGAGCACACTGTCCTTGACGGTATTTTTTTGTTTTGGAATTCTATCCACTTGCCAATAAGCTGAGTTTTTCATTGAAAGTAGAAAAGGGATTTCTAACTGCCAATGGTTTATCTGAATTTCTGTGACATGACCTCTAAACCATCCACAGATAGGTAGGGATGATAGAGCTCTGTCTCAGTACCAGTACAGTGTAAACATTTGATGTAAGCCATCACCTGTCGTGGGCTTTGACAGGTCTGCCAAAAAAAAACCAACAGCGTGCATGATAACACTTAAATGTTACATGAACCAGCTGGCGCCAGGTGTCAAAATGAGAGTTGGAAATTGAGAAAAATACCCTCAGTGCCACGGGGCTTTGGAGACTGTACAGGTTTATTATTAAACGGCGCAGGCTTGGAGCACTAAATGAAAGGTTAGATCTGTTGACAATGTCGGAGGGTCTTTATGAAATTACTGGTATGTCTGATGAGTGCTGTCGGTGAACTCTGTGTGTAGTGTTTTGTGTCCCAATTACCCAGTCAGCCTCACAGTCAAAAAGATGAAGAACTTTGAAAGGGTGGTCGCTTCATGACTGTCTTGTACCTGTATTTGTGTTTTATATCCCATGATGCATTTGGAAACTGTCTGAGACAAAATGGCAGCTACATGTAAGTTCCTATAGCTTTAATTTCGGTGAGATTGTCACTGCAATCTCATAAAGGATCACCTTATCCAAAGCTTTCTGTCAAATTCAAGGTGAGAGAGTAATCGGAAAATTTGTGAATTAAAGATTGATTCAGTGATTAATGCACCCAGAGAATTTGAGCTCTGTCGCAAATTTTTTATATCATTCTTGCATATGTAAGGGGTATTTTGCCATATTGCTACACAAATAATTATGTAAAGGTTGGCTTTCATGGGCCATTTGTAGGATATTACATATTTGATGTACTTTTGCAAAATTATCTTCTTTTCATAGATTCAGCAGTGAGAAATAGTGTACTTTCTGATAAATTGCAATTGGCAGATAGTGTCAGAAGTAAGACTTGCTAGTTCCAGCGATTTGTTTACATTTGTTTCTTTAAATTCAGCTGCATTAAACCAAAAATCAATAAAAATGATTTGGAGAACATCTGTCTGGTCGTAAAAGAGTAACCAGTGAGAAATGAGCAGATGAAGACGAGTTGAAAAAAAACACTGGCTATATTTCAAATCACCGTTCTCATTCACATAATTGTGTTATTACTTTCTTACATTTTTGGAAGAGACCTACATGTATTTTCAATTAGAATAAATCCACACAACACAACTAGTACAGAGATGTTTATTATAAATGTACCGTTACTTTAAGCATTCGATAAAGAAGATATTTTAAACTCAAAGATAAGTTATATTGGTGTTAAAAACCAACATGATGTATCCTGTTTTTCAAATCTCCCTTAATTATTTAAATTTATAATCTGGACAAAAAGCGTACCTTGGAGTCAGAATTATTTTCAGTACGTGTCTTCTTGCATGGCAGTGTGCTTCACTTGTCCCAAGCCATCATAGAGAACATGAAACCCGAGATGTCACTTTAGAAATTAGCTTATGAAACATATGCTGTATTCAGCGGAGGGAAAAAAGTTCTTTTTATTTTGTTAATCCCCAGAAATCTACCAGAATTAAAGCTTGAAGATTTTGAAAGGCTTAACCCAAATCTCTACAGCTGGATTCATTTTGAGGTATGAATAATTAAACAAACTGAAATATCTATTTTGCGCTCATACCATTAATTTTTTTGTGGAGGAAAAGTTAAGCAAGTTTCTTCCTCTGTGCTAAATTTTTCAGTGCGTGTCTCAGACACAGGATTTCTGTATGGTCTGTTTCTGTATCTACGCTTTTCATAACAAAATCCCCTCCTTGTACAGCGGATCATACACTTTGAATGACACTGCACACAGTCATTGCTTCCAGACTTTTCACACTGTGTTATTGATCAACGGTGTATTATAAGTGTTTCAGAGATTTTCTCTCAGTAGTTTTTTTGAAATTTCATTCAGCTGAAGAATGAGTGACTGTGAATTCATAAATAATGTGTTTCATGGTGTAAAGGGCAACATTTTTATCATTACAGGATGATCAGTTGATAAACAAAAGATTTTCAATCAACAGACTCTGTGTTACATATCTACACTTTCCTTTCTGCATTCAACAAACATCTCTCTCATTCTCTCTCTCCTTTTTTTTCATTCAACATGAACTTTCTTGCACCATTCTTTCATTAAACTCTTTTTCTCTCTCTGTCTGTCCCTCTCTTAATTCACTCTCTCTCTCTCTCTCTCTCTCTCTCTCTCTCTCTCTCTCTCTCTCTCTCTCTCACACACACACACTCACACACACACACACACATACATACACAAACACACAAACAAGCAAACAAAATATGGGCACCATAGTGCTTGTCAAAATTTCCTGACATGGTTCATGCTACCATCACCGTTGTTGTCATCTCAGTCATTAATTATGAAACAGTGGATAAATTATGCAGTAAATTTCTAAATATTCTGAAAGGGAAAACTTTGCATTTATGCATTAATGGAAAATTGCCCTATTGCCTTAAGTCAACATTTAACGAAGCGAACTCTGAAAATATTTGCTGATAAGATGTGTACAAATTTCTGCACAAATTTTAATTGTTTTATTGCGCTAATTGAATAAATGTCATTGATAATATATCTCACATGTACTGGATTTGTTGACTACAAGTGAGAGAACTCTGTACACATGCGAGATTGGAAAATTTCGTCATTGTCATGTACTTACAAATTTAAAGAATTCAAAAATACAGAGACCACCGGTAGAAAAGGTAAACCCTAAACAGCAGCGTCAACTCAAAGTAAAGAACCCTAAGCATCAGGTTGTAAAACAAGGATGTAATTTTAGTTGTCACAAACAATTATTTCAGTGTTTTTTTTTAATTTGCCCAAGCTGGAAGAGTGTATCAGCAATCAGGGTTATTTGTTTAAACCTGCAAGGTCAGATAAAATACAATTTTAAAAATATGTATGTTCTGACAGGTAGAGTGGTGGAAAGTAGTACAGCATTCACAGAACAAGATTGGATTCTAAAAATTGCATCAACCTGTATCTAAATTCATACACAATTTGAAGTCATACACACTTTTAATTTTCACATTTATAACCTCACAGTTGCTGTACCAGTATATAGTTTGTGTTCTTTTTCATAAAGTAATATAAATTTAGATGAAGTATTCAACGAGGTTGTATTTCAAAGAATTTGGAAATCAACGACAGGGAACGCCAGGGCACATGGACAGGGCATTGGTGAAAAAAATTTATCTGTAAGTCTAAAAAATCTCATTTAACAATGTGTAATTCACAGAGTGTGTTTCATCAATTTTAGAACCTCAGGAAAGCGTCACCGTCTGAAAGCTCTACCAAGGACAAACTTTAAATTGAATTGATTCAGTCGGAGAAAGAGAGAACATCTGAATTACAAATTCTTGGGAAAAACACATCAAGTGTTGAGATTGCTATTGCAGTAACGTAAAGCTGACTTGATGTGGCCGGAGGTGATTTTTCTGGACAATTGAGCACAAACTTCCACTAATATATCGTAAGAGGATTATCCACATATACATCAAAGCCATTAGGTTTTTAAAAATCACATATTACCATTTATCACTTTGGGTTTCCAACATCGGCGGGTCTTTTACATCAAATGTACTTTGATACTCTTCAAAAAGCTATGTTATTTCTGGCTGCTATTCAGGATTTGTATGGCATCATTGTGATCCATATTTTGTATGATTATTTTGGGGTTTCTTAACTAATAGGGGTGGGCAAACAATATGGAAATTAATAGGTTTGGGACTAAGGGAGTCTTCAGAGGGGATTTTCTCACGTACCATGGGATTTGCTTGCTGTTCACCATATGTGTGTCTGATCAACTACATCTCTCTCTTGCTGTACAAATTCATGTCCCTTTCAAAATGCTCAATCTAATGGAAATCTTTCAATTAGCAAAAAAAAAATTGCTGAAAAAGTCAAGGTCTTTTTTCACAATTTCAAATGATGGTTGTGTGATATTTTCAGTGCATGGTTCATATGGATTTTCAGCAATGTGTAACTTTTTTTACCTGTTTTACCATTCTGTTCATATAGCTCAGACAATCATAGGCTTTCGTCTTCATTTTTTTCAGTAATTTTTCATTATCTTTAAAACCTTTATCATTGTAAATACGTGCTTCATACATTTTCGTGTGGAAATCTCATTTCCTACGAGAACACAAGTCAATCCCCAATGGCAGGGAACACTGCCATACAAAACACTGTAGACCAAATGAAAGTTAGCCATCCTGCAATATTTGTGCATGTATAGCGGTTTGTTTAGTCACCTATTTTAAAATTCAACATTTTTGTCTTTGATTTGGCAAATTCTAGGGAAGAAATATTGAAGAGGTCATGAAAATGATATCGTTCATAGAAAAATTTAACAATGAACAAAGTGCAAAGGACAGAATTACAATATCACTTGAAATGGAGAAACCCAAGGCAAATGTTCATGAACTCATTCACCATGGAGATGTGGTAAGTTTTCTGTTTTTCATCATCCAGAGGTTTTTGAAAACTAGAAAATTTTGAAGTGCTTGTAACAATGCTGCTGTACCGGTATATCTGTATGCACACATGCAGCTGTATCCTTACCAGAAACTTTTGTTAAAAATGTTTATGATGTCACAGAGCTTAAAGGGCCAATAATGTTAACTTTTGATGATTGTTTTAGTATTTTTTGTTTTTAATGTCAACTTTTCTTAATTGTCCAACTCCTGAAAGCATGTTGAGATACACAATACCCAGTGTGACAAGTGTACATGTGTAAACTACAATGTTGTGTTTACAATTGAATTCTGGTCCGGACTAGAATTTAAAAAGAAGTAATAAAAGTGTATTTTACATGTATGGATGCTGTATTACCAAAAGTGTATTTGCTAAGGTTTACATGTAGGTACATAGGTAAGTGGTTTGGTAACCTTGGTAACATGTCCATTGTCCTCTGATAGGATTGTATTGATACACCAAGGGGAACACTGATTTCATGACCAGGACGCCGCGGCGCAGTACAATTTACCAGATTACCAGTCTTAACAAAACCACTGTACAAGCTGAGTAATGGGTATTTCAACATGCTTTTTGGAGTAGAACAAGAATTTGCACTTGACACACAAAATAAAAATGGAAGGAAAATCATCAAAACATACACGTACTGGCCTTTTAAAGAAAAGGACATTAAGATGCAATATACACAAACAAAGATGCAATCTTTTGAGTTAATTTGGTTATTTTCCTTCTTATTTGAAGACCTGGGATTCTTCTCATAAAAAAAAGATTGGTTGTAATCAGTCATTGAACCTCAACTCAGGCCTTGATTCTGACATAACATGCATGTATCATGTAATCACTAGAATGACATCTCAAAGAATTAGACATCTCATGCTTAATTACTAGATATGGAGGACAACTCTGAAAGTTTTGGAGGAGAGCATTCATTCAAAAGGATAAAATTATAGATGAAACCCAGAGTTCAAACGGACCGCAGTACAAACAAAACCATATGTACATACATGTACTGTATGCCCATAGAAATATGTGTATTTTCATACACGTTTGTACGCCTAGGTTTGTTTGTACGGGTGTCACATGATTTCTTGGGTGTGATGAGCCTACAGAACGCCACTCGTCCTTGCCATTCTGGAGTAGAGCCATCACGTGCAACAAAGATCAATCAAAGTTCTGTGAAAAGATGACTTTTTGCAACATTCATGCAAAAGGATGTAATGATTTACAATATTTGATGTGTTATGGAAAGGAGCTATTATTATTATTATCATAATCAGCCATATAATTATGGTTGTTGTTGTCGTCGTCGTTGTTGTTATACTAGTAATATTGTCGTTGTTATTATTGCTGCATCGAAACAATGGATACAACCTTTCCATAAATTGTTAATTATCCTGACCAGTTTCTGAAAAAACATTTTCCGTCTCTTAAGGTATTCATGAGCAAAGATTATGCTAAGTATTTTGGTCACAGCACAGCAGAGGAAGCAATCAATGCTTTTCATCCCAAACTCAAAAAGGGGTGAGTATTTTGTGATAAAAATGAAGTGTTATGTTTTTGTGTCATTGTAGATCAAAAATAACTTTTGTATAGACCGATACAAAAGTTATAGACCACTACAAAAGTTGACCGAGTCAACCATTTCACCTTTGACAGGGTGGAACATCTCACAAAAAATGCCTGAATATTTCCTTTTCTAATGCACAGTAGAATTATGAAATACGAACCCAGTTTGAGTCAACAAGCTGCAGGGGTTTTTCCTGAGTGTATAAAGGAAACACATGCAATTTTTTGAGGAAACAAATATTGCGATTGATATTGATCATATAAGTTTATAACGGCACAGAAACAATTTAATATTTTTTACTCTAAACTTAGAGAAAAATGTATAAGTATTTGATAAGAATTCAAAAATTTCAACAAAACACAGTTTAACTATTTTGAAATAATGACATAGCAATGAAAGATTTTTATCACATCAAATTTCCTACTTTGCAGTAAAATATAGATTGAAACATTTTCTGTGTCACAAGTATGCTTATCAAACTAGCATAAAACTTTTTACTTCTCGCAATTATCCAAACGTAGTTTCTGTTTACAATATCACTTTTAGGAGTAACAGCTGTATTGTTGACACAAAAATTCTTTCAAAACTAGCATACAATTGTTTTGTAGATACACTGAAAAATTTCAACAGGAGCTTGTTTTCTGTATTGATATGATCTTTTCAATTTTCTGATGTGCATCAGAAAAGGAACTATTCAGCTACCTTGTGCATTGTTTCACTATTTTCACCAAATGCTTCTTCAAGTGGTACATCAAATACAAGATTTTCCAAGAAAAGCAGTTTTGCAGTATTATTGCCAAACTTTTACCTACAGTTGTATATGCTAAGGATTTGGAAAAGAAATTTCTGGGTCAGCCAACTGGTCAATTTTGAGAAATTGTAACGGGTGTTTCTACACCTCACTCTGCTACTCTAATGTATTTTGAACAAAATACAAATAAGGTAGAGGAAATGAAAACTGTTCACAACTGTTCCACTTTCACTATTTAAAAAATTTGTCCCTCCCACTCATAGTTTTTCCGCACAAAGAAACCTCGGTTTCCCCTTACCTCATTAAACACACCCTCAATGTCAATTCAAAACTGTCAACGCTCTCCCATCCATCTCTTCACTGCATACTTTTGCTCTCCTCAAAGTGAAATAAAGACCAAACTTCCTGCCAGCCTACTCGACATTTTAAAAGTTGCCATTTTAGCAAAGAACAAAACTTCCTTGCCCACTAGTGGGATAAAATTGCCCACCAGCCTGCCAAGAAATCGCTTGACTGCCCCTTATGTATACTAAAATATTTTTGTACTTTTCAAACTATCCTTATCCTGTTGCAAGCAATGTCAAAAACACTAGGATCATAGTCGGCCGTATTGTTGTCCAAAATTGTCCTGGGGGCTATTATTCTATGAAACACCCCTATGCCCAGCGATCCAGCAATAAGTAGAAATTGACCAGTATCCCAGTAGAGGACATAGCTTTCTCATGCTGATACTGGCCTTACAGGGCCAGCAGCTGTAACTTTTTCACATTTTGTGTATGTATACTTACCAAAGACAGCTGCATGTCTGTGTATATTTGCTCTATTTTGGTTAAATGTCAACTACAGTTTTTGTTCTACTCCCCAAAGTACATTGACATACACAGTATTCAGCTTGTCAACTCAGCCTGTACATGTGTAGACTGCATTGTTATTGTTGACAAGTGAATTTTGGGGGCAACCTAGAATTCAAATGTAAACAATAATGGTGCATTTTACACGTATAGACATGTGTCGACAAGCTAAATAGCAGATGTTTCAACATGCTTTGGGGAGTAAAATAAGAATTTGTAATCGACAAATAAAATAAAAATAGTGAAAAAATCATTGAAAGTTACAGCTACTGGCCCCAGACATGATTCTCTATGAAGCCTGTTGAATGGTCACTGTACAAGCATAGAAACGGTTTTCAGAATTAAAAGGTGTCAACACTTGATTTCCCATGGTATCCTCACTATACATGATTCTTTTACTTGCAACCAAACTAAAACTTATCACATCATGTTTTCATCGCAACAAGAGTTGTCACAATGTGAAACAAAAAGCAAACCAAAAATTTGAAAAATTTACAGCATTGGAACAACATCAGTATCTGGTAAGCATGGCAACACCCTGATGTGTCCATTTACAGAAAATACAGGTCAAATGAGCATGCCACTCCACAGTTTTAATGTTTGACTGAAGACAGAGCATCACTAAGAAATAGTTCTAAGAAATAGTTTACAGAAGTTTATTTTTAGCTCCGCTGTCAGCGACGCGGAGCTTATCAAATAGGTTGATTTTCCGTCGTCGTCCGTCGTCGTCGTCGTCGTCGTCGTCGTCCGTCGTCGTCCGTCAACAATTGCCTTCTCCTCTGAAACTGCAAGTCCAATTGCTTTGAAATTTTATATGCACTTCACTTGGGGTAACCTCACTTCAGTTTGTTCAAATCGTGGTGAAATTTGCATATTTGTATTTTTGGGGCATTTTTTGGTGTTTTTGGTAAAAAAATCTTCTTCTCTGAAACCGCTTGTCCGATTGCTTTGAAATTTGATATGCAGTTTACTTAGGGTGACTTCAGTCAGATTTGTTCAAATCGTGGTGAAATTTGCATATTTGTATTTTTAAGGCAATTTTTGTCATTTTTTGTAAAAAAATCTTTAAAAATCTTCTTCTTCAAAACTACGAGTCAGATAGCTTTGATATTTGGTACATATGTCCCTAGGGATGATCTATTTCAGATTTGTTCAAATTATGCAGAAATATGCAAATTTGCATTTTTAAGGCAATTTTTGCCATTTTTGGTCAAAAAATGTATTTCTCAAAACGTACTGATCTGATAGTTTTGCAATCCGGTATACAGGTTTCTATAGATGAACTAAGTAATATATATTGAATTTCTGATGAAATCTGTAATTTTGTATTTTTGGGGCAATTTTTGCCATTTTTGGTCAAAAAATGTGTATTTCCAAAACTACTCATCTGATAGCTTTGCAATTTTGTATACAGGTTCCTACAGATCACCTTAATGATATTTATTGAATTTCTGATGAAATCTGTAATTTTGTATTTTGGGGGCAACTTTGCCATTTTTGGTCAAAAAATGTGTTTCTCAAAAAGTACTCATCTGATAGCTTTGAAATTTGGCATACAGGTTTCTATAGATGAACTAAATGATATTTATATATATTATGATGAAATCTGCAATTTTGAATTTTTTGGGCAATTTTAGCCATTTTTGGTCAAAACATATATTTCTCAAAAAGTACTGGTCTAACAGCTTTGAAATTTGGTATACAGGTTTCTATAGATGAACTAAATTTGATCTTTTGAAATTATGATGAAATCTGCATTTTTTTTTGGGGGGGGGGGCAATTGTTGCCATTTTTGGTCAGAAAAGTTTATTCTCAAAAAACTACTCATCAGATAGCTTTGGTTGACATGTTCTTAGGGATGATCCGATGTGATATATTCAAAGTATGATGAAATCTTCAATTGTGTATTTTTGCAGCTATTTTAGCCACTTTTTTCTGGCCACTGCATTGAGCTATCAAAGATTTCCACCTTCTTCATCAACATGTGTCAAAAATAGTTATTCTCTACATAAACACAGCGGAGCTATATCGGCCGCTAGGTCGCTTTTTGAAGTAATGCTGTGAACAAGAACCAGTCAAGAAGGCGCTGTTTGACTTTATCAACTCCAGTAGGCTGTCAAAGCAAAGCTCATAGTGAATAACGCATCACCCGGCTGCAAGCGGTTGTCCCTTTCAAATACTCAAACACATAAAAAATTCAGCTGATTGAGGATGTAAATGTTAATATATGAATATAATAACACCTGATTTATCACATCTCTACTTCAAGTTTTAGCATTCATCTTCGTATTGCAGGAAATAAGATTCCCTCTAAGACACATGAATGGCATGTGGGACAAAATCCTCATCGTTGGTATTTGATAACTAGCAGCTACAAGGTGGATTTAGCCGACGTTTAGCCGGGGCATTGACAGTTCTTTGAAAAACTTTGGCCACCATCCAGTAATCCATTGAATCCACAACCAATGGATCAATAAGCCCCTACAGCAGCTCTCTTTCAGATTTCTTTCGAAAGACTTTTTTTTACAAAAAAATCTTTTGGTACTGGCAGGGAACAAAAGCTGATTTTAGAAGTGTCGGTGTTTGTACTGATTTGGATGCTTTTCCAAGAATATCAGAAGTATGGATAAGAAACACTTCATGAATTAGAAATTGATGTTTTGAGGGAGGAAAGCTGATTCTCTGCTCTTTCTTTTTTGTTGAACAGTGCCACTCTTGTCTGTGCGTGGGGTGACAAAGGAGCATGGGGAAGTGATGGATCAGATGGGAATATTTACCACTCCCAGGCATATCCACCTGATCAACTTCTGGACACACTGGGTGCCGGCGACACATTCAATGCCGGTGTTATCTGTGGTCTAAATCAGAAACAAAGACTTCTGGAAGCTTTAACTCTGGGATGTAAGTTGGCCGGGAGGAAATGTGGACTTCATGGATTTGACGGCGTTGCCACCGGCTTTGTCTGAGCGGCGGTGTTTGTTTTCTTTCATTTCAAAGGTTGAATCCATGCAGTTAATCTGCCACTCTTTCAAAGGGTATAGATGCTCACTTGCAGGCTAACTTTAAGAAAATTAAACAGGACAATACCATCTCACTGTGTTTTTGTTGTTAGAACCATTAAGTGTTTCAACTCAAGCTGTGAGTAATGGAATTGTGTAATACTGAACATCCCAACCATCAAAGACAGTCTTGTAATCTCTTCAGCTCAATGAAACAGTTACTTTAGTATTGATACTTCGGTTTAAAACTGAGAGGGTTATTTTTCACATGAATGGTAAAAAAATCTACAAGTTGGTGTTCATTAACAAGTAAACAATAGGCTTGTTAAGGGGGCTGGATAATCACCTTTTTGTTGACTGGTGTAAATGAGCGGTAAACACCGCCAAACACACATTGAGTGTGTTCGGTCACCATTCGACCGTGTTTGTCTTTGTAATTACTGCAACAAAATGGCAGAACCTCCCCTCTGCTCCACAAAGGCGGTACATTCTTTCACACTCTCAACAGCCTGAAGAGATAGAAGAAACTGTATCAGCAATTAACCAGTTACAAGCGAATGTGAATGAATTGTGTTTGGGATAATGACATCATGATTTTGACGAAATAAAATGAAATATGTAATTTAATTATGATTTGTCTGTATTGATTCCCCCAGTAGTTTTGATGCCAATAAATCATGTTCTATCATCAGCCATGTCACTCAGCGTAAATTTTGTGAAGAACATCAGTGTGAAAAGTAAACTTAGCATAGACGCAGGAAAGTACAAAGTTGGATGTTTGGATGTAGTGTCACTTTTCAGAATGCAAAAATTAGACACACAGATTTTGCTGTACAAATCTTCAAAGCCAGGACATTGGACTACTCTTAAAAGCTAAACAACAAGGACATGTTCTTGAAATATTTTCTGTACCTCAGAGACCTAAAACAACAGTGAAATGTTTTAACGATAAGCAATTTTGCTCTTTGATCAATTTGACACAAACTTGGGATGACATGATCATTGCTCCAACCACGGTCTGAACCGTGCTCCGACCGTTCCAAAATTACCGTCACTGTCATGACGATCTCTGCAATATGGTTTTTAAAATACTTATACACAGGTCAACAGAGGCTACTAATAGTCAATATGTACCCATTTCCATGGTGATCATGTAAAATGTACTCAGCCTCATGTTTATTGATATTAAATAGAAATTGTGCGTGTATTAGGCTAGTAATGATGTTATTTGCACCATGATAGTGCTCAAAGACTAAACGTTGCTTGTTTCCAAAACAACAGACCAGAAATCTGGGCATTTGATTTGCACAATCATGCCCAAAAGACGATCAACTTGCAAGTGTACGTACATACTCCTTTCTTACATATTTTTACAATTATTATGCGAACAGATATTTTATTAAATTTACTTGAAAGTCGATGTGATCATAAAATCATAAGCTTATCTGGAAGGCACAATTAAGATACGATAATCTATAGTCAACAAAATTATGGTCAATATCAGATGTACTTTTGGCATGAGCATACTTATTTCAATGAATCTTTCTGTTTTTAGCTAGTATAGACTATAGTCTATAGAAGCTATTGGGATGGGTATCCGTCCGGCGTCCGGCGTCAGTCTGTATGTACATGTATGTATGTCGGTATGTATGTATGTATGTATGAATGTATGTATGTATGTATGTATGTATGTATGTATATTTTATATTTTTTATTTTGATATTATTGATAATATGCACATTAGAGCAAAAAAGGCGCTTTTTGTAAAAAATCTTCTTCTTCATACCGCTGGTCGGACAGCTTTGTTATTTGTTATGCAGGTCTCAGGGATGACCCAACTTAGATTTGTTCAATCTTTGTTCTTCTTGTACGTGTCTTGAAGACATTATTGTCCGGCATGGACTTCAGACAGTAATTTTTGCTGATGACACGCAACTGTATATCACGTGTGAGTCCCCCACGAGCTCTGTCACCGCTTGTATTGAGGCGTGTGTGGACGAGATCCGTCATTGCATGCGAGCAAATTTGCTCGCACTCAATGACTCGAAGACCGAAATAATCTGGTTCTCGTCCAAGAACAGGAAAAGCGAAGTGCGGGGGCTGGCACCTCATATGCGGATTGGCGAAAGTTTTGTGAGACCATCTGATATAGTCCGTGACCTTGGTGTCATTCTAGATTCTGGTGCTACATTATCACCACAAGTGGCCAGTGTGTGTAGTGCTGCATTACACGCCCTATGGAGAATAGGAAAAATTCGTAAATTTTTGGATCAGCATTCTGCAGAAAAATTGGTTCACGCTTTCGTGACGTCTCGAATTGATTACTGCAATAGCTTACTTTTCGGTCTACCTGCTTATGAAATAAATAAATTACAGCTCATACAGAATTCTGCTGCTCGGCTGGTAGCCAGGATTAGGGTGGGGGATAGGTGTCACATGACTCCTGTCCTGCAGGCTCTTCACTGGCTGCCAGTGGAGCAGCGAATTCAATTCAAAATTCTTTGTCTCACATTTAAAATTATTCATTGTAATACGGCGCCGCGCTACCTCACTGTACTGATAACTGTCAGGATGCCGTTACGAGAAAACATGAGGAGTAATTCAATTCCAGTGTATTACTAGTTCTGCCAAAAATTAGGACTTATAAGAGTTATGGAGACAGAGCTTTGTCAGTGTGTGCTCCTAAGCTGTGGAATAAACTACCAGAGGCCATTAGATCAACCAACATTTTTAATGATTTTAAATCGCAGGTCAAAACGTACCTTTTTAAAACAGCTTTTTAGACTTATTTATTGACAAAGTGTATTTTAAATTTTGATTTTTTTACCTCTGTGTATTTTTTTATTCTGGTGGACCAAAGTGTTGTATGTATTGTGTTTTATTGTATTGTGAAAGTATTTATTCAGATTTTAACTGTACAACGTATAGAGATGGTGTATTTCTATGTTATACGCTTTAGAAGAATAAATTATTATTATTATTATTATTATGCATATTTGTATTTATTAGGGATTTTTTTGTCATTTTTGGTCAAAAATTTATTTCATTAAAACTGCTTGTCTGACAGCTTTGATATTTGGTATATAGGTTCATAGGAATGATCAAAATATGATGTATCGAAATTATGATGAAATTTGCAATTTTGTATTTTTGGCGCAATTTTTGCCATTTTTGGTCAAAATATTTGTTTCTCAAAAACTACTTATCTGGTGACTTTGATTTTTAGTATACAGGTTCCTAGGTATTATCTTAATGTAATATATTGAAATTATGATGAAAGCTTCAATTTTTTTATTTTTGCAGCTAATTTTGCCATTTTCGTCAGGCTTTCCTGAAATGAGCTATCAAAGATATCCACCTTCGTCATCAACACGTGTCACAAACAGTTATTCTCTACATAACACACCAGAGCTCTGTCGACTGTTACGTCGCTTGGTTTTTCAAAATCGCTGGTCAGACAGCTTTAATATTTGGTATCCCTAGGATGACCTTAGTGAAATAATTTCATACAGTCAGGAAATACTTAATGTTGTATCCATGTCTATTGTAGCTTCAGGGACATTGGCCCTATGTTTTACCATTGTCTAGCCCGGTAAGGGCTGATGAAGTGTCTTGGAAACGAAGTTGTAAATGTGTCGGGGGTGTTGAACTAGTTTGTTAATCAGCTATTGTAAAGTTGTCAGAGAATATATGATTGGGTTTATATCAAGGACATCAGACCAAGAGGCATTTCAAAAGATGGAACATTGGATTTTGGCCCATGTTCAAGGTCATCGTAGAAGATTGATAAACACTTGGGCCCGCAAATAATCGGTAGGGGTGTACCAAAATGAGACAGAACGTAAGATAGAAATGATGACGATGATGATAATGATGGTTTTCATGATAACGATAGTGACTGTGATGATGATGATGATGATGACGATGACGACGATGATGATGATGGTGATTGTGCTAATGGCGATGATGATGATGATGTATCAGTGTTAGCGATCATTTTGATTTGAGTTTTTCGAGTGAAACGTTTCATCACACATTCTCCCAATTTACCTATTGAGCCAAATGTATTCAAATTAAGGAATAAAAGAAGAAAAAAGACATACTAATGTGGTGTAAGTTTACAAAGTACGAAGGTTAACACCAATGAAAAAAGACATCGAAATAAATTAGTTCAATACAGACGAATTTCAAATTTAGAAATTTTAACGGGTATAAGCTTATAAATAATCTCGGAAAAGCTACAAGGACAAACACGGGTGCACTACTTCTTGACATCAAATGCATAGATCAACCTTACCACTGTCAGTGTCTGGAAGGCAAGAAAATTTTACATTTGGCAGCAAAGTTGGCATTGAAGATGTATTACGGCTCAGAGAGAGAGATTAAGTTTCAAGACTTTTCTGTGGAATTGACGATTACGTGGGATGAGAATCGTCAAATGTCGCTGTCGCAGTGATTAAGTTGAAGAGACTGGTTTATAGATACGCCGTATTTACTAGTAGAGTTGATCGAAAACTAAAATATATGGCTGATCTTAACCGTTGTCAGAACTCGTGACGTCATCCCAGTGACGCAGGTAAGCAGATAAAAGAATGGACTTTGCGGCACAGAAGGATGCAGTCTTGAAGCGAAAGGGACAAGTGATACTCATTTGAAAACTGCGTGTCTTTTTGTGATGGGATGTTGGTAATACTAAATTATTTTTTTGTGGAGTCTTTACGTTTTTGGAGTCAACATTCAGGTTAAAGATCAAATTTGTAGAAACTTCAAGGAGAACAAAGTGGGAACACTTAATAGGTAATCAAGTTGGAGTGAAATGTTTCGAAAAGGAAGAAGAGCGGAAAACGTATGTGACGTCATTACTATACGCATTTTATTCTGTGGATTCATCAAGCCTTGGGTTAACCAATGTTGTTGGTAGGGTACAACTCTTCCTGCAATAGTTCTCCACATTCTCACTGCACAAAAAATCATTCCTCGTCTACAGAAATTCCACTCTTTACTTGCGCTAATTGTGTTATGAGTTGGCCATATGTGTTATCACACCCCCTGCCCTCCCCCGCTTAAAATATACGTAGTTTCTACGTAGTATGTGCCTCGAAAGTGAAAGACTTAAACTGATGCTCAAAATTTCCTAAAAGAACCATTCTCTTTCATAATCAAGAATGAAAATCGGGGATCACCGTGCAAACTTTGTTACTGGAGAAACATATTACCAAAGATTAAACGATACTTGAAATTCAAAATAGCCGCCATCCCTGTGTTAACTCATGATGGAAAAAAAAAATTCGATTTTCGAAAAATTAAGACGGTGAAAATGTTTCTTACACAGAGAGTTTTAAAATGAGCCCAACAAGTGTTAGATCAGAAAGAATTGTAAAAGTTTGAGAGTCCAAATGTCTTTCCCCGGGATGCATTCTACCATAAACAACTTTTTCACTTCAGTGCGCAATGCAAGCCCTTGACCATTAAGTTCTTGACATTGAAAATAATTGCAATCTAGATAACTTAAAGATAATTGCAATTAAGTTAATTGCGAATCGACGTGTGCATTGTTTTGACTGTCAACCGTTTTTATGATGGATCATATACTTGACACGTGTACTTGGCACAAAAGTACTTTGTTTGTTCAAAGTAATTGTCAAAGCCTGGTACAAGAACACTAATTGTACCATAGGTGGGTGTTTCATGACAGATACAATGAAAATTTCATAAATCATATATGCTTAAATTAGCATTTCAAGTGCACCAGTAAATATTTTGTGCAAGACTAATAAAATTATAAGTAAAGAAAAAAATACTTAGAAAATCTTGAAAGTGAACTGACCTTTTTAGAAGCGCCGGTAGGCCAAGAAAAAATAAAAAGTTTGTTTCTCATCCTATAAACATATTGCAAAAAATGATGCGGTGACGAGTTTTTTTTCTCAGTTTCAACCAACAAGAACGCGCAAAAAACGTGAAAACACCATAGAAATGCACGCAGAGTTGAATGCACAGCAGTGTTGCTTTAGTATTTTTGTATAGCAACAGTTCTGTGGTTTGACTTTTAGTGATCACGAAGTAATGCACAGTTTTGACAGCTTACTATAACAGTGACATATGTGCAGTTCTGAATGGAATGTTAGTGTCAGTTATTTTGTTCACAGTTCTGTTTATACAGCACTGTGGTTATGCACTATCGTCGCGTATTTTTGCGTTTATTATTTTATTTTATTTTCTCATGAACAGAAAAAGAGAGGTTGATACGGCGGGTCTGAATTCACGCGCGCAAGGATGAGAAACAATTTTTTTTATTTTTCGTGGCCTTATCTGTTATACTTTACATGTTGTAAGCAATATTGGCTTTCTGTTTGTATTCGCAGAAACTTGTCGAAATGATTAGAGTGTGAAACCTGTCAACACAACCTCTATGAGTGATGTCCAACTTTATTGTCGACAACTAAAATTCAGTACGGTCTATATATCATTGTGAACGATAAGATCGCATATTAGGCCTATACACGGGCTACTGTATTTGTGAAGCTATTACTTTGTAAATCACCAGGCTAGGAGAATATGTGATCTTATCTACGAAAAAAAAAGATATTTTCAAGTGTGTCCTACTAAAATCTACCACAAGCCAGATACCGAGATTCCCCTACTCCACTCTGCGATGAGGTGAGACTACGGCCCTGCAGTCGGAGACACTCGGGATGGATGTCGCATGTTCGTCCCTGCAGTCGGAGACACTCGGGATGGATGTCGCATGTTCGTCCCTGCAGTCGGAGACACTCGGGATGGATGTCGCATGTTCGTCCCCGCAGTGGGAGACACTCGGAATGGATGTCGCATGTTCGTCCCTGCAGTGTCTCCCTGCAGTGTTCGTCCCCGCAGTGGGAGACACTCGGGATGGACGTCGCATGTTCGTCCCCGTAGTGGGAGACACTCGGGATGGATGTCGCATGTTCGTCCCTGCAGTCGGAGACACTCGGGATGGATGTCGCATGTTCGTCCCTGCAGTCGGAGACACTCGGGATGGATGTCGCATGTTCGTCCCTGCAGTCAGTCGGAGACACTCGGGATGGATGTCGCATGTTCGTCCCTGCAGTCGGAGACACTCGGGATGGATGTCGCATGTTCGTCCTGCAGTAGGAGACATTCGGGATTGATGTCGCGTGTCGTTCTTTGAATGAGACACACCCACTTCTTTTGGCACTTTTGCACTTTTGACAACACAGAGACATTGAGATATACCTCCAACGCTGGTCGTTACATGTTGATGTACGGCATTTAATGCTTGGCTGTGATATTGATGCACATGTCTTGCAGTTGTTGTAATCACATGAATGAGACCGAGAATATTTTAGCGCTTGAACGAAATTATTTGTGGCCATAGATATGACTGCGCCACAGTCAGACAACGGCTCAACGCTTTGCAATCCCACTGAAAATACTTTTCATTAACAAAAAGAAATTTCGCAGACAATTTTAATCAATTTCCAGGGGAAGTTATAAAAATAGGAGAGCAACACAAAAAGAAATGTGCGGTCGCGAGTGAGTTCACTATATTATAGGGGAATGTGTCCATATAGCTATATTAACGACGCATAGCGATTAAAATTGTCCGCGTCATTTTAGTATTGTTTTCTACCAGTCAGTATCTACAGCGTCGTGGCACTTACCCCGTATGTTTTTAGTGTTAGTGCAAGGAATGAATAACAGATACAGCATCGTAAGAGTGAGTTTGTGTATTCACCTTGGCGATGGTTTGTTATATTAATGTTTTCCATAATCTGACAAGTATTCATAACTTCCTCTGTGTTGGATCGAATTCTGAATGGCATTTTTCTATCCGAATGAGGCTGACCCACTGTTGTGTGCCCTTCACGTGGGACGTCAGCAGACATATAGCCTAGATCAGCTTGAATTGAGGCGCTACAACGTTTCGAGTTCACACTAGTTGGGACTTTAACACTTTCAAAGCTTTTTAGCAGGTGAATATGCAAATGAATGTTTACAAGAAGTAGAAAAAAGCCGTGACAACATGGGTCAACACCCTGCCCCCTTTTTGTGTGTTCTTTCTGAAGTTTTGCGTCGCTTTTGGGGAAATCGTTACCTGCAGACGAGCAGCCGTTTTGACAAAACATTGTTGTGACAAGAGATTTGCTCCTTCTCTTCTTTGCTGGGATTCTATCACCGCAAGCAAGAAACCGAAAACACTTAGACAGCGCTTCTGAGAAAGCTGCCGCCAAAACACTTTCCCTCTGTGTAAAACTTCGGTTCAACCGTTTGTCTCTCATAAGCAAACAGCATTATTTCATTACTTTTGACCAAGGCTTATAAGTTTTATCTGTTTCAATTTTTTTATGTTTTATGACAAAAGCATTCATATAAAACATTAAAATACCAGTAACAGCGTACATATTAAACGAGAACGTCGACCAATACTGTATTATTGTGCTTCGTCAAAAACACTTGCTTCCCTGAGTTTCATACAAACTCAACTGTTCGCTGACGCACATGTACCTCACGGGGGAGCACAGAGGGCGTCATGAGAAAGTTTAGAATATCCGAGTCATCTTCATACACCCATTAATTAAAGCCACATAATCTACAAGTTTGTTTATATATTTCTTTTGTATTTTGTGATTATTTGACCTCCAATTCCTTTTAAATTATCTGCCTTGACTATTATGAGCTACATGCCGAAGTGAATGTACCAGTTACAGGCCATCAAACATATCCCTGACCTCTGTAAAACGTAATTTCTTGCTAGTGCGGGGAGTGGGAGGGGGGCAACAAGGTATGACTTTGTCGGAATTTTGCAATGTTTGAGAATAATCGGTGCCGTATAATGGCGAGAACAAAATCGAGTTTTTGATGAGACTCGCCGTGCTAGTACCGCGCAGCGACCAGCGCAAAAGAAGCACAGTCGCTTTGTGGGCTGGGCCAAATTCTAAACCACCAACCCATCGGTGAGGCTGTATAAGAAGATCCGCGACACGGACAGTATCAGTTCAAGAGCGACTGTTTAGGAAAGGAGACGGCATGAAACCGAGACAGCCACAATTTGATGCTCCATCCAGGCTCCAGCCGAAAGGGCGGGAAAACACACCGAAACGACACAGTAGGTCGCTCATTTGCGTTAGCATGCGTAAAGAAGATTAAACGGTTCCCATGCCTTGACAGCACTCGCGGCGCCTTCGCCTTACCAGCTGTGCCCCAGGTTCAAGTTTTGACAAGGTAAAAAATTTAAAACGGTTTGAATATTGATTAAATTATATGGAAGATTAAAAGAACAAGGTCGTTACTAAACGTGGGTCAAAACCCGTAAGAATAGATATCTGAATACAATGTGGTTATCTAGATATTATTGCGTTAATTACACATGGTGAGCTTTCTTTTAAAGAAAGTGGTTTGACACTAATATATTGCGGTAATTACGTTTAGCTTGCATCAATTTTGATACACAGGGCTTTTTAATTATCAGTGTAACAAACACCCGCCTCATTTCAAGTTTTGACGAGCGTTCATTTGCTAATGCCGTTTTCCAAGACTATTGTGTGGCTCTCTGGATCACGGCTTCGAAAAATTCCGTGGATAAACTTCGCTTCAGTGTTTGTAGATGAATGCGAAATTGTCAGGCTTATGTTCACCGTTAAGGTTAAGTCACAGTGAATACCCGTCAATGTCTATGGCTTCCCCGAAACTGTACATTAGCAGCGATTTTTAGAGAATGTGCTTCAAAATACATTAATTGTCGTCTTAACATGTCACTAACACTTCATTTTACAATTCATGTACAATAGAGATAATACACACATCTCTGGGTGAGCTCAGCATCATGGAAAAACATTTAATGAAAAACTAAAATCATCAAAATAATGAGCTTATATCGTATCGATGAAATGCATTAATAATTTCAGTAATGTAAATGGGCTCTTTCATATAATTCAAGGACAAATAGATGGAAGTTATCAAATTACCCTCTTGAACAACAACAATACTGGTTCATTAAAGAATTCAGTTTTATCATACAAGATATGAAAACAAAAGCCTGTCATAGTCTATTGAAAATAGCATAATCGCGAGGCTGAAATTTGACACGATCACATTTTAATCAGACCAAAACTTTTCTTTCAAACTTTTGTATTCAATCATGATTAATAACAGCGTCATGGAAGCGAAGCAGTCAGTATGATGGTGCTGATATTGGTTTAAACCCACTGCGCCAACAGGTTTAACAGGTCGTGTTTCCGATAAACTAAGTGGTGTTCAGTATTGCTCAAATCCGATTTTCACCGCTGAAATCTGATCGTGCTCCGTTAGATTTGGCTGGCTTCTGGATATTTCGTGAATTTTTCGCCGCTTTTGGCCATATTTTGACACGAGCAGCTCGTCAGCTTAAGTGTATAGTGTTTCAAGACAGGTGAATTTTGCCACCCCGTTTTTTTCCAGCAATCCCCGCATAAGATGTAAGCTTAATTACTTACAAGCTCATGTTAGGCTACAGGAAAAAATAGGTTCAGGTAGTAACCAGAACTAAGACAAAAAAACTTGGACGGTACCAGTTATTGAACAAGATATTGTATTTTATTTTAAAAGGGACCTATGGACATTAACCAACCCAAGTAAAAGGGAAAATTCGGTAAACGAACTTGCTAGCGAAAGTACATTGGGAAATGGTTTACTCCATTTTAATGATCGATATAAAATATTTGAAATGTGAATGTAACATTTCTGTGTAAATATTTAAGCAACACGGAAAGTGTATGCTGTGTTCGTGATGTGTACAGGCCACATGGAGATTGTTTCGAACACAATTTCAAAGACATAGAGAGCCAGCCATATGTCGAAGGGGAATAAACCATGACACACCGAAGGTCGTTTTGTGATTTTGTGATTGAAGAATGTGAAGGCCGATGTGAATACCATCTTCAAAATACGAAAATGCGAATACTGTATATCGAACGGCTTTTTCTTTTCCAATGCGAAGGGGGATGTGGGACTTTATTTAAAGCGGTCAAATACGGTCTGTTTCCCGTAAATATCTCGTCAGTAAATACATGGCAGAATTTCCAGTGGGCGAAAAGAAAACCTTTGCAAAATCTAAGCCGATACAGCATGGATGTATGTAATATTTATGCGAGACAGGGCGATTTCGGCAAATAATTCATAAGTCAGAGTCATTACAGAATGCATGAGAAGAGGATTGGGAGAACGGCGATGCGTCGGACATTGCGCGTGTTATTCTGTACGCCAAATACAGGCCCCATTGTACTGCCGGTAGCTTGGAAACGGCTTCCTCCACTAAACTGTCATGGCAACACAGACGGTCAGAAGCTCACAATAGATGGGTACTTTCAGACTTAGTTCATGGGTTAACAACAATAGACAATCGTCTAAAAGCTGTGACTTCTTGGAAGTGACGTTCAGAAAATAAAAGCATGAAGTTGCGGCAGCTTGGCTTTTTTCAAACTGAACACGCGTTTATGTGTTCATTTTTAACAGGGACGCAACATACATATATGAAAGGTGTGTATATGGTTCTTCAGAAACACAATCAAATTTAGTGGATACAGGGAGCAAACTGCTAGACTCCTTCCACAATCACGTTGTTTGGTCAAATAAACCTATTTTCAATAATACCCATTTTATACCAGACCTCTCCCTTTTAAGTCCCCGCCGTGAGCTGCATTTCTCTCTATCCCTGTCGAGCATAAGCTCAGCCTGTCGTAGGGTTTTAAATGTTATAATAGCGTATGATGTGTGTCGGTGCTTACTGCTTGACATGGGAATACTGATCCTACAGCTTATTTTGTTTCAAAGTCTTGCATTATTCACGTGTGTCAGTATTTGCGTTTAAACTTTGATCGCAGCGTTTTTCTGAATTTCGGTCGCCAGCAATGCAGTCGGTTGTCTCTCTTTGACGGCGGGCAATCAACGAGGGAGGGAAAAAAACACTGAGCAGAATATAGTCTACGTCAACTTTTTATACAGAATTATAGTGACAGTTTTGTACAGGGGGATCTGTCATTCTCCGTTGAAAACTTTGCACAAATCATCCATAGGGTATTTTGACTTTTGTCTTCCAAATTGCATGCAATTGCCAAAAATGTGAATTTGTTACATAATACCACTTGGTATGGTATCAGTAATCCGTTGTTCTCTGATCAAAAAATGAAAATTTTGCATTTTTGGAGCGGGAGTTTTCCTTTTGACTTCTGAGCTCCAGTTACCAACGATGTGACAAAAACGGGGAGATGGTATACGTGTGTCTACACAGTGATCAACCGCGTAGAAATGAACCTCTTTCAGATCGTCAGAATCAAGGTACAGTATACATGGATACGAAGATTGGTGACGCAACCACCTGTGACGTCATGTTGTAACTTCTTATAAGCACGATGCTCCTAAGTAAATGAAATATTGCGTTGGTGAATTATCGAAATGCATGGAAGCTTTGACCTTGAATGACCTTGTAGCCCTGACATTTACAAGACAAAGACTTCATATCTGATAAGGGTGAATCCGTGGTACTAGTTCATGTCACTCTTTATCTTTTACCAAAGTAAATACATTGTTAAAGAGAAAATAGCTGTAACTTTCATAATTTTTTTTTCCTGTTTTATCATGGAGGACAAATGTGCTTTCTTACCTGCGTCCCCACAGTGTGTTGAAATACAATATATACGCTTTTCGAATGTAGACCCTAGTGTCTGCGGTATATAATGTTATCATTGACAAATGAATTCTGGTCCGGATTAGGCTCAGTTGTCAACGGTAACACCAGACACTATACACATGCAGAACGTCGTTGAACACTGGGCAATTCGTCGTGATTTTCGGTGTAGCACAATTACTTTTACAAAAAGTGTTTTTCACACGGATTAAAAAAAACTGAAACTAAATCAAAAGTTACTGCTGATGAACTATGTCAGTATGAAAGTTGATGACGGTACGTCTTTTCTTTCGCTGTTAGCTTTCGTCATGTACAGAAATACATTGATTGGCCGGTTAGCTTTCACTGTCGCTCATACTAACCATGACTGTCCATATTATCTTACAGTCCTCCTCCATTGTGATACACACATCGCCAAGCGGAACTATCATCTCATGCCATAAGGCAAGGTAACACAAGTTCAGTTGACCTTTTCCCGGGAATACTGTTCCGTGGTATACTGAGGTGGAGCTAAATTTTCTTGTTCAACTGCCCCCTGTGGCATGTTTGAAAATCCTAAATTCAAATCGCCAATGTCGACCTCACAAACATCCACTGTACCAACCTAGATGGAACACTTTATTTTCATAGGGCAAGTATATCTCTGCCTGGTCTTAAATTCAAGTTTATACTCAATAGATATGACATAGTGTATGATGACGAGCCACGTGTATTACTAAAACCAGGGAACTCACCATACACGGCGAACTCGGAGCAAGACAGAGCTAGGTATTCATATTCTGTTCTCGTGAAAATTCACCCGCGAAGGGCAACTCGTCCAATTCTGTACGTACTCCAGTGTCTAGAATCTGTTGTGTCAATCGCCTCTTTATTGCGACTGACAGGGCCCGCAGTTAATGTAGAGCTTAAATTTTTAATAAGTTTATTTGCCAATTCTTATTCACAGGAGCCTCTTGTATCTGTTGTTGGGGGAACTCTTGCAGAGTCGTCATTTGTTAACGAACGGTTTGTTATGCTACATTACAGACGTTCGAAATTATGTCAGGTTTATGAATACCTCATTCCGATGATTAACTAAAAGTAGAACGTGCCTCGGGGATAAACATTCGGAATGTCAAAGTTTTACAATAAACCTCTTTGGTCTGCTACTTTTCGGGGTTAATTTTGAAACTCACGGAGTAAATAATGTTTTCATTCTACATCTAAGGCCAAAAACTTTTGCAAAATTTTTTTCTCCATAGAGCTAACACTGGGATGGCGGCCATTTTGAATTTGAAGGGTCGGTTAATATAATTGAGTCTTTTGTTTCTCTGGTAACAAATTTCGCTCGTTGACCCCTGGTTTTTATTCCTGATTTTGGAGGGAAGTGGTTTAAAGATTCCAAGCGGAAACTTTGAGCAAAAGCTTAAGTCGTTCAATTACGAGGCGCCTACAACCTTAAACCATATTTCTCCACATGAAATATCCGTAGTCTATCACGATTAATCAGTATTGTCTTGGCCACCTGATTAGTAGCGTGCCTACAACGGACAATCGCTGAAGATGGTTCCAGGTAAATTTTGCATACATGCATGTTGTAAATTGTATGTTTTGTCGGCATACTTCGACTAAGTGTATATTTGGCGATCTTCCAATGATGATTACTTTCTACAAGATATGATATAAAAGTTATCACGTGTAGCCAGTGAGCCGAGACTGATTAGAAAGTGTACAAACGTACAATATAATTGGATGTCTAGTTTCATGGCGATTTCATCGTGTTGTTTAGATCGAACCAGTTGTTGACCTGGTAGCGCGATTTGCCTCGCGGAAAGGCAAAAAAGTTTGCCATAACATGCGTCCGATAATATCGGGCGGCCAGGAACTTTTTTCGTATTTTATAAGGGCGTGATCCATCAAAACACAGCAAAATTTTGCAAAAAAGCATGCGTGATGGTGAAAATGTTAAAAAGTAGAGTTGGAGGGTTTTTAGGGTAGGTTCGGTCACAGAAACACGCGCACACTTTTGTATTTAGCATTGGCACGGCATTAAAAATTGGCGAGGCCAGTTACTGGTAAGCACATATATTCGTCTGGATTGATGTATAAGAATTTGTTGTGAAAGAGGGGTGTCCATATTTTCACTTTAGTGTGCCCTTCTTAGCTTGGCATTCAAGCAACTTAACAATGACCTACCATCGCCAAAGGTCAAATAATTTACTTAATATCCGGAGAAAAACCAGGGAAGGTTAACGGTTTTACTCTGTATTTGATTAAGACGAATCTGGAGAAGTAACTATTGCCATTTATTTGTCACGGATAGTGGAGTAAGAGTGAGTACATACATACATACATACATACATACATACATACATACATACATACATACATACATACATACATACATACATACATACATACATACATACATACATACACGCGTGTTTCTGCTTCAGTGCGTTCATATTTAGCTTCTGGTCACGAAATAGGGCATCGGACTTCGTCCCTGTTTTATTACTGTTATTATGGAAGACTGGACGATGCATACTTCCCACGAGGTTGGAAGCAGGACATGCCAGCGACCTAACTAATCTAGCTTTTGACTGCACTCAGTCATGCGGGCCTGGCGTGCAGCATGCAGTCACGACTCACACAAAACAAAACATTTACCTTCCTGCTAGGAGAAATACTTCCGTGAATGTCCTCCGGTATTTCCATTATTTGATTGCTTGCCCAATAATTTAATGAACCCCCCGGTTCTCTATAGACGGACAAATAAAAACGCGCCTATTCTGTTTCTTCTCCGGTGTTTGTCACTGCAATTGTTCGTCGATCCGTTTGTCTCGTTTTAACATTCACATATGTCCCTACGATTACATATCAGACTGCTTGGCATCGGCTTTGAAAATGTTTTCTATCGTTTAATTAGTTCGTTAGACAAACTTCAGAAAGATTTCACCTTCCAAGCCATTATTCTTGTGACGAGAACTTTTCCGACCATAAACCATGGTGCAACGTATAACTGTTCACACCAGTCGAGTATCACGTATTCAGAGGGTTCGAGGAAGGCGTGGTTTTGTTGGTTTGGTACCTGCACTTAATCTCTACTGGTCCTGTCGCAGCGGTTGCGTAGAAGCCATCTGTGCCTCAGTCTATATCTGTGTCGTGCTCTTTTGTTTGCCTCACCTTTTGCCGACCTCTCTATATTGGCAGCGAACAACCACGTGTGCGATACAAAAAGCGCGGGAAAATGTGTACCGTGTGACAAAAAAGGGAGCGTCGAATTAAACCCTTCTTCGCCGTTTCGGACATGTATAACAGTACAGAGTCCGCAGTGCGCTCTTTAGAGAAATGACGGCTGACATGGAGAATCGGGGAGGACAAAGTCATATCGTTCCTATTGGTATGAGTTGGACCCTTTTTCAGTCAATCAATGTGTAATATCAACATCTACGAGAAAACTACTTTCAGTATGGACATAGTAAACAATCTGGTAAACAAAGTTGGCGGTGTAAATATTAACAAGCTCGATTCACTAGTTTTTAAAATCCCCATGATCGAACTTATAGTTAAAATGTCTTTACTCCTTTGTATTTCATCCCACACAGATTAGCTAGCATAATTCCTTAGCAACGGGTTGATTTTTCGTTGAAATTGCCATATTTTGGTCATTAGCAATGTTTGCGGCAATACCTCCATTACACTTGAATAAAAATTGGCAATAGCACAAAACAGTTGCCAATCTCTCCAATCGGAGGCTCGATTAATCTAATTAACAATAATTGTACCGTTTGACAAATACATTTTTGTTGCCGTCTTCATCTCCTAAAAGTATGTTTAAAATACAAAGGGTTCATTAATCAAATACAATGCATTGATTACAAACTGCAATGTTATTGTTGACAAATGAATCCTAGTCCGGTCTATTCAGTTGTCAACAGTAACATTGGACATTACACACACGCATGCGCAGAGGCTGTCTGGTCTAATTGAACTCATTTTAAGGTATTTTTACATAGGAAAAGTAAGTCTAGTTTACAACCAGAACAAAAATTCTAGAAACATATCAAAAGTTACAGCTAAATGAGCTTTGAGCGATTGTTGCATCACCCATATCATGGCCACCTTGGGCTAGCGTCTCGTTTGTTTCCTCAGTCGCTTGTTTTGTCATGTTATGTTTTCCAACAGCCCTATTTGAAATATTACTGACGTGGAACGCATTCACTGTGATGGGAGTGAACTTTGCCAAAATACTGCAAAAGAAATCGTTTGATGTTCATAAATCAAGAAAAGAGACTTAGAATACGTAGTTTTGTTTTGTTTTTGTAACTGTTTATAGGGTAATCTATCACCTTTAGTGGCCATATAGAACTAGAAGTTATTATGCCATCGGACGAGCAGCTGTGCGCAAAAAAAATGTTCCGTTAGGGTGGAGACCATCACATCAACCCCTCGCCCCTCGAAACCAAAGTTTAGCCTACTCCTGTCGATTGCAATGGGATTGGGTGATACCATTTTTAGGGAAATATGCGGGATGGGAAACTCCATCTAGCCACATTTTGTCGCGTCTCTGTCATTGCTGAATCTTATGACAGGAAGTTGTCATCGTACTGGGCCATCGGAGGATTACAAGACAGCATACTCTTTTGTTTCATCAAAAGTCTTGAAGGATGTAGTTCAAACGTGTCAAGCGCTTTTGGGTTCAGGTAGTTCTTATTGTACATGTTAGCGTTATACGATATATACATACTATAGAGGCATTGTCAATTTGCTATAATAATTAAAGTTCATCGTTTCTGATTTGAACTTTAATGAGAAAACAACTCTTGCTAACTATTTAAGCTATACTGTGTGAATGGTTCCTATCAAAGGTAAAATCCATCAGATATGCTCTCAAATGGCTTCTTATTTTTCAACATCGACAAAACGAAGTTGCCGCCCCTGTTACCCGTCTGTGGGAGCAACCACAGCATACTGCACGCAAGGGCGATGCCAAAATGTCCCGTCTATGGAAGTAACCACAGCATACTGCACGCAAGGGCGATACCTAAGTGTCCCGGCAAATTTGGGTTCCAAAACCAACACGCAACAATATTTTCATCGTCAAACCCAAGTCTTTCGTGAAATGCGAGTGTTTCTTTTGAAGACTAGCTACCTGAAATCATCTTAAATGGATTTACAGCCTTCAAAAATGGTGGTTCAATTTTTTAAAAGTTGTTCTTTGGACGCCTTTATGTCATCCTAGGATAATAATAATTCGCAATAACGGCGAGAAGTTAACAAACGACATTCTATGAACAATCACTTTTTAAGCTCATTGCACATATACATAGGTTGTATTGAGCATGGGGCATTTGACATAATAAAGTGTGGTTTGGGATGGGAAATTGTGGTGACACAATCAACAAAAACTGAGAGTCTATACAGTCACAGAACTTGCCGATGGACTTTACATATTCAGAAAGAGGTTTATTACATTACGTTGTACCGTTGCATTCGAAAAACGCACTGAAGTTGGAGAGAGTCCGAGGGAAAATTCTAAAACTCTAGCGATGGCGCCCCAAATACGAGAATTGGCAACGCTGTATTGCACTTGTTTTCATTTTGAAACTGACTGTGAGTACAATTTTACAATTTTACCACGCAAACATATAGTTTGGTTATTTCTTGTTTTGTATAACCGATCATACTGCACCTTTATTGGTCAATTAATACATTAAACAGGGGTCGATAGGTCAACACAGCAGCACAAACGTCTGTGCGCTTTGTGCAGAAGTTCGCGCTGAAAGAACCGAGGCCAGCTGACATGATAAATCATATTTTACTTTGCGGTGGTTTTCGATTTTTTTCGTCCGATCAAAATATGATACGTACATCTAAAAGCCCGCAAATTGCCATAACTTACATCATTTATTATTTAAGAGTCGCGAAATATCGGCAGATTAGCCATCCCTATTAGAAACTGCAGCTTTGAAAGCCAGAAAAGGGCAAAATAGGAAATGGGCTGTGATGCATTGAATGATGTTCTATTAAGCATGATGCAAACATTTTCGGACAGATAAATTCGGATTCAGATTTTTACTATTACACCCGCCCTAAATTAATTAGAAACGGAGCCATGGGAGACGTTGACAACCAAGATGTAATGGAAGGATTTGATTTTTTTTCCTTCAGTGCGGTATCTCATTACGATGACTGTCCCTCGATGAATATATTTACTGTATTCTTTTGACAATTGTTTTGTAGTAAAAATAGGGATCAAAGACTGTTACAATACGAAAACATAGGATTATCCATGTCGTCTTGAGTTGGTATCTTTTCACTGGATGCTGGCCCCCGGGGCGATGGGATTACAACATGGGAGCTGAGTCGGCCGTCGTCTTTGTGCCGAGTAGACTTCCCCTCGGGTCAGGATCATGCACTCTTTTGGTGCAGCATCAAAAGTCAAATACAGCAGAATCTATTCTTCATTGTGATGGAGCGAAAGCGGCGTTTACTAGATAGGCACCCGGCTAGGATAAACATAACTGTCTATGAAGGTGATTACTGCCGTGCTGGTCACTGCTGATAGGTGTGTAAAACATCGACAACCCCTGCAGTAAGCCAACGGGCGCCCGAGCGTGCACATCACCCCCGGCTGACTTCCCTTGACGAGCTATCGTCTTCTTCGACTTCTTTCCAGAGAAATTAGCTTGACTGTAGACAAACCTTCCAAAGTGCACGAGCGTTCACATAGACAGACGACGCTGCCTGGACAAATTCCCTGAAAACCTTGGCAACGCCATCGGATGCGTGAGGGGTTCCGCGTCTCTCTGTAAGGTAGGTAGGCCATCCTTTACTTCCAGCTAATTGATTACATGACAGCGGACAAAAAGAAAAAACAAACTCCAGCAAGCATAGCGTACAAGAATCATCTTTTCTCTCCCTTAAGTCCACTTTTCTAAACACAGACATCTCCTTCTCCGCTCGGCTGGTTGGTTTAGCCGTCCATGAAAACGTAAGTGACAAACTCGTCAATGATTGTCATCCTTCGTGTCATACTTCAGCGGTTCTTTTTTCCCTCTGTCTATTACGACCGCGATACTGGCTTAAACGCGCTTAGTGGCTCAAAGATTTGCAAAGAACAGTGAGCGCTGGCTATAACTGGACACAATGAGATACTTAAGTTTTTCCCTACATTGCCCTGTAATTACCCGGCAAGTGATAGTAGGACTTACCACAGATCTGTCCATTCTTGTTCGCTTTGTTCTACACCAAGGACATTTCTGTCTACAAGCAAAACATGCCCCGGGGTGTATAGACGGAGCGAGAACATCCAAGTGGGCGAATTAAACTACAAGCGAATCCCCGAAATACACAAAAGTGCGTTTTTAAAGAAATAACCCACTCGTGACGTGTTGAGTGTTTCATGTCTGTAGGCGTAGAGTCTTTTCATTTGGTAGTGTACTGTTTGTCGGACGTTCATGTAGCTAAGGTAAAGAGAGAGAGAGCTTCACGAAGAGGCACATTTACATACTTGGAGACAGACGAACGGACAGGCAGAAAAGTGAGTAGCGAAATAACTTGCGACGAATTAATATTCATTGCCATTCGCTTCATTAACACTCTAAACGCGAGTTGAGCATTTAAACGTCGAGTATCATCCAGTCAAGTTGACTTCGCATGTCATTCAAGGTATGTAGGGAAGACTAATATAGGATTGAGCGTTCACGCTGTGATTATTGCCCCTTTAATTGAGAGATTCTGCCAAACAAAGGCTTAATAGTGACGTGCGTGTACGAACGTTAAAAGAACCCCGTGAAATTTGAGATGTTGTAACAACATTACTTCGAAACGATAATTTCGAGACCCAACTATACCGAAGGAGAGTATGATTATTATCCGTGTGCGCCGAGTGTCTTCTTTGCGTGCAACGCCCATGTGCCCCAATTTAAGATTGTCGATCATTAACCTATGGCTAATTTCAATTAGTAATTTTATGGCTTATTTTTTTTTCAGTTTTCAATTAATTATATTTAATCTAAAGTATTGTTCTCTCATCTAATGTGAGAATATGAAGTCACGAGCTCTCGAATAAATTGAGAAGGGGCGCGATGACCCTTCATACGAACACAGCAAAATGTAGTAATGCAACGAAAAAGGTGACACGGATTGTTTGATATACTGGTCCAGAAGATAATAAGAAATGATATTCTTTCTTCGTTTCGTCCAGTTCAAAAAGAAAAAAATTCAAATGATAGTTGCAACTAACTACCCTTTCGCAACCATTGTCACCATCTCCTGGTCGACACTTTATCTAACTCCTCCTCCTTCGTTCTCCCCTCTCGACCTTCTCCCTCTTCCTTTCTTCCCCCTCTCGTCATATCAAGTTTCCACAAAATTCTAGCAATTCGCAACTGAAACAGCAAGGCGTTAGAGTACATTTACAGCCTGTTAAAACCATCATAAATACATGCATCTGAGCCTTCTCAAAGTTCGCATCGGTTAACAGATTACCTCTGCCTGTTTGCCTGTCTGTCTCTCTTTCTGTGTCACTCTGTCTCTGCCTGTCTCTGTCTGTCTCTCTGTCTCTGTCTCTTCTCTCTGTGTCACTCTGTCTCTGCCTGTCTGTCTCTCTGTCTCTGTCTCTGTCTATCTGTCTGTCTCCGTCTCTCCGTCTCTCTGTTTCTCTGTCTCTGTCTCTGTCTCTCTCTCTCTCTCTCTCTCTCTCTCTCTCTCTTCTCTCTCTCTCTCTCTCTCTCTTTCCTCTCTCTCTCTCTCTCTCTCTCTCTCTCTCTCTCTCTCTCTCTCTCTCTCTCTCACCTGCTGCGCTTCAACTGTAGCTCGTTCCAGAAGTCTGATAGCAGTCATCTTCAGAAGGCGAGCTGTAGTTTTTGTTACTATAATCTGCTTGTGTCCTTCCGAGGAACTTGCGTAGTTGCCTGTTTGCCTTTGTCTAGCTCTACAGATTGGCATTTTTACCCCTGTAGTTAAATTTTGATAATAGGTGATCCGTTACACCTCTGTCACAATAATCAAGTATTCTGTACCACAGTTTCATCTTTCGATATAATTTTAACTCGGAAGAGCCAAAATTTACAGGCACAGCGATAAAAACTATCATCAAAAATCGTAGCTGCTGCGATCGGAAAGGTTCTCAATCAAAATTAACGTAAACAAAATTACAGTGTGTCTTCTGTGAAATACGACTACAAAGATTACAGTTATGGGCATGACCTGTTTACTTATTTAAAATTTGTACATTTCAAATATTTCTGGACTGTCCTAGAAATCAGTATTTCAATAGGATGAACATGTAAATAAAGTAAAAATAGATAAAATGTGATATCTAGAGGATGGGAGATCAGAAGACGCGATCGATATGCGATTGTTGCAGTACTATTTTGGAAATGGTAGAAAGTGATCGGGCTCATAGAAGCCGGGCAAATTTAACACAAAGGCATTTTAAGTCATTTCAAAAGAAATCTTCAAACTTTCCTAAAAATGTTTCAAATAACGGCTGTTTTAACAAAACACGGGATAAGAGATTCCCAAAACCCGAATATCGTTGTAAATGCTTTGTGAAATGAACATGAAAACATAACACTTTCCTATTTCGCCTCTTCTAATTTTGTAGCCCTTACAATCCGTGTATGGGTTTTCCTGAAAAAAAAAGAAATAAGAAATCCACTTCCAAAATAACAATAAGTCATACCTGTATGCGGACTTCAACTCAGACTTCCATCAGCTGTATCTTTTATGACGTGTTTTCTTTAATTTATTTTGTTCTATTTGTAGAATACAGTATCTTGGTCTTCTCCTAGATTCATTACCGAAATTATATTTTCAACATGTCAGCACAGCCTGTATGCGTGTTTGTGTTAGCCAAAGTTATTGTTTGCCAATAGATTTTAGTCTTAATCAGAATTCGTATGTTGGCAATAATATTAGATATTATGTACTGTGTGTTACGATAGCGAGACTAAAACTTTGTACATTGCAACGTAAATTTCGAGAGAAGAAGAAACTGAAAATAATTTGCGTCAATGTTTTCTTGAGCAAAAATAATGAAAAATATTATCAAAAAATTACAGCTATTGTACCTTTAGGGAAATCGATTTTGCAAAAAAGCAAGAATTTGAAAGAAAATTCACAGCACTATAATAAAAGGAGAGTTTCGTTTCAGACCAATCAGGCGGCAGAGAAGCAGACAGACGCTGTGTGAGATAGGCTAACTAATCATGTCACACATGAATTATCGCAAACGTTTTAAAACTGCTGAAGTGCGTAAGACAGGCACAAAGACATCCAGTAATCTATACCTTACAAACAAACACTGTGCTTAAGAGGGATTAGTCAAGATGAGAAGTAGTTTAAGAGATTGTTCTAAGAGTTGATTCAAAGGGAAAAAACTGTCTAAAACCCCGGTTTATTTCGATTCACAGGAGAAAGCTGTTTTGAATATGTAATTGGCTACGCATCACCTGTTCAAATAGAATAATATTTTTTCCATCGCGTAAAGTGGGACATGTTTCTAGTAATATTGAATAATTTACTCTATTTGATCCAAAAACCTCAATTCTTTGTTATATAGTTTAATGCATGATCAACAGAGACATTTTAAATGCACTCGTCGGTTTCTGTAAATATTCCGAGAAATAAAGGCCTAATGGTTTTACAAGAACTAAAGTGTTATCCTACAAAGTTAGAATGCACCCTTTTGTTCGAAAGTACCTTATACGGAAATATGAATGTATAAATATATAAATGTATTAATATAAAATATATACAAATATTACTTCAGGTAGAAAGTAATAATATCTGTTACTTCAGTTTCATTCGTCTCGCAGTCTTCAGACGAGAGAGAGAGAGAGAGAGAGAGAGAGAGAGAGAGAGAGAGAGAGAGAGAGAGAGAGAGAGAGAGAGAGAGAGAGAGAGAGAGAGAGAGAGAGAGAGAGAGAGAGAGAGCGAGATGTGGTGTGTGTGTCTCTCATTCTGTCTATCTGTCTGTGTCCGTGTGTGTGTGTTGGCAAAATACCACTTTTTCTCTAAAATGGGAGAATGGCGAAATCATGAAGGCTTTGAGACAGAGCTGATAATTTGACACTCAGTGTGCAGCAGGGAGAAGTAAAATGCTTATGAACGACAAAAACTGCCTTAACAGAAAAACAAACAAAACATTGTATGTTAAAGCAGGAAAAACAACGGAAAGAAAAACAAGTTCGATGAAGACAGACACAACAGCGGGAAGATTTGAATATTTGCTTTGTAGTTTGTTCAGACTATTTGCTTTATTGGTATAGGCTTAGAGCTTTCTCGACTTATCCTGAAAGACAGTTCACATTCAGAAGGTGAAAATGCATAAATTATGAAACTGAAGAACAACAACGGAATCCATTGTATTGTAATACATTTTGGAGTACGATTGTTTTCTCGGAGATTAGCACATTATCTCGTTTTGGATGCTTCAAAGAATAACATGAAATACGTAGAATTGTCTGACAGTTGCTTAAGAGCACGAACATTGGTTTAAAAAGAATTTTCCGTGAACTTTCCCGCTCACTCGCCCCATTGCACCTGGACCTCCATCGTCGTAAAACTTGTCAGAGTTGAAAAATGACGTCATGTCACGACAATCGAATAGTCAGCCAGTACCCGGATTAATTATCTTACGAGTGCGGGTTGTCATGGTGTCGGAATGTAAGTATTGCATCTGTCATATAATTTTAAGGTAATTGACAGTGTGACCGAGACAATATGGCCACCGTCATAAACTCATTGACGATAGATACCCCAAGTTACAGTCCCAACGCTGACTTTGGATTCTGAACCTGCGAATGAAACCGTGTTTGCATTTATATTGCAGATTGTCTGCTGTTCAATGCTGGCTTAGATTGAGCCATTTTAGCTTGGAACAGATCACGGGAAAATTATTATGGAATATTTTCTTTTCTTTTCCGAAGCAGAACTGTCTTCTTACCATGATAGGTGCCGCTATACTCAACAGCGCACCTTTCTCTTAGAAATTGTACAGGATTTGTTTCCTGTACAATTTCCAATAGCTCTTCAGAAGTAGAGAATATGAGGCGTGTAGGGACAGGTTCTCTGAAAACACTCAGAAATTTAGCGTCCTGTGGAAATACTATTCATGTCAGTAACACACGAAGATTAATTATGACAATATTTCCCGCCAAATTTATCGAAAATATTCAAAAGGCTGGCCACATTATGTACCCGATTAAGATGAAGAATGTTAATAATAAACAGCGCCGTTAAATTTTCAATACTTTCAATGTGCCTAATTTGTTATTTTTATTTGCCCTTTTCAAGGCTTTAAACGATGGTGAGAAATGCATTCCAGGGGAGCGGACATTGCTAAACAATTCATATATGACTCATTATAAATGTTTTATCAGGAACAACAAAAAGACCGAATTGAACAGGTACTCTGCCCCAACAAAAACATGCAGGTTCAATAATTACATTAATTTTCCAACTGCAGTCAATTAACTTAGGCCCACAATACAAATTAATCTTTCTCCCTATTCATTTCGATTTATCCAATATGTAGTTCAACTTATCTAATCGAAGAAAACTGCAGACAATACCAATCGCGCTATCGCAAAGCGAGTGCGTAATTAGTGCCCTGTGATGCCACACGTCATCGGCGTTCGCGCCATAACGCCTGTAGTGTCCTGTAGTTTGCGTCGTCTCGTAGAGCCTAACTGCGTCACAGTGTTTGTCGTTGAAACTAGTCACATGTTAATAACAATTGTAGAGGAGTTTATTTTAGACTCGGTATCCAAGAAATGTCCCATTAAAATTAATTATTTTAACAGAAATAAAAAACTAAATAAAACGACATAAAGGTTTGTTGATGGAAATTTAAAGTTATGATAACCCGCATTGTGAGTTCGCAAAATGCGAAACAATGCGGGGTTTGAAACCGAAAGTTAGGAGCTCTTTGTGTCAAAGTTCAGCCAAGTTAACAGTCCTTAGGACTATGTGTGACACAAACAAATTGAATTTCATTTTGACTAAAATGTCTGTCAGTGCGTAGATACATGCAAGATATGTGAATACTGTGCGGCATGGATTTGGCAAGTTGACTAGAAGCACCTGACCTTGAGTCAATGTTACAAACGAAATATACGATGTCGCCTCCCCTAGTTCAAAATTTCCATGTTGAGGTGAACTGCGCGCCTTTGGGACAAATTACATTCACAATTGAATTCGAAATCCAAACTTTTACAACTCCTTTTTGAGCCTTTGCAGTAAATAACCTTTTCAACCCCCTCTTTTGTGAAAATCGAAAATTTATTTTTGCCCTTGGAGATGGCAGCCATTTTGAATTCCAAGTCCCGGTAAATATCGGGTAATTTTTTTCTCTTGTACCTAATTGTGCACAGTGACCCCTGATTTTTTTCTTTTGTGAAGCTCAAAAAGCCTGAGGCTGGTTTAAATTTTTCCGTACTGAAAATTTGAGTAAAAGTTTCAGTCTTTTACAAATTCGTGGCGCACTGTCCCTTTCCCCTCCGTTTTATTGGCACCAAACGACATGAATCAAAAGATTGTTAATTTGTATGTAAGGTGAATATAAGTCCGGCAGGGACAAAGAAAAGATTTAAAATTAGAAATGTTGATATCGATATCAGTTTGACTGTTTGTCAGTATCAGTTTTTAGAAAGAAATTCGTTGTTTAATGACTGGTTTTACAATTACTGTTAGAATAACACAGCGCTCAATCTTCAATACAAAAACACTGGGCGTTTTTCAGGGACTACCGGACTTTTATGATGCAGTTTGACCCTTAGGTGATATATAAAATTATCGAGTGTGGACCCTGTAATATTTAGTCTTGCCCATCGGCCCGGGATAGTAGCACATACTGGCGATCATGATATACGTGAGACGCTACTTATACTTATTGACCTAGAATGGTCAGTGACAAAGCAGTAACCATTGGTTGGCAATTTTTCTCACATATTTTAACTGCAATATTTTATTGAACTAGCGCTTAAGACATTTTTAAATCCCATGACATATAAAGTAATATTTCAGTTGACAAAACTAGGTTTCAAACGGTGTGGGTAACAGCAAAGAAATGGTACCAGTTTGCATTTTCAAATCAAACTAATTTCGTAATGTTTTAACACAAGTACTTCGAATTGGAAATTCGAAATGTTCCGCTTTTCATTGGATCGCAAATCCTCAAAAATGGAATTAGTTCGAAAGCTCACCAATCCTTTTTACTTTAATGACATAACCGTTACGGTAGATTCAAGTTTTCGTCAGTTTGAACCACTTTTGTGAAGCTAATGTTCCTAATAATTTGATCTACACGAGGCAAAATGCCCTTTAATGTCTCAAATGCGTTACTCTTTCTTCATTGAGTTTAAAAGAACACGTGCAAGAATCGCTAACAACGAAAATTATTTCAGAGTACCCACAATAGAAAAAGGTAGGTATTGCTTGTTGCAAAAATTCGCATACGACGAGAAAGGTTTGCTCCTGTGCGAGAACGAATACAATGTTAGACATGCCGAGACAAGTTAATAAACATTGGACTCACGCGGTTGATGAGTCAGGCTTTCTAAACTGACAAATTTTGTCTCTCCAAGAATCCAAGAAACCACAAAATATAAGCCCGGACTGGATCATATCATGGTCCATAGTTCACATGTACTGTGAACGGAAGATATTTTGAAATACTACTTCCTCCGATGGACAAATTAACTTTCTTTGTGATTTTGATGTGTTGTCTTTGATTGGACAAACTAAGTGTAGCATTCTGTCTCTTACGGTACCTCTTAAACTTGAACTAGGGTATATCAACGAACCTCTACCATCGTGTCCATAGCCCAAGTCGAAGATCATTATTGTTGTCATGTCTGCGGTCAAGTGTACGTAATTTAAGTTCATTTATTGTGGTCAATCTAGCTGCATCTCCCTCCGTATTTGCGATCCGAAACATGTGTGATGCGTCATTCATCAAGCGTACACCCGTCCTTGATCGCGTGTGTATACTCTCTGTCTCTGTTTGTGTCTGTCTACGTGTGTCTGTCGGACGTCTCTGTCTCTGTCCCTGCCTGCCTGTCTGTTTCTCTCCCTTCCTCCTCCGAGTCTCTCTCTCTCTCTCTCTCTCTCTCTCTCTCTCTCTCTCTCTCTCTCTCTCTCTCTCTCTCTCTCTCTCTCTCTCTCTCTCTCTCTCTCTCTCTCTCTCTCTCTCTCTGCGCCAACCAACAATCTAACCAACTAACCATCTAACAAACTTTCAAACCAAGTCAAAGGAAGCCCGATACAAGCTTTCTCTTTGTAATCTACTTTCCACGGTGAAAGCTCGCCAGCTCACATCCGTACCGTTACTGTGAAGTTAAAACACGTTGTCAGAGTCAGCCTTGGGATTATCACCAGGTTCATTAATATTGTGTCTCTTTTATCATTTCGATACAACATACCGTGTAATAATTATTGGCCCCAAGGGCTCATAATTTAAATTACCCCAATTGGACTGTGTATTCATATTCAAGCAATTTCATTCTTGGACGGGTACAACAACACGGGCCTGTTTACTTTTCGTCTTAGGCTTCATTCTATTCGCCCATGTAACCGCCTGGAGACAAGATAAAGTTAGTACAACAATTGATGAGTTGTTCACAGCAAGTCTTTTGTATCTTGCTTTTTTTAATCTGAACGCCGTAACGTTAACCCAGGCCATAACGTATTGAGAGTCGGTCTCGCTCCGTAAACTCCAGTCATGAGACCGATGTCGGCCAATCGTGAAATAAGTTGTGCTTATATACTCTTACCCTCTCCTTCCCCAATCACTGGCGCTAACTTGGCGACTATTCTGTACAACCAACTCCGCTGTTTTGCGTGTCATAATTTATTCGATACCCACTGTAAGAGCGGTGCCATCATTCAGAATCGTGGCAAGCAAAAGGTGCGTATATAATGGACAAATTTGTTAGACGTTACCTAAACTGCACAGACCGATGTAAGTTTGATATCAGCCGCACTGTTATTTATTGATAATTCAGACCCATCATTGACAGGAAATATTATTACTACTCTCTCTCTCTCTCTCTCTCTCTCTCTCTCTCTCTCTCTCTCTCTCTCTCTCTCTCTCTCTCTCTCTCTCTCTCTCTCTCTCTCTCTCTCTCTCTCTCTCTCTCTCTCTCTCTCTCTCTCCAACTTTCCTTCAAGCTCAACTATACCTCTTTCTAATGTTTTGTGTGGTTGTAAACTATCCCATAATTATATCAAAATTCGTAGCGTTCAACTCTTTTATGCACCTTGTACTGTAATGAAATGTGTAACGTGCGATGTTATTTTTAACAACTGAATTTCAATCGCGACTAGAATAAATTTATCGACAATCTACACTGCATGATGTACAAAATGTCTATTTGCAAGGTAAATGGTAATTTGACCCACTTTAGAAAGAAGAAAATTCGCTTTTCTTGAAGAAAGTTAAGAGAACTACATCAAACAGCTATAATATTATAACCGTGAGAAACTTAGAAGGCGTCAATTGAATATTCATTAAACATCTGAAGATGTTGACGAATATTGAAAACGGAGACGTCTTATACATGTGTAAACAATATATTTCGACTTCAACAGCAATATAAACGTATAACTAATGTCACAAAAATACATAATCCAATCCTGTCTCCACAAAAAATGCCCGGAGTAAGTTTCTGTCCTGCACATATTTTAACGGACACACATACACGCATTGGCAAAGAAATTTACACATGTATTTGCCAACACGAACACACACCCGTGTATTCTCATCAAGGGATCTATAAATTCTTTTGACAGCCAAAAAAAACCTTTCGCCCAGTTACATGACTTAAAATGCGAGGATTTTAACACCATAGGCTTATTAGTGGAGCTAACAAGCTTTTTAGCCATTGTCATCGGAACAATCACGTCGTTTCTGCGTTTCTGCGCACATGTCTTCTTGTATTCATTGTCTAACAGTGTTCTCTTACTCCAAGCCACCTTGCAGGGCCAATTACCGGAAAACTAATGTGACATTGTGAGACCTTATTTTTATCTAATACATTTTCGTAGTTCAGGGCGCGATTGAGCCTTTTTCAACTTGGCTAATTTAACACAAGTTCAAAAGAATCTTTTATGTAAAACTCATGATTAAAAAATTCCTCTCTAATTCATCTGTCTGTTTTCCATGCAAATGAGTCATTGATGGCCTCGCACTTCATTACTTTTCAAGTGTCCAGGCGCTAATTAAGTCATCATTGGATTGCACCGACCGAAATAAGCTTACAATAAGCTTACCGTTTAGAAGGTGTCAATCAAACATTTATCGCAATCCACTGCAGTTGGCCAACGATTGACCTCTTCAACCCTGCTTTGTCTGGAGCAGCTCACATCACATTGAACCCACCTGTAGCGACACTGTTGTGGCCCTGACACAAATTCACCGCACAACGAGAAATGTGAACTCGAAATTTTGTCCTTTCGCCAGAACCCCTTCTTATATAAAGCGAAGTGCCTCCCGTAGCCTGGGGTTGCAACATGCCTATATATTTTCTCAACTACTCTTTCTGAACACTTGCCAGCTCCATAGGAAAAAAGTAAAAGAAAGTAAAAAAAATAGTTAAATTTCGTTCGGCCCAAAGTAAACGTTCTTTTTGTCGACATGACAGAATAAATCCTAAACGCGTATTGGCGATGAGCGTCCTTGCTAACTTTAAGACTTTACTGATTAATTCATTATGTCCGTTGTTATGGAGGTAACGCGCGCACTGAATGACCAAGTTCACTACCGAGACGACAGGGAAAGCCATTATGTAAAACACGTTTTATCACTCAATATGTTCTTGAATGTACATGTAAGACTGTAGCTCAGTTGCCAATTTAGTGCACAAACACTTTTCGGCCCTATTTTATTTAGTAAACTATTTCATTAGCCGAAGCTGCCCATCGATCGGTTAATGACAGCTTTTCCATGCTCACCAAAGCGCTTTGCAGTTTGCAGCGGTGAACTTTTTTCAGTGATTAAGAAAACTAATTAGGCTAATATAATGAAAATGCTAAAGTATGCCGCTACCTTTATGAATAATTCTAAAAGACTGCAATATATTATATTGCGTGTGACAGTGCAATCCTAATAACGATCTAATTTTGGACACGTACTTTAAATGTCATTAACAAAAAAGGATATCAGCTTGACATATGGAAAAGCTAGGCTGCCACCACAATTACGTCGATGACATTAACAATTAACAATACGACAACGGCAACACATGAACAAACTTACTACGACAGCGAAGTTATGGCGAAAGAATGCAAATTTTAGAAGGAGTATCATGTAAATGGGAAAGAGCTGTAGAGTTATTCCCACTTACGTGATTAGGTTTTGTGGTTTTTATTAATATTTAACTAAGTGACATTTAAAACTTTGAGGACCTGCGAAAAATGAGTTTTTTACGATTATACCATATATATAAATCTAAAATCGTAGCGAGACCTTAAATTGATATGAAAAAATTAATAGAGTTTTTCAACAAGTCAACAAGTATTAGGTCTGTTACAAACTTTGAAGAGTACAGAGAATATCATGAAAGAGGCGCAGCTATTTATAGTGTCTCCGACTTCATTTTTGATTGCTTTTTAATGTGATGTTTATGTTGTTGTAGCAAAACTCATTTTTTCTAATGGAAGCTTGGATGTCACGACATCGACGAGGAAATATTGGCTTTAAAATATTGTTATCATAACAAATGGTCCATGTGGATCACGTTTCATGCCAATCTATTCCATCATCTTGTAACTGTCTTTCCTCAATAAACGGTAGCGTTTTTCCAAACATTATCGGAAAATTCTGGTAATGTAAATAAGGTTTATTAAAACATTATTTAGACAAGGTACAGTTAAACGCTCTGTTGTACAAAAACAAGCGTACTGAATGTCATATATCTTTACTGCGGGTAGCCTCGGGAATGTATTCGAAGTCCCTCCTTTGAACTAGAATTCCCTCCGTTGAACTCGAAGTCACTCCGTTGAAATGAGTGGATTCACATATCGGTTATACATTAAACCACTGTTTTCAGCATTTTTTCTAAAAACTGCATTATAGCCCCATCAGCTTTAGCCTATGATGTAATTTCAAATCTATTCTGTCAGTATATTGTACTACACGGTCCGTTGATCATTTCAAAATGTTCACTGTTGAACTTGTCAATATAACCTGACTATTTGTATGTTCTGTCCAATATTTTTTTTGACAACTGAAATTTAATCCGAACTTGAACTCATCTGTCATCGACAACATTACTTATTGTTCACGGTGCAACGCATTGGCAAATATAATACTTCTAGTTTCAGCTAGCTGTGGGTCCATAGCTGTGGTGTTTTCAGACGGGACTCCTGCCTTTTACGGATTGGTTTTGACTTTGACGACTTTTACTCCTCCATCACAGCTATGGAAACTTTTACACAAACGCCCAAATCCGTCCGCACCCTGTGCGCAAGTTTGTTCGACGATATTTCGAAAAGTTAACGTCCAAATTACAAATTGCCAACACACATCGACAGCTTGGTTATTGTAGGGACTCACCACGACCAGAAATCCGCTCAAAATTCACCAAAATGTCACCTTTTTCCTATCTTTATCCGACATGACTACGCGGAGACCGCCATTTTTCTAGGGTAAAACCGTGACTATAATGACGTGCTGCACTGAGCTTCGACCAACAGTTTTACGCAAGAAAATGACAGTCTCCGGGTAGTCATGTCAGGTAAAGCTAGAAAAAGGTGATATTTAGTGAATTTTTAGCGGATTTTTGGCCGTGGTGAGTCCCTAGTAACCAAGCAGTCGATGAGTGTTGGCAATTTGTAATTTGGATGTAAACTTTTCGAAATCTCGTCGAACAAATTTGCGCACGGGTGCTTGCGGGCGGATTTGGACGTTTGTTCATGGAAGTTCTCATAGCTGTGGTGGGGGGAGTCGTAAACACCACAGCTATGGACCCACGCTAAGATTTAGCATGAATTAGAGAGCAGAATGAGAAAAGGTATTTGTTTTATGGGCAACTATGGTCCCTTCAAAGATCACCAAAAAGGCATTCCTTTGGGAATAGAAACAGGGCACATTACCAGCGCTTAATATTAATATACTTAAGTTTCATCCAAAAACGTACTAAGAAGACACTGACCGTAGGACCGAAGCGGGTCGGAAAATTTTCAGAAAGTCACAAAAGATAGGCAACCTATTTGTTGGCAACAGAGAAATTAGCTTATTTTCCAGTCAAAGGTCTTTGTATACGACTGAACTAGATTCGTGAGTCCAGTTTGCGACAGCATGGTCTAGATGTTACGTCTGGTCGGATCTATTACCTATACTTCTCCAGAGAAGAAAGTGTACTACATGCATCCATATCTCTCTCTCTCTCTCTCTCTCTCTCTCTCTCTCTCTCTCTCTCTCTCTCTCTCGATTGTTTGTTGTTTTGACCCCATGCAACTTCTTTTAATTTAAATGATGTAGTATGGTGTAAGTAATTTTTTTTTTGTGTGATATTAAAGTTCAAGTGTAAAACTCAAACTATCTCCAGAACAGCATTCACCTTTTCACATCCTTTAAATGTTAAAACAATTCCAATTCGGATTACGAGGATTAAGTACACATTGGATAATTGCATCCTCGCCCGCCAACGTTCACAATGAATCGACGGCGATTGTAAAAACATTTTATAGTTTCTGAGCGTTCACAGTGGCAGCCATCAACACGTTTTGCCATTCTTAACATTTGCAACGCTTAATGTTGTTGGAGGACCGCATTTTTCTGCCTGCAGAAAGCTGCTACTTCAGGTTGACCGCCATCATCATCACAAATTAAACGTGTGATGGGAAACTCCTCAAAGATCACGGGTGGAAGTATCCAGTGAAAACGCAAAAGAAAAGATTTGTTTTACAACGTCTATGCTATTATGATAAACGAAAAGTAATCAGCATGTCAGTTCAGTCGATAACGACAACCGCCCGACCTCGCTCGGTGAAAAGTGTTGCCTGACTGAGATGTCAAGGTTGGAGGACTGTGATGTACTTCAATTTCAACCAATTCTTACAAGTAAAGGCAATTGGGTCAAGGGCGCGTTAACGAGCTCTCGATTGTAGTTTGTAATGCCGGTCACATGCAACCCCTGTCATTTGAAAAGAGTCTGTAAACTAAACAGAGCAAGATACCTGCACTCTATCAAAACAGACCCTGACTTGTACAACATCTTTACCTTGACATTCACGCTAAATATGTCGAATTTCAGATTTTCTGCATCGCCTGGACGCTGGATCCGTACTTCAGTTAAAGGGAACATAAATGACACAAAATTGAATACTCGAAAATTTCAAGCACAAAGACCTTTGTTTTGGTCTTTGTTGTGAATGATTGCACTGAAGAATTAATTTGTATGTAATGTTTTGCGTAATTGGAGGACGATACGCAGAAAGAAAAGTTGGTTTTTCGGCGTGAAAATAGGGCATTCATCGACCGCTTTGCCTGATTTATCTATTTTTCCCGGAAAGTTTCTGATTATGGAGGGCACAAAAGATATGATCGCTCGACTTGGTCTCATAACAGACAGACGATGGAGGAGTTGGTATCGCTATTGAGAAACCTTTGGTTGCATTATTCAGTTCATGGGAGTCATCTTTTAGAGGCAAATCGCAAGCACGTGTGTGGATTCACCCTTTGTGTCGGAACGGACGTGCCTAAAGGGGGTTGGCCGGGAACTCAAAATTACTACATGAACGTTCCCTCCAAGTCCGTCTGTCTTTTGTCGAGACTGGCTGCTCCCGTTGGCTTACTTCCCAACATGATCCCACTGTCTTCGAACACTGTCGTGCGGCAGTCACGCAGCATCCATTACATATTACAGCTGTCGTTACCATTAAGGATAACCAGTTCTGCCGGGACGCGAAAGAATGTCGCATCGGTCACATGTCCATTGGAGGTTACATCAAACTGATTATGTCATTTCACGATATGATTTGCGCAGCGCCCCTGGGACTTTCTGAACTTTTGTAAATTATTTCTTTAGAAAAGAGATTTGTCAAGGCAATGCTTGAAACAGAGGAGAAATAAGTAATATTTACCAAAAGAGCAAAAGGAGGTATCGCCATACCTGGAGTGCCAAAACGTTTGTTTTCCGTAAGAATACTAACGTTTCAATTAGGATTTTGCCAGAACCAAAAGTTATATTGTTTTCATTAAAATGATCGGTTATTATGAAATTGACAGTTGCAAATGCAATTCTTCAAAATGTTCCTCAAACATTTAATGAAGTAACAGGTAATCTGCTTCTTTTTTGTAGACATCACACAAATATAATTTTGATGACGTAATCATCAGTGAGCACAATATATTTTGTCAAGCGTTGAGTTTTCACACTCAAATCGGATAAATATTACGTGGTAACTAAAAAACGTTCATTGTGCAATCGGCGGCCATTGCATCCGCTCTTTGAAGGAGACCTATGCCAGCCGGCACATAACGTATACAACTCTTGCGCATGCTCTTTAGGTAGAATTGCGAGGGGGCAATCTTTGTAGTTCTGTCAATTTACACAACAGCAAGGCGAAGTTGCCACCTGTTAACGTTATTTGGCACCATTTTATGTGCGATAAGCGATGCAAACATTGATTGGTCTATTTTGCAATATTTGCTTAAGTGTTTTACTCGGTGTATATGTTTATATATATATATATATATATATATATATATATATATATATATATATATATATATATATATAAATCACATTAAGTACTAATTATGTTCGTTTCTCGAGTTTTACGCTGTTGAAGAATCTTTAGGCGGGGTCAATTTCAAACCGTTATATAATTTATGATGATGAACTTCATCAGATCACTTGAAATAAAATGTAGGCCATCGGATTTTTACTTTCTCATCAGATGGCATTTGTTTTGAATCATGACATTCTGATATCATCTCCAAACGTTTAAAGAACAGAATTGATTTACCAACACTAATTATTTGCAGATAAACAAGGACGGCTTTCCATCGTTGTGTGTTCTCAGTTGGAATGCTCCTCTAAAAACAGTCTATTCAGGCTCCCAAAGTTATACAAAGCTTTGGTAATATGCTGTTTGTATGTGCTCATGTTCAAGCTTTTGGAGAAAATTAAGTTTTCACAGCGTATATTTTATGAAAAAAGAATTTTCATTTTAACCTACAATTAACGTAGGGGTAGCGGCCATTTTGAATTCAAATCTCGATATTTTTTGTAATTTTGTCGCCTTTATGCAAAACTTAGCTGGGTGATTCCCTATTTTTATTCAAGATTGTGGAAGGGAATGGTATAATTTTCCATGGAAGTACCGTAAAACTTGAGTGGCTGTCTAAAACTTCCATTTCAAGGTGCCTACCGTCTTCAATGTTGCAATTTTTTTCCAAGTAGAAATTTAAAAATATTCATAACTTCAGTTTTCAAGCATCTCGTGTGGTGGATGCATGCACTGTACGGATTATGAAGATTTTCTGACCAAACATGTATTTTACAACCCGACATAGGTATGTTAACGTATGAAATTAATTCATGACTCGGCAATGGTGGATTGACAGACACATCTATACAAAACATTGAAACTAGTCCCCACCCTAACTGATAATTTTTCTTGATCGTGCGGGAATTACTTTCCATCAATCAATTCCCAATAGGATTAAATTTACCATTGTTCGCTAGAGAACTCGTGTGTTCGCACGCGGTCGAAAGTGTGCGTGCTTGTGGAGAAGCTTGGACCGTAACGGCGGAAAGGGAGATCGTAATTAGAAAAAAAAGCATTTTTAACAACGAACGGAGGTTTGTGATAAAAAAAAAGTACGGCGACAGCATCAATAACGGATGGACACAATATATTACGTGACTGATCAAGTCCAGAATAGTAACATTGTGCACGGTGTTTCTCACCAGGGGGCGCAGTGCCCGGAGCAAGTTGTTATACTATGGTTTATGTAGTGACCATCGAGTTGTCGTTGACATGATCAACATGACGTTATCTCTCTGGATTTTATTCTGAGCAAGGTTTGCACCGTCAAAGCCACCAGAGAATTTATTTCTTAAAAAGCGAACAAACTGCCAAGAAGGATATTTGCGCGTCGCCCACGAAAATGGTGAGTGCTGGGTGAGCCACTTCAGGACGCAACGATGGTATTTGTAAGAACGTGACAGCAAATTCAAGCTTTCTTATGAGCATAAGTATCGAAACTTAGGTCACAAATTAGACAGCTTGCGATATGAAATCGCAAACTTATGGTTGAGGAAACGCGGAATTACTCTTATAATTTAGCCACATTTACTTTGAGTTTGTGGCGCCAAACTTTTAGAAATTTTAATCACTATCGACCGTGACGACTCGCTTCTTAAAATCTACCAAATTTAATCACTTATTCGTTGACGTCTTTTTTTTAAATGCCCCCTTACCATCCTCGAACGACGTGAAATGTTGCAATTCATGTCAAAATACAAATGGTTTTAAACTCAGCGTATTTCGAAGTAGTATAAATGGATTTTAAGCAAAAGCGCAAATCGAATGCACCGACGCATGCGTTGTTTAGCCAATCAACCCACCTAATAAAGGTCTTTTGTCAAGCCATATAGCTTCCCTAAATTACAAAATATGTCACTATAATTTATTCATCATCATAATTCGATGATAAAGTGAGTTGAGTGAGGTTTTATGTTCGATCAAGGACCAATTTACGATTTTGTAACCGAAAATGATCCCCGTCTACAAGAACAGCGTTTTGATGAACTGAAGTATTTTCCAACTCGCTTTTAATTATACTCAAATATTAATAAATTGCCTGGTGGGTGATGCCCCACCAGTTTTGGTGTGGAGAGCGGATCGATACGCGTATAGGCCCATCCATAATAAGTAGCATGGTCTGAACATTTGTTTGATATTATCAGCATATTTGATGAAGCATTGCGGTCACGCATCGTTAGTAATTTCTTTCTTTCTTTATTTTTTTACGCCATGTCTGTGTTGATAGACGCCCCAGAACTTCATTCTTGTGGAAGCCACTATCCTTGGATTTGTGCTGGAAGGATAAGCCGCTAAGCAGTCGTCCTCCCATCGGAGCCCGACCTCTTCGGACAACTTTGGACGTATCACCTTTAAAGCAAACTGACCGTAAGTCGAGAAAAGTTTCTAATTATCGACGGAAACGTATTTACTTGTGCCGTCACGCCAACATTGTGCGGTCAGTTTGAAAGACCCGGGACGTTGTCTGATTTTGAGCTGTCTAAAGCGTCTTTAGGCTACGCGCACTTTTTAATTGCTGCTAACAAGATTCGTCAAATGGGTGTGCTCTGGTCAGGGTTTCGTTGCCGCCATTGCGTTACATGTGTGTAAGAAATATGAGAGAGGTATAGGTGCTCAGAGAGAGAGAGAGAGAGAGAGAGAGAGAGAGAGAGAGAGAGAGAGAGAGAGAGAGAGAGAGAGAGAGAGAGAGAGGCTGGCTGACTTTCTTTTTGCCAAGCAGCCAGGTCATTATACACGGCATCATGTTATCATATTCTGTAACTTCGCTTTTTAATATTATTTCTGTCGATTGCCCCTTGTCTTTTTCATGCTATTCTCAAACCTAAATCTTGAGCTGTGTCTCCTGCAGCAACAAGTGAACAATTTGAGATTGTCAGCTGTATTGTAAGTTTTTTTGCAAGAAGAATCTTTGTACAACAATATATACTACCACCAAGTCACCAATGTGTTTCTCCCGAGAAGCGTAAAGACAACATTCAATGAGTTTTGTTCGCCCATTGTTGCTGTACAAAATTGATTCTGTCGTGATGGAAGATAACCGAAATTACCGGATTCTCCCCGGGCTACTTTCTAGGATAATGCCCACTTACATCTTTATATCTGAGTCGGACACTTTCGTACACACCTTGCTGGGGAGCCCGCGGACAGCACATTCGACGCCAAAGTCAAGCAGTGTAGGGTCCTCTTTCATTGTCAATTGACATGTAACGATCTGTCAATTAGACCAACTTCTAAAAACACAGCTCCTAAAAACGAACCATGCTAGGTTATCAACCTTTCAAGATTGTTTCTTTAATGGATGAGATTTTGCATATTTTGGCGTCTGTAACAATACACTAAGATTAAAAATAAGTTGTGGCTGCGGTGCGAGTGTTTTGACAGCGAAATCAGCGACTATAGTATGTTATTATTACGCTCACTGTCAATTGATATGTTAAAATACTATTGAGAGAGTTCACTCACGGTGTTCTTTGTGGGCAATGAAATGCAGATAACAAATTGATGACATCACAAGTGCTGTATATAAACAAAACTGTTCTAATGTTTGAGATAGAAGGGTACGGCAAATATTGACAAATACTGTACTCTCATTTCAGAAGGTTAACAACTTTCATTGATTGCCTTGCGACTGAGTCGTGTTCCTCGTGTCTGTGTTCCCACAAACTTTCGCTTAATAACCTATAAATTACAACCAGAGACGATATCTGTCAGTCTGAAGGCGTGCTAATTTGCCGAGGTAGTTTTTGTGTTCTGCTCTCGTTATGTTTCAAACTATCACAGGCAGAGTGAGAGAGAGACAGACATACAGACAGAGAAAGACAGACAGAGACAGAGAATGCATAATGAATGTATGGATGTATGTTTCAATTTGCATATATATAATATATATATATATATATATATATATATATATATATATATATATATATATATATATATATATATATATATATATATATATATGTGTGTGTGTGTGTGTGTGTATTTGTGTATACTTATTTATATATCCATAAATATTCATCTAATAGTTGATATATGCCTATTACATACATAATTATGCACACACAATGATGAATCAAAATACAAACACACACTATTACATATGTTATATATATATAATATATATATATATATATATATATATATATATATAATATATATATATATATATATATATATCATACACACTCTCATGTATTTGTGCATACTTATGTCAATGCCTGGTCTTTACGCTATAGAAATGCGGAATGCTATACTGACTGACTGACGCGGGGAGACCGCACCAAAACTGAATTTAACTATATTGAATATGGTTTAATTCTTGTTAACAACTGAATTCCCCTCGCATATTCTTCCCATTGTCCATTCCGTCGGCGGAATCATCCGCCTGTTGATAGACTGAACACCCAATCTCCATGTGATACACAGTCTATGCCTTTTCGTGAGATTACTGGTTTATACGGTTTTGTCACAGGTTGTAGAAGGTTTCCCATAATATCGTGTGCATAAAACCAGACGTGGAACGTGTTCAAGTGTCGGACGCATGGACAGAATTTACACTCCCCTCACACGACCGTTTGAGGCGTGGAAACAAAAGTGACAGCAGTCGGTATCTGGACAAAGAGGCATTTAAATAAGAATCGAGATTTCCTGTTGTTGTCTAGAGTTCCAGAGAAGCATTATCAAAAACATATTTCTGCCAAAGTTTTGCGGTCAGTCTACTCAAAGAATTAGCATTCCTCCATGTTAACGATGCAGTATAAAGTCAATTTTTGCTCTGAGTGTTTGTTCGCTAGTTTGAATGTATTGAGAGGGGTATAAACAAGCTAAGTTATAGATACTTTTGACAGCCAAGCATGGCTGAAATAAGTATGTCCTGAAATAATTGTTGAAATATGCTGCAATATATGGTGACTCCGTAATTAAAATAAATGTATCATTAAATTTGTCAATCGTTTATTGTTTTGCTGCAGTGTATGACCTTAGAATCTAATGTCTCTTGATAATTGATTACTCACAGTGCCTCATTTGTATGACAACTTCCATTATCTAAGTGGTATTTGCCTGACACGGTACTAGCCAATGGTGATGGCGCTTGACTCCCCAACTCCGAACGACTCTTACAAAGTATTTCTTTGTCGCTATTGAAATCATTTCAAGGGTGGATACAACACTTCAATTAGGGAATAAAAGGGCGTTTCCGCTGACAACCGTTTCAAATGACTGATCAACGTTGTCCAGTTAGCGATAACAGGCAGTTCGTACATTGGACCCACATACTTGACATTACGACAATTTCCATGGTTGTTTTTGACTCTCAACATGTTTACATCTCGAAAATGAAAAAATGTCAATTTTTAAATCCCCAAAAGAAAAAATTCAACTGAGAAATTTCACCATCTTTCCCTTCCTCGTCAGTGGTATCTGTGCAAGTCCTAGTACTGAAAAATGGCGTGAAACTTAAAAGCATTTTTATGCAAATCTATTTACACTTAGATAAAAGATACATTTCATGCAAAAGCACTGGGGGATTGTATTTTATAACTTGAGATATTTAAGTAAATGTCACCGTTCTGCGGCATTAATGTGACAAACAGATATTGAATTCTAAGGTTTGTACTCATAACACTTTGTCGACCAAAGAAATATCTTTTCTCGCTATTGCATGGTTAATAAGTGATGATGGTGATGAAAATCTGTTAAGATCTGGGCTGAGGGAAGAAAAGTCCATTTTCGACCTTGACATTCATGTTCGTATTGACATGTGTCTGTGTGTCCTGCTCTGTCCATCTAAGATGATGAACAAAGTCGCTATCATACATAACATTTTTGATTGAGAAGTTCATAATAATTCTACTTCTACTGATTGTTGTTTTTCCCGAATTTTCACCCAAACCAAACTTACAGTCATAAATTGCCTTTGAAAATAACGACATCATTTCTGTCAAAAATTATGTTATCTAAGTATGTGCATGTAACACCTGCAAGCAGAGCTAGACAGCAATGCAGCCGTCCCAGATACGAAATTAATCCGCGATGAGATATTTGGCGGGATAGTTATAATGAAGACACTTTTCACGTTTTCGGACTAAGCAGCGCGAGCTCTCTCCATCTCTGAGAATTTCAATTCATTTTTCTTTCACTTTCAAATGATCAAAATGTTTCCGTCGGCAGCAGTGTTTAAAAACAATGATATCAATCCGCAGATGTGTTTTCTCAATTTTACCACTCTTGCACAAACTCTCATAGTTGACCCCTCATAGATTGCTTCTCAGCATCTGAAAGACGTTCCACATTTAAAACCGTAAAAGTCGTGATCTTGCCTAACAAATTATTTGTTTACATGTACCATTGATGTTGACAAGAAACGATGCCATGGCCAACCTACCAAGTAACAGGGATAGCGATTGGCTGGTCCCATTGGACTCGACAGGACAAACGTCATACCGGTTTTCGATTTCTGTTTGCTATCGGTAAACAGAGAGATATATTGCTGCCGATCACACACTAGAGAATTCATTTCCGCAAGAGCACACATATCAAACTCTAACGCAGTCGAAAATCTACCTCCTTCATATCCTGACCGCAACACCGCAACTTTCTCGTAGTTCAAATAAATTTAAACGATATACGGTAACCGTTTTGCAGGACCGATAAAAAGAGGGAAACAGTTTCCATGCGTCGCAGACAAACTTTATAATACTTCAACAACACCAATAACACAAAGCCTGCGTAATATTACCTTGCCTACTACTTCTTTGTCCCTCGTTAACATTTTTCTGTTTGAGCTTAGCAAACTGGACGATGTTAACTGTAATTTCTATCGCATTGCCCAATAAACTCATATGATTCGAGTGGGTATGCGCAATACGCCTAGACTGTGAAACTTGAACGAGGCGTTCAATACAAATCGCGAAGGACAAACAGTCACTGATCCTTTGGCTATTTAAGTATGTTGTGCGCGCGCGTGGTCTTTGTTTTTTGGTGGGGGGTTGAGGGGGGAGAGTTCAGGAATAAGCCATTCTGTTGGAATAAGAAAACAAATCATCACCTTTGGCGATTTTGCTCATTTTTTTTATATCAGTCTCATTGGTCAGTATCTACTGTACAATGTTCAGAAAGAAGAATGGTCTGCAAATGAACGCTAAGTCTCCTTTGCTAAAAGAATCGATGAAAAACGCGGTGGCATAATATTTTGTCTCCAACAGACAGATAAGCTCGGTACTGAAATAATGGTTGTTCTCACAATCTGAAAGTTTCAGCCTACAGTACAGTACAGTACAGTACAGTACAGTACAGTACAGTACAGTACAGTACAGTGACATTCCACTCATTATATCGTACATCAACATCATTTGATACCATAATGTTTTACTCAGTGTACATTTTCCTGTCCATAAAAACATAGAAAACGGCGACTATTCCCTTTTAAAGCATTAGCACATTTTAATTTAAACGTGTCAATGAGTGTCACAACCATTCCTGATAGTAATTGTCGCGTCCGAGCTAATATGACAGACCCACAGGGGTTCCATGTGAAGACTAGAAGGGTTTTATATTTCACAAGCAATTAATCTTGAAATCTAGTAGCGAAACAAACTCCTCAATTAACAACGAAAATGAGAATATATGTCAGTCGTCAAGCTTTTTTACTATATTGGATCATGGATTAAGATATTGATAGGATGTGTAATCATTTTGAAACGATGGGCGTACGCTGTGGTCCCGCCAGACCTAATGATATTGGATTACACTTCGTTGAGTGGATCCACAAACATAAAGCTTAACCATAAAATATCACAATCATGTTGACAATATCAGTTTTTAGCTCGGTTTTGCATCTTTTGTTCTCAGAAAGTTTCTCTTTATTTTAGAAATGTGCTGTGGTTTAAATTTATTTCGATTCAGTGCCAAGGATAACTATTGTTTCGCTTCTCATGCTTTCGTCTTTTCGTCGCTGTTCTGTTACTGTACAGTTCTGAAACGGGTCCTTCTTATACAGGTAAACTTCCAATCTTTGCTGGCTGGTACGAGCATTGTTCACCTCTGTGCTGATATAGCACTCTCAGTGAACAAGTTGGCAGAACGCTTTGATTATGAACCGTAATCGACAGTAACACTTAAAGTTTGGCGGAAAATGTAAAACAATTGCGGACGCTGTATACGTAGATGTAAAGACTGTTGGCAGTGCGCCAGGGCGTTTAAAGCCTGCTTGGCAACACGCAGCAGCTGTGCGCGGCAATTAGCGCATGTAATACGCAACGAAAAAAACAACAATACTTGCAACGAGCGTTTCTTTTCCGTTGTACTCTATTTCCTCCGGTATCCTGAAGAGTTAACTATGAGAGATTCTACCTGTCTGCATTTTACATGCAGCGCCGAGTAAAGCGAGCTCGGAGGCCAAATGTGTCACTGTTGCTACATATTGCATTTCACTGAGAGCTGCCGGCATTTAGCAACGACACGGATCGTAGACGAGATTCTAGTATAGATGTACTTACCCATCTACATCTTTTTGCAAAACAGTTTATATTATTTTATTTAAATTATTATGGTAATTATCTAACTTCACTCTAATTATCGCTGTAATTTCAAAATATTATCCAATCATTTTCTTGAAATTATTCGTCCCAAGCTTACTTATCGTTTGACATATTTCAAATTGGCAAGATCGATAAAGGCACAAAGTCGGCCATTTTTCATGAATTTTGTTTGAAGCGAGATACTACTTATATTGTTCGACATGTCGAAAGATACTGGATGAATGGGTGACCATGCATATATTCGACCCCGGTTTAAGATACGATAAACGAAATTATCGCGAATGGTCATGACCATTAATTCATTTTTGCGATGGTTTCATTTAATATGTCTAAAACCGGGGTCGAATATATGCATGGTCACCCATTTATTCAGTATCTTTCGACATGTCGAACAATATAAGTAGTATCTCGTATCAAACAAAATTCGTGAAAAATGGCCGACTTTTTCCCTTTAATGATGAATTGACTTTTCTCCCTGACAACCCTTGAATATTGAGTCATGTACTAATGCAATACCATATGACTTGAAACGATAAGAGCAATGCGGCTGTGCGTACAGCAACTTGTATCCGTGGCCCGTCACGGTACCGAATAGTACTACGAAAATTTACCACCAACTTTGTACTATCTTACGTCACAGTTCAAGGAGATTTCAATTAGTTGGACTGAAGAGTGAATATATAATAGATGATCAAAACCAGTTTTAGGTTAAATTTAGACGAGTTGTGGTTAAATTAGCACTGGGAGAGAAACGTTGACAAATACTGTGATGTACGTCACTGAGTCTCTTAGACTTTGCTGATAATTCACAAATTGTTTGTATTCATATTAATATGACCAGCGATGAAGGCGACCTTTCTGAATTAAACCTGTTTTATATTTGTTTCCAATTTCCGTACATGAACGACGCTTCTACACTAGCATCCTTATATTCTCCACGCACCTCGATCTCTGTACACAACGACTATTTTATAGCTCTCAGCATAAAGGGTCAAATCAAACATCGGTTAGAATTCGGCGTTGCCATTGTGCCACGCCGGCCGTATGTGCTGTCCCCCGCCGAGGCAGAACATATACAACCGTTTATGAACGACAGATCGTTCGTAAATACTTCAAATTGGTGTCATGTTCGGTTAGCTTGATTGTGCCAGATGCGTGATGGTTAAACAGGCTTGTTTGCGTGAACCATCTGATTCAGTAATTTGATTACTGCTTTCCTAACGTTCTGATAACCTATTTTCAACGAACACCCCCTTTTGTGGGGTTAACTCGCCCAACAAACGCTGTTCAAGGACTCCATGTCTCGTCGATCTCAAATGCTTGGCAAATGCTATGCTCTATTTTACAGTAGCCATATGGGTAACGGCACCCTTAAATTTGATATAGTTAACATCGATATGAGAGCAATGTAGAATAGCTTGGAAACCATTTCCAACATCCTACATCAGTTATCGAGTTTTCGTCAATGAGGCCGTCGATCATAAAATCCAAAGCACTAAAAACGTTAGTTTAGCGGGTAAGCCCCCAATTCTTTTTGGTATGGTGAGTCAAAATCGCAATACTGATTCTGCTGTAACAAATAATAAAATAAAACAGTTCAGGCCATGAATAAATGATGATAAATACGATATTTTATGTGAACCACATAAAGAAGAACGCCGAGGTTAGAGAGAAACGCGATAGACGAGAATAAAGAGTGATTAATGTAGACACGGGACATGTATTCGTGTGCGGTTTTGTATGTGTTGACTCAACTAAATGTGATTATACTGCTCCAACGCACTACCATCTCCTGCGGTCATCGAGAAAAATGAGACACAAATTATGACACCCTAAAAAAAGAACATAATTTGAACTCTCATAGAAAAATATACACTACTTGGAACGTTGAAAAAGTGTAAACGTAAGTTTGTTTATCGATATTCATTTGAAGATTGTGCACAACGTGTGGATGAAAGACAGTTTGGTATTCTCCATACACTGTACACAGTAAACAACACACTGTTCATTGAACCAGTGTCGCATAAAGCAGTTCCTTTTTTGGGGGGGGGGAGGCGGATTGACATTAAAACTAAGGAATTACGTGTCCATAAGACGACAGCTTTTTATAACCTACGACCCTTCATATATCTTGTTTAAATAAACAAAACTAGACTTTCAAAGACAATGGATTTGTTTTGAGTTGCATTTTGAACAATAATGACAGGAAGAATAATAAGGAAACGACGTGAAGGGATGGATCGTAATGGTATTGTCGTTAAAATTATTGTTATGATAATCGTCATCCACATGATTGTCATAAGTATTGTCTGGTATAGTGTAGTTATACTAGTAAGAAAACGCTACCATACATATAAGCAAGCAAACAAACAAACAATAAATAAATAAACAAACAAACAAATACATCGTTGCGAGATACGTCTGTGGGACTTAATAGGAACAACAAGTAAAGGTTGAAGGTCATCGAAAATGACGTAATCAGGCTTAGTATCTGAATGACTTGTACAGGGAGTGACGACCGATGGAAAATCGTTTTACGCTTACATAACTAGTTACCGGTGCCCGGCATGACCTCAGTACATCATAGTCGTTCCGGGGAGACTGTGCCAACATGGACGTTTCGACGTCCAATACCGTGGTCGCTATAGTCCGCGGTAGGCGAATTTCAATTGGGAAATGGTTGCAACTTATGATGATATTTTCACTGACCTTGCTCTTCAAAACAAGTATATTTCTTCATATTCATCTTCTCCCCGATCATTTCTGATGTATATTAAATACAATGTAACATCCCTGCGACCATTGCGCCTTGTGTACAATATGTTAAAAATACCTTCCGGAGTCAATTTCAGACTTGAATTCAGGAGTCAACAATTATATAGGACATTACACACATAGGTTATGTTGACAAATTGAATACTAAACATTTCGACAAAATTCTGTGAATGGAACAAGAAACCATTTTAAATTACAAAAATTACTGGAAAATACGCACGTTAAGCCAAATTTGCTATTCAGATTCTAGAGCTGACATTGAAAAAAATGACAGGCATTGACATCTGACTCAGTTTATCGCGGTAACAATTTTTGGAACATTATCTGACTCTTATTCTGAAAATAGTCTGCCAATGAACAATACAAATATACGAATTATATGAAACTCCGACAAAGTCACTGTTTTTTGTGTCTTGTAAAATGAAATACCTTCTTGAAGTCAGCTGTGAGGTCTAAGTCAAGGTTGACGCACTGTATGATTTCAGCATCATATGTAGCTCTGTTGTGTTTGCAATGTTTACAGATGCCGTTAGTGCATTAGCATTTGAATGTTGTGAAATTGTTTATGTATCTATTTTTTAACTCGTCGAAGTTGAATATATTTTAAACGATGAGTCTCCTCCCTTCCTTCCATCCCTCTCTCCTCCCTTCTCCTCTGTCTGTCTGTCTGTCTGTCTGTCTGTCTCCGTATCTCTCTTTGTCTCTCTCGGTCTCGCTCTGCATGTTTGAATGACACAAACGTTCATAGCTATGTCAAATTATTATAGAAAATCAATATGAATAACATCAGAGGTATTTTGCCTGTCATTTTTTAAAAAATATTAATTAATTTTTAGTACATCTTTCCCACAACATTGTTGCTAAAAGGACTACAATTGGTGTGGTTCCGTCATCAACTTAGATGACATGATTGTCAGATTAATCATCGTTATCGTCGTATGTAAAGGTCAGAGTGTAGTAACGTCACTAAAGCGCTCAATGCAATTAGTATATTAAGTTTTAGTATATGAACACAGTAGTAATAGAAAACAAATATATCATGTATTAACTGTGTTCGAGACGAGGCAAAACACAAAACGGTGACAACGCATGACACCGATACACGCTAGGCCGTCCGCCCACCCCCACAGCAAGCTCCGATAACGAATTTATCACTGGCGCGCTCATGATGTTTGAATTTAGAAGCTGGAAAAATAAGTCACGTCCCCTCACACGTTGCGAGCTAAGAGTGGTTGATGGGAAACCCTATTTTAGTTCAAAATTTTAGTCTTTTTCGGATCTGTTTTTGTACTGTCACCCTAGATTCCCTAATCATCTGCATTCTTATTAGACTAAGTGTAGATGCACGAGTGCATAGTTCGTACTCCTACGCTGATTGTTTTCGACGAAATTGAAAGCGTTGATAAATGGCTGGCATGGTCACATGCATTGAATTACAATCCTCCAATTTGAACCTCCACTCCCAATTACGCGATGAATTTCACATTTAAACAACATAAGACAGTGATTACTCAGAGAGGGCGACGATAGCGTTGCTATGCATTTCTCTATACGAGCGGTAAAATCTATTGTCACATGTGCATCGTAAACGGTAAGCACATCATAACACAATACTTATTGTTGTTGTTGTTGTTGTTGTTGTTGTTGTTGTTGTTGTTGTTGTTGTAATAGCAGTAGTAGTAGTTGCTGTTGTTGTATGTAGATATAGGATTACGGATAAAGTATCCCTTTGTTTCTTGTTTTAGCGCACTTCGGTTCAAATGTTCGCGTCAACGCTTTCCCATGTTTTTAAGCTAGACATCGACATTGTACCTTTTTATACTCACTGTTTTTATTTCAGTTCCACTTAGATTTTAGAAAATAAACACCGCCGTTTTCAAAACTGTGCGACGACGCGACATTACGAAAACCTTGAGTTTTGATTAGGTGAATTTAAACGGCAGTTTCATCTAAATCCATCGTCTGTATGTTTCTAACTTCAAATATAATGTCAACGTTTTAAGGTAGAACGCGTCTCGGGGACAAATATTCGGACTCTCAAACTTTTACAATTCTTTTCTGATATACCACTTATGGGGGTCATTTTAAAGCTGTGGGTGTAAGAAAACTTTTCACCGGCTTAGTTTTTCGAAAGTCGAAATTTTAATTTTTCTCCATAGAGTTAACATAGGGATGGCGGCCATTTTGAATTTCTAATATCGGTAAATCTTGGGTTATTTCGTTTTCTAGTACCAAAATTTGACCCCGATTTTTATTCTTGATTTAGTAAGAGAATGGCTGAAAGTCTCATTATGGAAAGTTTGAGCAAAAGTTTAAGTCTTTCACTTTCGAAGTGCATACTACCTTGAAGGTTATAGATTTGGAACTTTCGTACCTTTCTTGTTTTAGCAGAAAATGGCGTAATATGCACACTCTTATATATTTTGATTTCGGTAATAAATTGTTATTATAACGGAATTCTTGATCTATGCCCTCTAGAAAATTCCCATTGTAGTTTTTGTTTTCGGTTCTTGTGTTCAATGAACTGTGTAGTCAAGACGAAGATGATTCTTTAATTATCTTTCCAGAGCCGACGATATGAATGCGGACATATCGGCCCGGGTGCATTACCAGATTCAGTAAATTGCTTCGACAATAGCACTACAGCTAGACATTCGGCGGATAAATATGTCAAACGGCATAGTCAACTGATTCGATAATTGCTGTCTTTAGTTTTCGATCTTGTCCAAGACATATCTGATGAGCGAGCGGATCGCTCGCGTCATATTGATGACTTCATTTCATTTTTAACAAGAAGAACACAATACGCTATACTGGTCTGGGAAAAGTCAAGTCGAAAATTTTTATTGATGATGTATTTCTCCCTACTGGAAATGTAAAATCGGTTACTATATTTGTCGCACTTTTATTTGAATTTTCTGGTGATGACATGCTTAAACAAAATGAGAGCGTTGTCCTACTATGTTATGTAGTATTTGTCTGTTCAGAAAGAACGATATCTCGCTGAACGATGAATCGTCTTACAGAAAGTTTTGAAAAATATATAAACAAAATTTATCAATCTCATTTGAGCCTTTGCGATCGCATAACTGCATCTGTGTACATGAACTTCACAAGTCCATTGACATGTAACAGCTAAGGCTCTACAACAGTAATTGCATTAACCAGTGTAATCATGAGATTGAAGTGAGTTTCACATAAAACAGACTAAGCACTAGTAAGCAGAACTACCAGGCACAGTAACCTGCTTATCTAATGCAATCGTGACCAGTATTTTATTTTGTAGTCGTTTTTTTGGTTCAAGCCTGTAAATTTAAAGTCCAACACAATAATATTCAATAATTCATAACTTAACACGCGCGCACCGTATGTTAATAAAAATTAAAATTTAAACGGTCTTCCACTTGAAAGTAAATGAACCGATACAACGTCGACCTGCTCTTATCATTTTAACTTTTGTCACCTCCAAATAACGTCTTTATGATTGCATGGAACACTAAACTAAATTTAATATCCTGAAACGAAGTCTCAATATTCATACATACATACATACATACATACATACATACATACATACATACATACATACATACATACATACATACATACATACATACATACATACATACATACATACATACATACATACATACATACATACATACATACATACATACATACATACATACATACATACATACATACATACATACATACATACATACATACATACATACATACATACATACGCCTTTTTAGTCTTTGTGAGGATTTGTCATCATGATTTTACTTTCCTGTAGTCGTTCCACCTTCCTTTGACACATTCTATTTTATCCGCTTTTATCTATTAGTTTTTACCCTGAGGAAGGCAATCTGTGTATTGCCGAAACGTCGGTTTTATTAATAAAGATCGTTTGAAGATTGAAGAAATTGGTCGAGTACGCCTTTCATTTCTCCACACTGTGTCATACTTTGCTGTACTCCCGCTTCTTCCTGATGACTTCAATAGTTGCAGTTGGACTGACTCTATTTCTTTGAATTCTCTACATACATACATACATACATACATACATACATACATACATACATACATACATACATACATACATACATACATACATACATACATACATACATACATACATACATACATACATACATACATACATACATACATACATACATACATACATACATACATACATACATACATACATACATTCTAAAAAATACAAACCCCAAACGAAGAAAACAAACTGCAACATGCACATATAAGCTTATCTGTCTCTGTCTGTCTGTCTGTCTCTCTGTAAGTCTGTCTGTCTGTATGAAAAAAACTTAGCTTAATTGTATTCGCAGTCTGTGACACCAACCAAGATTTAAACACTACGATTATTATGAGGTTAACACAGACATCGCTAAAAAACAGCAACGTAAGAACAATTGCCTTGCATATTCTACCCGCTCTTACTTTGCCGACTCGATTTTTATTGTGACTTTTGGTATTTCCTTAAATTAACAACTAAAAGAATGCTTGAAAAAAATTACAGACGAAATCATCGAAAATGTTCTCCCTGTCTATATAACGGGACCTATCAGAGAAAACCTGTGCAATATAAGTGTCAATATTTACATTATTTGGTTCGAGCTTGGCAAAATTACGATTAGTGTTTAGCGCCCTCTGTCCCACACGGTAAATCTTCGCTTGCATGGCTAACTGCAAAGTAGACTGCTGTACACAAAAGGACTTTGTTTTGTTGCTTTTCCTCTGCAATTCAAGGATACGGAGAAAGTCATAGAGTGCGAGAGAGAGAGAGAGAGAGAGAGAGAGAGAGAGAGAGAGAGAGAGAGAGAGAGTCTGTCTGTCTGTCTGTCTATCTGTGTCTATGTGTGTCAAGGCATTGAGGGGCCAATAATTATTAAGCTTACACGGTGCATTTCTCTAAATGATAAAAGAGACACAATGTTAACGAACCTGCTGATATTTCCAAGGTTGACTCTGACAACATGTTTTAACTTCACAATAACGACAAGTATTAGAGATCGCGCGCTTTCACCTTGAAAGATGATAACCAAGGCACAGCTAGTCTTTGGTTCTCATTGACTCCATTCCCTGCGAGCTTTGCTGGATTAGTTTTTAGGCTGGTTTGTTAGTTTGCTGAGAGAGAGAGAGAGAGAGAGAGAGAGAGAGAGAGAGAGAGAGAGAGAGAGAGAGAGAGAGAGAGAGAGAGAGAGAGAGAGAGAGAGAGAGAGAGAGAGAGAGAGAGAGAGAGAGAGAGAGAGGGGGGAGGGGCGGACGGACAGACAGACAGATAGACAGACAGATAGACAGACAGACAGACAGACAGAGAGAGTGACAGAGAAAGACTGAGAGTCAGAGCATCGGCATGATCTAGAAATCCATAGATTATCTTATTGTCTATAGTATGCAAAGCCAAAATTATGCATCGTTGGATGATCACATTAAAATACCATTTTACGTCAGATGCCGCTATGTTATCGAAAGGTGATGGGGTTGAGTTCGTCTTAATCACCGCGTGAAGAGGAGCTAGCTCGCTCAGCGCCCTCTACAGTTTAAGCTTGCGAGTGCGAAGCAGGTATTGAGGTTTGTAACTTAGTAATGATACGAGAAGTGAAACCATCGGTTAGGAGTGTGATATACAAACTGACAGGGTTGAACATTGACTTAAAGACGCATGCGCAAGATTTATTCAGTTTCTGCAACATTACAGGTCAAGTGAATTTGAACGATTACATTCCACGAGGGCGTATTCCCCTGGTCCCCCTGGTGATGACAAATCGATCAAAAAATTCCAAGCAAGGGGCTCTGAAATAACTTTGGGCCACTTTGCCGACTTCAGCGGAAGACCAAACATTTTGATGTACTTTCTTTGAGTATCTGCTTTTAAAGTATGGAGCCACATGTTCCCATTGAATTAGAACATTTTAAAGCCATATTTGTTTCAAGAAAGCAAAAAAAGTTAACAACAATGATCGGTATTACCTTTTGTCTGACAGAAAGGATACATAGAACTTCCATATCACCCTTGATATCGTTTGTCTGAAGGTAATTAGCAGAACTTGAGTGGCACTCGACTCTGACTCGACTGCAGCTAAAATGTACATAAGCTGTCACGAGACATTTTCCGTATGAAATCTAATCAGCGTAAATTCATAAATGCATTGCACGGCAAGCATGTATTCACACACGTATAAATAGGCAGACAACACATAGAAACATACACACAGGCACACATACACATAAATATACGTACATGCATAATGTCGTACACATACATACATACATACATACATACATACATACATACATACATACATACATACATACATACATACATACATACATACATACATACATACATAAGCTTACATATATACATAATATATACATACATACGTACGTACGTGCGTGCGTGCGTGAGTGCGTGCGTGCGTGCATGCGTCATACAGACAGACAGACAGACAGACAGACAGACAGACAGACAGACAGACAGACAGACGTGCGAATTAAGCTAGTGTGGTTTTAGGTGTAAATTTCTGAAATATTCAAATTTGTCATTTTAATAATGTCTGATACTGACTGCAATTCATAGCACTTTAAACATTTAAAGAGAAAGAAATGCGATGTCAATTATCGGTAATGTCAATTTACTGCAATAATGAACAAAGAGAGTGAAATTACTGTCTGGTAGTTAAGGCTTATAAGGTAGCTATTTTAAGTAAAGGGCCATGGAGTGGTTATACTGTAATTATATAAAACATCTGTGTCAGTTCCATTTAACCTGGCAAGTAAAAATTGAAATCTCAAGTTAAAAGCAGAATTTTTCTCTGTACAACCAGTTTGAGTAGACAATTTTTGATCCATTCTTTCGGCCCCGGGCAACAAAAATTAGGAGAGAGGATTTCGACACATCGGAGTGATAAATTCTATATTTTTCAATGCCCTAACCAAACGTTGAAAACACTGCCTTACACCTGACAAATAAGATATGATATCATAGTGGGTGTAACGTTCTATTCTGTACGTATGTCTGCACCAAGTCTGTTATGTTTTCAAGTTGTGCCATTAATTTCAAAGCGGAATAAGAGCGCCCATGGAATAAATTATGTACGACATGCACAGATAGAGTTTCTCGTTGAACCGACTATCTCAATGAAGGCACCCTTTTAAAATGTGAACTGCAATTTGACAACGGGTTCAACTTTCAGCTGAACTCATATTTGATACCAACACGAGCTAAGCCTCTTGTAGCATTTCCAAGATTACAGCAAGACTTCGATCAGTAAATTCTATTTCCACTACTCACTGTACAGTTCAGCCAACCTTTTACCTTGATTAGTTACGGGCAATAATACTTTAAAACCCCAAAGTTTCAGAGAACAAAATTTGAAAGGAAGCTTTCCCAGTTTTATCTCGTCGATTAAACAAAACACCGTTTCCATCTTACCAAGATTTTGTTTTCAATAAAAAAATCTATTTTTAAGAACGATCTGTAACATGATTCAAACGCGTCTGTCAAATTTTAATCTCCTAATATGTTTTTATCAATTGGAGCACGATAGGCTAGGAAATGCCCCTAGGCTGTACTGTAAGCGAGCTCGTCTATATACAAAGATTTCATGCGATATTGCTTAGTAACGCCGGCGGCAGACGTGGATGTGCGCCCAGTAAACGCCACTCGAAGCAGCTTGGAACAAGACAAAGTTCTCGCGAATGACTTCGGAACGAATTTTTCCGGCTATATTTGTACAAATTCAACCGATCCTGCCTTTTCATACCGCAGTAATTGTTACTACTGGGGTAATGCATATCGTCGAACGGTGAACTGGAAAGTTTTAGCCCGATTTGGCGGGAATGATACTCTTTAAATTTGAAACGAAAACCTCGTTCTTGTTCTGACATTTTCGGCATGAGCCATTGTACTTTTTTTGCTGACGATGATTGAATATTAAATTGTCTATGACTGACATTGTTGATTGTAAGTACATTTTGTTTCCATTTGTTAATTTCATATCAGGAGAATAGCGGATGTTTTGATCCTAATAGTTTACATTTTGTCTGTTTGTCGTGAAAATGGACCAAGATGTATCGCCCAGTGTTTGCGAGAGATGTAAATTGATAATTGTTTACAGTAATTAGTTTTATCATCCGGATCTAAAATGAGGAACTCTCATCAAAGATGAATATATCACTTCCCCTTTCAACGCATTATTTCCTTTTAATGTGTAAATTTATTTGAATAAAGATGTAGGGCTCGGTAAACTATGCGCTACATCTTTTGAGAAAGTTAAAATGCCATTAACATTGACACTAGATTAAATAGCGGGATTTCCGGGAAAGTGCATGTTACATTTTTACCGACTTTTTTTCCAACCTCAAAGTCCGGAATGAGAAAATCACAAATCTGTCTGTGTGTTAGGAAGATGGACAGAAGTTGATAAATATGTACGCCTTTACCGAGAAAACTTGGAACACTTTTTCATGGTATTTGCTGCTAGCAGGGAAAGCTACTTCTCTTCAATTCGTTTGTCATCGTTAGTGTGTTCTATTTCCAATTGAGAGGGGACATATTGGACATGGGCGCCCACTTGATACATCGGCAGAACGCTCCACGGGGGATAAGTGATAGAGGTGTTCAAATTTATTGCACGTTGAATCATTGACAACTCGCAGAATCTAAGTTTCGATGAGGTCATGACCCCTGCGCCAAGAGCCCCGTCAAATTCGCGTCGCTGGGTCAGCGTAGATCACGCGCAATAAATAGTAAATTAACGCCCCGAGCTAGAAAATCTCCTCAACACAAAGGAGTGCTATGGGTAGTCAATTCAACTCAAACTGATTCAAAGATATCTCTGGCATAGTAGTCTTCCACAACTATAACAGTAGACTTGCTAGACACAGCAGTGTATAGACCCTGACAATCGCTCATGCACAGATACCGACTCGCCGATTGTTCTTGGGGCACAAGGCGTTAGGGAAGTTAATTGCATCCGTGGTGCGAATTCGATGTGTTAAAATATTTAAAATTCTATACAGGGTTGTCCCGTGTCCCCTTTCTTGCTATCCTAATTATGCGTTTTAGTAAATAATACATTTGTTAATATCTAGGATAATTTTACACTTTGAAAAATTGATGATTTTACCAGTTTTTATACGACATATTTCGCCGAATGTTTCTAATAATGTGCATTATCTTCTTAAAAACTAAGTGTTCAAACGATTGATTCCATTTGACTAATTTTTACTGTTTTATGTTCACGTGGCTGATTAGAGTATGTCAACAATGACAATATTCCAAATCTGTCGCATACAAGTTGTCATGACGTTTTCTATGCTTTTTCGAAGAGCGCGCGAAGCACCTAGTCGATCGCAAAGCAGCATTAAGCGTCCTTCCATGTCGTAGATAGTGTTTCGTATGGATGGGGGAGGGGTTTGGGTGGGGCAGGGAGGTACGGTACACATTGCTGGCGATGCATGCCAACCCGACTTGCCAGTCTGTGTTGTTTGGAACGTCAATATTGCCTAGCTTCCCGTGCGTCACACACTTCGTTGGTATAAACTTTCGCAGTCGCGCAAAGTCAAGCATCGACTTCCGTTTCCCAAATTCAAAGGAAACCTACCAACATCACGCACACCCTTTCATTTTTTTCAAATGCGAATCGGTTTTTTGCCTGCCATGCCTAATTGCTCCCTTAAATTGGCGGGAAACTGCGGAAAGGGGTGCAGAAACAAACCATTAATGAAATAATACATTTACCAATACGTATGTAAGGCTAGAACTGCAAGCTTTAATCTCCAATATAATTATAATTAAAACATCACAATACAATGCAAATGAAATATAAACAAACAATTGTCGGCTCGCCTCTTTGATCTTTTAGTGCAGCCCGTCTTACGCATTAAGTTATCAAAACCTGTTGACAAGCGCATGCGCAAGATAACTGAAAGAATTGTTATTGACTCCATAGGCTCGGCCCGTGGACTTATATCGAAGACTGGAGTAGCGGTGTCGTAAACCTGTCGACAGTTCGGCTTACTGACACTCGAAGCGCCCCGACGGAAGATCGACAACCTGTGATTGACGACAAGGAAAAGAAAGCGAGACACGTCCAAGAAGTACGCCATGGAGACGAGTCATTGTCTACCCTTCATGCCGTTCGGGTAAGTAAACCTTCAACAGACAAAAAAAAAGAATCATTTTTCAAAGTTGCATGGGGGAAACAGTTTCTTCGACCTGTTGTGGAGGGCAATATTGATTGTGAGAATGAGAGGGGTGTGGAAAACATTTAGGCGACTAATTGCTTGTGTTCATGGAAAGTGACTGCGTTTCTCCACTTCCAGTGGAAAGACATTTTTGTTACAATTACTGACCATCCTTTCAAGTTTAAGTAAGCAACTACTGTGGCGAGAAGAAACTGCGGTTCTGGAATTTTTTCCTTTCATTTTTCTTTTTTGTTAGACTCTCGTTTTAATTAGATTACACACTCCTTGACTAATTGAAGCCGACAAGTGCTTGGCAGATTCTACGCATATTTAATTAACGAGAGCGCCAGCCTTAACGTCTCACTTAAAGCATCAAGAAAATGGGAAACCATGGAAAAATGAGATTCGTCGTAACACGCAGCTAGCTGGAAGACATAGGCTACCACAACTGACACTATCTTTTACAAAGAACCAATGAAATTCTCGCATATGAAGAATTTCACTTCATATCTAGCACTGTGATAAAAATCATAATTTGGCAAAGATTTCCAACTCAGTTTGCGAGATGAGGAAATGGTCTGCGCTGCCATCGAGTCTCGTCAACCATTTAAAGGCGAGGTTGCATGGCTGATTTATGCCATTGCTCGATTTATAAACGCCTCCTTTTTGCCTTTTCCCCCTTCATGTTTACTTTAAGATAATAAAGTTCAAAAGTATAAAGAGATGTAAACACTTGCTACAATAAATATACCACATGTGGCACAACACAAACTGTTCAGATGAAGTTTTCGACGAAAAGAAACAAGATCCGGGATGTTAGCGAGATTAGCCGAAATCTGTTTTTAAAACTAAAAAACCTAAAAATAAGTCAGTCTAAACTAAATAGGCGCTCTACCGTGGTTTGGTGTTCGGTTGTCCTCTTTGCAGGTTAATATCGACTACCTTGGTCATTAAAAGCAAAATGTCGAAACGAAAAGGGAAGAAAATGATGCCCTCCTTTTCTTTATGTGGATTCGTGAAAAACTGAAAATTCGAGACAATGGAATTGTCGAGACGCAGATAAAAATGGCTCGGAAAGTTCGCTTAGTGAAAATAGAATAGCCTGGTTACCGGATTGCTAATATCATGAAGCAAAGATTACGCTGTTTCAGTTCATATTTCTTTTGTTGGTAGCACTACAGTCACTTCTGTTAGTTTCGTTGATGTTTGTTCACGACAAAGAAATGTGCGTTATCTCTATCGTAACAAAGGACAGGCTAGGCTCTGCAAATCTACCAGATACTAGCTCCTTTGCGAAGTAGTCTTTTTTATTGACCGCGAGCTCCCTGTGATCTCCACGACAATACTTCTCGCTATGTCTTATCGTCTTGTCTTTCTCGGCCCCAGAAATATGAATCAGAAACAAAAGTGAACTCCACATCGGTTTGGATCGCATCAACATTTCTGCTTCTTTTATTTCCGATTTTAATGTTCACCTACTTGAATCGCTCGTCAGGATCGTAACTCTGTTCTCGTTGACTTGACGATTTGGAGCCATGCTGCACTGTATGGTCATCATTACCGTTACTTAATGACAGGAAGAGGTGACAACACAGACTATGAGCAAAAACAAACCCTAAATAAATGAAAGTTAAAACAGTTTCAATTTTCTAGTTGAAATGGTGGGAACCACAACTCGGCATGCACGGAACAATGTGGAAGATGTCACAGAACAAACACACTATTTCTATAAAAATTTAATTCCATTGAGCTTTGGCATTATCTGTAAAAACAACAGCTGTGCTCGTAAATCAGGCACAATGGATTAATTTGAGAGAAAAAAACCGGTGTCAGAACAAATAGTTTGATGACTGAAAACATCCAGGGTACTAAAAAGACGTCCTGCTATAGCCATCGTAAAATGGATTAAATCGTAATTTTGCTGTGAAAATAAAACCATTCACTGAGTTGTTATTTTTGTAAAACACCGATTTTGCGTTTCTGATTTGTAATAATGGAAGCAAATGGCATTTTTCCCTGATAGGTTTACTTTGTCGCTTTTGAGAGTGTCTCCACCTGACTGTTGCCAAAACAATGGAGAGATGTGACACGGCTAACGGTCGGCTACCTCTACGCAGTTTTGTATTTTACAACATATCAAAATCTTCCACCTAAGAGTTGCTTATTCTTCAGTATTCTTTTACCGATCGAAAAAAGACATCTTTCTTCAATTGTGTTCTTTATACTTATAATAATCACACGTTTCCAGATGAGCCCACGAGTAGATTATCGCTGCCGAAAGGCAAATGGTGAGTTTTTCATTTTGAAACGTTTTCGACAGTTAAATTCTAATCGTGAATTGTGTCGATATATCTTTTAAAACTTAGCGAGACAGTTATTTTATGACAAATAACCGTGGGGCCACTCTAAACTTAAACAGCATTGTAATCGTGTGCACAGATTTTTACACCTCTGTGAAAATTAGGGTTTCTATCAGCGAGTACAACTGCCATCCCAAAATTTTTACGCTTGGAGATTTGAAATCTGCGGGCATACTCCTGCAAATACATATGAATTTCACTTTACTATCGAAAAACAATAGTATCTTCTTGGCTCTCAATTTTAAACAATATGTTTAGATGCTAAATGCCTTTATATCTTGGAAATATGACTTTGAGTTAAACACTGCTTTGAATTTTTCGTACAACATTAGGTTGACTAGGTTCAGAAAATGCGACACATTGCAGAGCAAATACGCCCCGTGTTTCATTCGCGTGGCTCTTTGTTGAGATTGTTACAGACATGATGTGCGGTGAGTGAGAAAGCAAACTGGCCGTGTGGTTTACCAAAGCTTTTAATTGGTCAATCACTCGACTTTGCATCTAAAATGTCATGAACTCTTTTTACTCTCCAGACTGGTTTATTTACGGATAAACATTTAATGTCTCATAGTGTCTAGATGTTGCTATCATTTTAATAATCAGCGATGATATCAATGATTATGATCTCTCTCTCTCTCTCTCTCTCTCTCTCTCTCTCTCTCTCTCTCTCTCTCTCTCTCTCTCTCTCTCTCTCTCTGAACTGTGCCAGTCTCCTTATTGATTCCAATACCTATCGAACTTATTTCTAAACGAACGCCGAAAAACAACTAAAGATTTATCCCTTCAGTTTAAGAAACCATGTTGTCGGTTCAATCGGTTTCCCCGCAGTGCTCGACATCCGGGCACTCCCGATGAAAGAGATCTTCTCCGTTGGAAATTTCCCCCGAAGTCTTAAACAGCTACTTTCTGGCTACTACGCTTTCACAGAAGGTTATTTTCGAGAGAGTGTATCAATCAACAAATAGATATCAAACGGTGAAAGAGATTCAATTTCACCATAGACGAGTCTAATTGAAATCCGAATAATACGACACGAACACTACGTAGGTTTTATTGAGACTATAAGCGCACGGCAACCATGCCAAACTTGGAGGTGAAAAAGAAGATAAAAAGAAATACTCCAAATCATAAAAAATTCGAGCTTATTCTCGCAGAATCTCCAGCCTGCCAGACGCGCATGTCTGCATTGTACACTCCTGTAGGTGATACGTTCCCGAGACAGCAAATGTTGACAATATCTCTGCTTGCCACCAGGTTCGATAAAACATACATTAAAATCAGAAACATAACAACAGAAGACTGCAACACTGAATTTTAAAGAAAATCGATATTTTACCTCCATTATACAACCCGCTGTAGTGCCAACAGGGTTGATGCATGTAAGAGCCACCGTTTCCGTCGTCAGAGTAACTAGATCTCTCTCCGAAAAGTTGACTACAACATAAAAGGTTGAGAAAGGCACGTGTAAATGTCTGATACGAATTGCAAATGACGTCAATAAAGCAAGTAGATCTCTTTTTTTCCGCTGAAGCCAAAAATCAAAATGATTAAAACTTTTACCATTGCATTGTACCCCATTCCCCTGTAACTAGATAAAATCAGTATCCGATTTATTGAAGGGCTAAACGCACTTTTCTCCAAGCAGAAAGACCAGCAACGTACAAAACCGAGCATTTGTAAAATGAGACACCTAAAATTGACCAAAAGAATCACCTGTTGTATCTCTGTAAAGATTTATGAAAACAGTGAGCTACTTAAGTTATTATTAGTATTTAAGTATTCAGTTCAGACTGGATAAAAGCCATCCATTTGACAAAAATTAACCGCAGTAAAACAACAACAAACACATAGCCCTAACAACACAAATACTGGAACAGTTACATCAAATTGTAATAAAAACTTCGTAACATGCAGTACAAAATCTGTTTTCTATGACATAGCAATCCAGGATAACGAACTTTAGAACACGATCGTCATAAGACTGTTGTCAAATCTATACACCCACGAAAAGAGACTATCAAGTGATTCTTTCCCTGAAAATTTGTCTGGAGAAACCCAATAAAAATTCAAGAAACATCTTCCTACAGCACAAAAGTGGTTAGAAAAGAACGTCTTTCGAATTTCGAAAGAGTCGTCAAAACTCAACATTCAGTCGACAAAACAGCTCTAATAGCATCTAATACTTCACAGCATAATTTGTCAGTCGTGTATAATGTGTTTATGTCTGTTTTATTTATTTATTTAGTTTCAGCTTATTTATTTGTTTCTCTCGGTTTGTTTATTTCTGCTTGACATGGCAGTGTATTGCAGTTTTTTTCTAGCGCACAGGGAAAAATAATAAGACACCTGATGTAAAACTCAATATTCCTCTGTATATGTACAGCATTGAACTCGTTTGTTCCCAATTAGGTTGTGCTCATCTCCCTTGTCACGTGACTTAATCGGTCTACACGCTTGAGCTCTGCACGAAATAAGAAAATTAGCTTGCAACAAGTAACGCTGATAGCATAATGGTTACAAGCATTGGGACCTCATTACGGCAATCTTTTTGTAGAGACTACCAAAGGTTTGAAATTCGACTATACAAACACCAAGCTGAAGAAGTTGTTTTTCTCAAAATTCCCTGTAATCTCCCTTTTAGTGTCATTATCCCCTCCTTTCACCTTTCCCTACTTTAAAAACAAACAACAAGAAGAAGAAAAGCCCGAGCTTAGCGATAAGTTGACCAATGCGGGTTCATATTTTTTACTATTGTTGAAGACGGCTGTATTTAATGGTCTCAGTGCGACCAATATTGTCGATTTCACAGACATGCTTAAGATACTTATCATGAAACGAACTTAATCCAAATGCCTTTGTGGAGGAAAGAAATTAACCATATACAACAATGACGCGTTAAAGATACACCGTTTCTCTTCTTCCCGACGCGACGATAATATAACAGCGTTTTGTGAAAGAGCTTTAACATAAACTGGTTATTGTCTATAGTCTGTATTTCGGTATACTTCACATTTATTAGCGACAGTTTTCAAACATAATGCAAAATAACCTACTGTGGAAATCAGATCTTCATAACTGATAAGAAATATCATCGGGCATATCAGATTCAACATTAAACTAGAAATCCATATTGAGTAACTGTTATTGCAATCTTATGGCGATTGCACAGAGTGAATATGTTTCAAGAGGGTGCCCCATCACAGTGTGTGTTCCAAGCCGTACAAGTTACTATCGTGGTCAACATGTGCATCAATTGTGACAGGTCAAGATGCCAATTAGCCGCTTAGACGAGCTTGCATGTGTTTAACCAGAATAGAAACAACCCCTTGAAAATCATCCAGGCTCAACTTCAGTCTCAACGTTTTATCCCCTTTCTTTGTTTTACAAGCAGGAATTTTGTTTGTCCATTTCAGAACCTGCCAAGCGTTAACCAAAAAAGACCCTTTTTTGAGTGGCTTTCGTGTTGTCCGGCATCAAAAATACACAAAGTGTCTGACATATGTATTACCATGAAAAGATGTCTAGAGTTTTTCTGGAGTGATTGAATCTATTGATTGGAGGAAGACACTCAGTATGATAAGAAAGTTTGGAATCTGACCTATATTTAAATGCCGAATGGTTCTTCAAGAGTCGGCACAGTAGTTTAAAACAACTAAGGCAGCAAACTTGCGAGAGCATGACAAAAATATACAGTTACTGCCGGTAAAGATCGCAAAAATTGGACTCAGGGTTCAGTCAAAAGAGATTTTATCGAAATGACATGCTCGTTAAAAAGGCAGCGCATTGTTAAATACAGCCCCAGTAAACATTCAGATTTGAGGCACTATGATAAAAAAATGATATGTAGAGGGGCTTTTAACGTTACACGATACCCCCAGGGTGTGTCACGTTTACTGTACTTTTAGTTTGGGAGAAAACAACACCCTCTCTTTATTTGCGGTATCAAAAAGTCGTGACATTCTCTGCCGAAATCGATAAATGATTTTAACACACTTTATGTATTTTGTGAAGGAAACGTTTGCTAGTCGATACCCCATCGCTGAATGATAATGAATAATACAAATCGCGTTATTATTCACTAAAAGTAAAAATGAGAGATCTTGTGTGTGTAATTATTCTTTTCTGTTCGCTTTTCTCAAGCGGTATAAAGACCTGTGTTGGTGCAGTCCCGCTGTCGGACAATGGGGCTACAGGAGCGCCCCGGGTATGTGTCTAAAAGTTAAAATCGAAGGGCTCAATTCTGCAGTGCGCCAATCGACAGACCAAGGGCACCGACATCGATAGTGGTTTCCTGTCATACTGCCCCGCCGTTCAATGCTTGCTGTTTGCTAGGAAATTTACAGAACAGAAAAAAGGTCCATTTTCTTCTTAGTTTGCAATAGGTCCAAGGACTAGAGCTTAATTTCAAAAGGGAATAAGCAAGGAACATCAGTACACCGGGATTTTTTTGTTACGTAAAAAATCACTTTCTGACCCCAGGGCTATTGGAGAATAACACGCATAGCGTGATTTCAAAGCGGGTTAGCGATCCCATACATAATAGAACAAATTTCCCAAGGACACATCCACAAAACTGAGATTTGTAAATCTTTTAGGTTTTTTAAAGTGTGCATAATTCCAAAACGAGCGTAGGCTGAAAGACAGATAAAGGTTAAGAAAGACGGCTAGACAGACAGACAAAAATAAGGGTTGGTAGAGACGAGGCAGTTGACAGACAGACAGACGAGGGCGGACAAGTGCTCAGTGCTTGATGGTTACACGGTAAGAGCGACGCGCCAAGAAGCAAAGAAGCCGACACGTGGTGTAGGTATGCAACCATCAGACGAATATTTACATATTATACATGTAGATCGGGTCATTTTTGATTATAGAGAAAATTGAGAATGTCCTTTGAGTAGCATAGAAACAAACAAAGCTTTACATTTATGAAAAACAAGATATTGTCGTGTGATATCTTTTATATGAAGGGGAAAGAAATTAAGAAATGGGGGCCTGTAGATGGCATATCCTTCATTATTTATTTTCTCAACACCGATTGGTGAATCACCAGGTGTTATATTCGGAGCAGAGTGCAAGTTGCGTACGACTCGAAGTGCGATTGTATTAGAGATAACGGACAAGGTTGAGAGAGAGCGACATTCGCACCTCGGCGGAACGCATTTCTTGCCGTGATCAACTACTGACCGACTGCGGATTTCTTGTTTCAATGTAAACGATGTCAGTTGTAGATGGGTGACACATTTGAAGACTTATCTCATCAGATTGGAGTCGTCCTTCTCTTGATTCAATGATGTCAACTACTTGGGACTCGCAAATGATAGCGCTAAGGTAAAGTATGGTATAGTGCCATGGTTGTGCAGATCTCACCACGAATATGGCCGACAAGCATACCCACAAACAGGTCGTAAGGCCACAAAGGTCTCGGATGAGAGTAATTTAGCTTTGTTGATGCGACCGTAGGAAAATTCAACGATTGAGAAATATCCAAGTTATTTACTTCAAAAAGAAATTTATCAATCTCAGGTCTCTTAATACCTTTAAAACTAATGTCAATTTTTTATTCAAGGCTGAAATAGGCCAATTTGTACTTTCAGTGCTAAAAATCGTCTTTCTTTTACATTACCGCATAACAGATGTTGCTACTTCAATACTGCCGGCCTCCAAAAAATGACACTCGCCATTACAATTGGTAGCTGAACAATTGTAGTGTCTCGCACATCCAATGAACACATCTGAATCTTTACGTCACGTGATATTGTCTACTAACCAATAAGGCCGATCGGAGAAATGTTCCTGTTAGGCGGCAACCTGACAGCCTCTGCAACTCGAAACATATTGGAACCAAATTTCTTTTTATTTCATCGGCGTCAGATCAAAACATAAAATGTCTAGGACCCATCAAGCCTACTCTCAGAAGCCATGTTACAGGCACACATTCCTCTTTGACCCGAGAGATCTTATAATGATCAGACACGGTATGCTCTTTTTCTGCGGAATAATAACAGTTGTTTTCAAGAAACCTGTCAATACATTGTTAGTTCCAGAGCGACATGTAGATTCGCTTATTTCCATAATAGTGTAGACAGGTGTGTCACACAGTCTCGCATATATAACTAGAAGCCATATTTTGTGTTATCAGCACTCTCCGAGGTGGACACTCGTTTTTAGCTTCTTTCATATCTTTAAATGTTTGAAAATAACTGAAAATCATATGTGTGAAAATGGCATTCAAATTTACCTAGAAATCTCCATAATTATTTCAATGCAAGTTTGTGTCGTAATATCTCGTACCGATGAGCTGTAATATCAGCAAAGTTTACGATTGTCTTTAACCAAGATAGCGCCATGATGTACATAAATGTAATTCCAGGCGTTCGATAAAGGTTTTAAACCGTACACAGTTCCTCGTAGTTCAATATGTAATCACTTTGCTCAATATGCTAAGAATAGAGGGGTACCGCTAAGCGACCCTACTTTTACCTTGATAAATTATTCTAGCCGCCGGGTGTAGCTTCACAAAACGTTCCTATCCATTTTCCACAATAGAGTTTTTATCTAACAATAATCGCTTCGAAATAAAAAAGAGAAGGAGTGGGACGAAGATAAACAACAAAAAACATGGACGTATGTAACGTTAAATAACATGGCAGTGCCAGTATTTAACCCAGACTTGTGTGCGAAATTCATAATCTCGATAAAAAGTTAACGGTCGGTATTTTTATGTTAATGAACCTGATGATGACGTCAGAATGCAGCGAGGCGGGACTCGTGGAAAACTGCTGGTATGGCAGGTAGCTTTCCATCTGGCACAATGCTGGAAGCGTGGCAACACGATGTAACCACACCGCGGGGAGCGATTCTCAGACCCGTGCCAAGTTGACAGACAATAGCCACCGAAAAAAAACACAGAACGATAAATTATTTTATAGAACAGTAAAGCAGGGTGGACAGAAGCCTGAACGAGTTTACCAATAAAATGCTAATGTGTACACCTAAATGCCTTTGCAACTGATCTGATTGTCTGGGTCGCACTAATTGCTTTTGGTGTCTGAATGAAGACAACTTCAGAGTGTGTTTGCTAAACAGTAGCAAGCTCCAGAATTGGACACTGAATGAAATCTGTTTTGCAAATCGTAAACGCAACATATTTCTAAAATTTTAATTCTGTTAGTCTCTGTATAACCCATCGTCGATGATATAAACCAAGTTCATATTCGATACGCCGCCTTTGGAGTTCAAAATTAACAACCCCGCTCCCTTCTCTATCGCCTGGGAGGATCGTTGAAGGATAGGTATTGGATTGGTAATCGGAGATAGTGTAGACTACAACTCTTCATTCACTCTCATAACGCCTTGTTGACCCTTGTACTATTCATTAATAACTTACATATTTCTCAAAGAAGCGTTCATCAATGTTTAGTAGTTCTCATATCAGTTCTTGTTAACACTGACTACTCACACGGTGTGAGTCTCTCGTTGCTCTTGAGATGATTTTCCAAGTGAATCAGTTTTTTCAGATAAAACCGATAAACAACCTGGCAGTCCTCAGTCTCTGGTTCTCGCATCAGTGGTTGTTGACATTGGCTGCTTGTGTAATTGTAGTCCTTTGTTCTCCTGAAAGTTGTGCACAGTTAGTCAATTTGCTCAGGAATAAAGGTGATAAAACCTGCCCCTTAAAAACAAATCGTGAGACTACTTTTGCTTTCTGTTACGCAATTTAGAAAAATATGAAAAAAATCAACCCACACATTTCTGAATATCAGTGGCTTGGAAGCCCTTTGTAAACCTATAGTAGCGGTTACTCCCCTCTAGCATATGCAAATAGAATATGTTTACATGTGACCGTCGCTGTACACGCAGTATTTTCGATAATGGTCAAAATCCAAATATGAACAATTAGCACATGAAGATGTTCGAATCCCTGTCTATAAACAGCATATTAACGCCGCTGTGTTTGATTCTTGGTAGTATTTAACGCTTTGGCAAATAAAGCGACGATACCAGTAACTAGGTTGCCGTGTCGCTCTCAAAGACTATTAAAAATACCAAAAGTGGGAGGAACGCGCTCTCTGATGCACTCAACCGTAAAGTATTCGTGGATAGTTAAAGTCAAACGCCGATGAGAACTCCACATGTCCTCTCTGGCATTATATCATATCGACTGTCAGGAGGCTAGTTCAATATCACTGACTCGGTAGACTTCTTGTCCAACTGTATCATCAAATCAAACTCTGAACAAAATTTGGTCCAACGGTACATTCTGGAGGAAGTAATGTTCAACAAACACATGTACCGTCATCGGTGTGGCTGCTGTGGTCGTTACAATGCTAATGAGACATCAAAAGGTGGCAAAAATCAAGCCAAGTACTCGCTCACATTCCGTCCCTTTCAAAGGTACCACGGGCCACTTACTTCCTGACTTAACTCTGCTGATACACACCCCTATCCGCAAACCATTTTGTTTTCATTCAATGGCCAGGCATTCAAAGCTATCAGGATTTAGCAAACGATGATTAGGGCAATTTGGAGCTAAGAAAACGAACAAACACGATGTTTCCAATTGATTTGATGTTAATCCAGGTGAATTTTTCAAGACATCAACTTATATCATGATCAGACGCATTTGTGATTTTACCAGAAAATGTATGCGGAAAGTGTATATGGAAAGCAAATGGAACTGGAAAGGTGCAAAACGTTCAGCATTTCTTTCAATCTTTGAACTTACCGACGGTGGATTATTATCATGTTTTATTATTACTAGTTAATAGAGCTAACAATTGACATCTTGTGAACTTTGAACGTTAAAACATTATTGAATCACGTGGTATTATCACATTTCTGTTGTGGTGGTCGCAGGTGTGCAAACTGTTTCTCCACGATGTTCGGTTTTTAAACCTGAAAAGTTCAAACAAAAAAAGAGTCACACTGCGCGTGTAACCTCTGTACTTGAACGAGCTTTAGCCAGGATGTTGTTCGCTAAATCTTAAGAAATCGAAGCGCTTTTGAAAAGCTTTGAGAAGAAGGTGCTCACTTGGCCCCTTACTTTAGCAAATTTGGGCCACAATTCCAATTTCGAGGATGAAACTGACAACATGGTAGCTGTAAATCAAATGCTGATGATTCCAATTTCGAATTTTCATTCAAACAGTTACCTCGTACAAGACATTAATGGGGCTTAAAAACACCTCGCCAACGGAACACATTTTTTTCAAGTGTGGCGAAGACGACAGGTACAGACAAGATGCTGGTGTTGTTCTGCAGTCACTTGTTCATAGCTGGGCGCGGAAGTGAGAGAGTGCACTGCGTCTAGTGGAGCTCCGGCTATTAATAGCAAGACAATCAAATAAAGACCCTCTCGCCGAACTCCGCCACCCAATTATCAGCCATTGTCTTGGTGTCATTGGCTGTAATGTTCTGACCAGGGGATTACAAGGGTTTTTGACATATGCCAAACAAAAGAGTACACGTTTACTGACAATAGAGCTAGGCTGGCTGACCCATATGTTCATCTGAGCTCTGGCTCGGCTACTACAAACATGGTCTCTTGCTCTAGCGGCTCGGATATTAACACTTCGCCAAGGTAAAAATTGTTTACGACCAAATTGGAAACGGAAAGTGATCACCGGTGAAATGTTAGATGACTACCGAAGGTGTTCGTCTCACGACCCTTTCTGTTTTGTTAATTTTTGACTATACTTTTTGTTTCTCTGTTGTTTCCCACCGTGATTTAAGTACCAGCAGATTTTTGACGTGAAAACATTTAAGTGAGTATATTTTGTAAATTTTCTTTGTTTTCTCTTTCCCCCCAGATTCGCGATCGACTGGCAGTCTCGAGCCAAATCTACTCAGCTAGGCACGATGCCACCACCGCCGCTACACATACCCCCATCTCTCCACCAACCCCGCCTGTCGTCCGCGATTGATCACGTCAGAATGGCACACATGGCTCCAATACAGCCCCGGCCGCAACTCGCAGCGATTCGCTCGATGCCGTCGCCAGCCATCGCTGGGCAAAGAAACCAGGCTGTAAGACAGGCGAACGCAGCGGCCGCAGCAGCAGTAGCGGCGGCTGTCTCTCAGCACCCACCGCCGATGACCATACCGTACCCGTTACCGTCCCTATTCACCCAGGCTGAAATCGACACAGTTCTTTACGGGTATGTGAAGAACCCGTTCAATGAACAACTTCCAGGACATGCACTATCTGGTCTTGGGCTGAAGGAAGATGGTGAGTTTTTTCGTGTGTTTATATATTTATATTTACAAAAATTCCACATCTAGAATTCGTTCACTCTTTATTTATAAGCTGTGGCTCAATACACCGTTTTCTGGCGAGTGTACCTGTTTAAAAAGTCAGGCTAGTATCTTGTCCCTTGTGTTGACTAACAAAGGCAAACAACCGCTACAATGACCCACAAACAAAGGGTTACTACTCGTACGCAAATCGTCTTAGTGTATTCGAAAGTCTCAAATACCACTCAATGACATTCCTACCATACCTCCATGCATTCGAAATGAGCCAGGTACAAAACTATCTATTGAAGATACCTTCGATCGCCTTCCCTTGTCTTTGAGGATTTGGTTTACGCTATGTATCGCAGCGATTTGGTTTTAGTCCACTACGCGTGCAGCTTAGTGACCGCTATCTGAGATAGGGCAGTCTTTCAGTTTAAGAAATGCGAACAACATGGAAAGTTGGGCTGTGAATGTTTCTCTTAAAAGCTGCCGAAAAGCAAATAAATACGACCCTGTTGCAGGGGAAAGGCAACTCTATTGCCAAATCCGGCGTTTGTCAGATATTGTTCAGAGTATCTTTCCGCGATTCTCTTACTTTTCTTCTCGGAATCTTACTATTTACGCCTCAGTCTTTTTGTGACAATAGCTATTTTAAGACCAGACCTCGACCGTACCATATGTCAGATTATCTTTGGCCGTCTCGAACGCGAAGGCGTAAAGATTTTTGTTATTTGACATACATGCCCACGCTATTCTCATAGTGTGTCCTCCTTATTTATCACTATGGTGAGTAGAGGCACATCATCCCTCCTCAATTGTATCCGTATGTGTCTCTTATTGTCCTATGTATGTGTCTCTTAGTGTCTTTATCCGGATCTTACTCCTTGTGTCATAGGCTACCTCATCCTCTGTTGCGTTTCATAAAGCGAGCTCACGGCGTCCGTGCTAGGCTGAGCGTTTCCAAAGCTCGGTAAATTATAAGGCTATTCCCATACGCATGTTCAAATTAAATTATAATGATTACAAAAAGGGTATCATTATCGCTCCTTATCGGGTTTGGCTCCTCCAGCTAATCGAGTCCAGTTTCATCAACTCGGCTATCACCTTCGCAGCACAACAAAAGCCGCGTCGTTATCTTTTTCACAGGTGGCAAAGACTTGTCTCTTCACACCTCCTTCACTGTTGTCGTTTTCATTGTCACACTCGTCGCGGGTGTCGGTTGCTCACACAGGCAATGCAAGCGAGTCTAGTTTCGACTTTTAACAAAGAAAATAACGATAACAATGTGTTTCGGGTTTTTATTTGTAATTTTTTTATTTAAAATTTGCCGAAGTTGCATTTTGTTAGCATTTTTGTGTAAAGAAAGAACAGAGTATATAGATATGTACTCGAACCACGTCGCCAGCGGTCTTCGTAAAAGTGAATGTAAATAAAAACAACTTTTGTTCAATGCACAAAACCGTTGATTTGTGCTTTTGAAGCGCCAGATTCAGAGGTAGCCGAATCTTTGAACGAGACGAGGCGTGTTTTTCGATGGGTGTAGTCAAGTTCCTGAGAGCAAAGATATATAGGTTGGCAAATAAAGTGTATCCCTTGTAGAAACTACCCACGTCACGGAACTCTCAAGACGCAACGGTCTTTTCTTTTATACATACTTTTGGCAAATCACTACCCTGAGTTTAATTGCCCGGTTGTGAGAGTCGTTTTGCAAGGTTGAGCGCGCATCGAGGCGACCTTCGTTTATTTTCACGCAAATCCCGCTGTTACCGTAATTAACTCAAATTTGAAAGAAGTAAGAGAGATTTTGCACTGTACTACGACTAGTATTATTTGCTGTTTGTGTGGAGTCTTTGTGCGCGGTTTGTCCGCTCACGTAATCGCTGCGTTGTGACGTACAGAGGCGGAAAATTCGATTCCACTCCAAACCTGCGCACATTGTGGCAAATCCTTCTATTTCCGCTGTGAAAACCAACCCTCCTCTCGGTTCTTTAGGGGTGCATAGTTCAAACCTCAATGGCCGAGCCTTGCAGTCAAAAGCATTGTGCCGGGCTGTGTTAGAACACAGGGTCCGTCTTAAACCCTGTGATCGGTTGGGTTTTCTTTTCTTGACGAGTCATTGACAAGCTCTGTTTGTCTCCTTTGTTCCTGTTCAGTTACTCGCGTGTATTCTTCCTTTTCACTGAAGGGGGTCTGGTAATCCTCAATTCTTTTCACAGATTATCAGTACTTTTATGTGCTTCGCGGAAAGGTCTCGTTCTTGATAGCATAATAAACCTTTTCCCACATCTCTCTCTCTCTCTCTCTCTCTCTCTCTCTCTCTCTCTCTCTCTCTCTCTCTCTCTCTCTCTCTCTCTCTCTCTCTCTCTTATTTCCCACCAACTACCGATTATTTCTCTTCGCCTCCTAACAACATGTTTTGCACACTCAGTCTATATGGACGAATAATTGCATTAGTCGGAAGGATGTTGAAATTTTAAATGGATGTCCTTGCAACTTCGTCAAGTTTCTTTAAGTTTCAATTTCTTGGCTTTTACAATAGATTCTGCTTGTCAAAGAAGTACATGTGACTTTCTAGCGCACCCAAATATGAGAGTTATCATCATTAATGTTGTGGTTGTTGTTTTAGGGGGGGGGGGGAGTTCTGCACATTCAAATGATAACCACTTCACAGAAGTACTACGCTTTCACATGGTTCAGCTGTAGAAACAAGTTTTCTGCCTTTTGGTTGCCGTCTGTGCACAATACACGCTGCAAGGCAGTCACTCCCTATTATAACCCAATATACACTACGCTACGGGCAAGCAAAGCCGACCAATCACAGCGATATCTATTCTATTCTATTCATCAGGTCTAATTTTTTGTAACGTCAACAGAGAGCACTAGAAGCAAGTTAAACCATTGGCAAACGTCGTTTCAGAGAGACAAGCCAGTAACATTCACTCTGGATTCTTTAGGTTAATAGGCGGATCTACTCCGCGTCTTAATCCACTCTTTGTTAATCAAATATCTGTTTCAGGATCACTTGTGCTGTACCGTTCCAAAATCAACAACAAAAAGCTGTACACAGACACCATTTCAAATACTGATGTTCCAAAAACAATCTACTGGAGAAATGGGGAAGCGTTTAGGGATTTTTTTTGACCAAACAACCGCAACAGATACCTCCGACGCGAGAACGTCAAGCACTTCTCCAGTGGTTCAGAAAATCCTTTGAGAACATTCTATAGAGTAACGCACGAAGTTTTGTAAGTTTCATTCTGCTGCGTGCAGGTGTCTGTGTAGCAATACAGAGAGATTGGACAGCGGCCGCATCATGCGTTCAAGACAATTTTATATCTGCTCTCGGAGCGACAATGACCGCCGTAACCATGTGAATGTGAAAAGCGATCGCCAGACTCATGCTCAAAACATACAAACGTCACGATTTATGAACCAGCAAGTTTTGAAGAAAGGGACTTCTGAAATAAAAAAACTGGAACACGCTGACATATTTTCAAACCATGCCGTGCCACAGAAAAACCCAATTCTAACTAAAAAGTTTAAGCGATTTACAATACGACGTTAATTATCCAAGAATAAGTCGAGATCATAACCGCTACTTGAAAGATATAACTGTACATCGCTATTTGCAATATGGTGTCATGGTGTAAAGCAAATTCACAAAGCGTTATAGAAATGTTTGGTTTTATTGAACGTTCCTTCAATTCCCATCTGCCTAATAATGACAGCTTTCATTCCATGAGCGGGTACCAGGAAAATTAGACGGAGTAAAACGCTCCTATTATGTCACTTCATAACTTTCCACCGGAACTGTGTTTGTCATGTGATGGGGTTATTTCTATAATATCAATCCCAGTGTAATGCGGTTAGCGTCACACATTATATGATTTCGCTTACTTCAATTTCGATTTTATTACTCCAATAAGGTTACCGAACTCTTAAGGTTAACAGTAGCTTTAATATTTAGGCATACAATTTTTTTTCAGTTTACGAGCTATGATTTAGCCTTTTATTTTTCCTTGAATAGTCCTCAGACGCTCCGATGTCAGTTTCTGTCGTCAAGTATATCTTTCCCACGTTAAAACGAGGCACTTGGGAACAGATTACAACCTTGCTGCGCTATTGAACACCTGGCGCGCGTTGGGGATGATATCACTGCCCGGTGATTTAAACAGCCGCCATGGGTGCTCGGCTTTGGTGTGATATAGTTTTGTCATCGATGTGTCGATTGTTTTAGCAATTTGTTGAATTGACGGCGAGGAAAATTACAGATCGACGTTTTTTGGCTGTCATCATTTAAATTTATCGATTTTTCACATTCCGAAGACTAATATGTCTTGAGTGGGGATCACTGGAAAATTGAAAGTGTTCACAATAAGGTTTAGTGCTGCAGGTAGCTTGAAATTTTTCAAGGTAGAATTTCCCATACCCGTACCTTTTCTACCCTGGTTAATCGCTGCATGTCGATCGCAGGGTTTTGGTGTTCAACTACAGAAGACAATAAACATACGAAAAATACCGTGCCAGTGCCAAATGTCCGATCGCTCGCTCCTAGTGGACCGCCAGAATCCATCAAAACAACAAAAAAGCCGAAATCATGAAAACTTAACAGTTTGATTTGACGCAAATAAAATCCTTGAGTAAACTGTTGTAGTTTTTTATTTACATCGTTAATATGAGTAATATCTCACCGTCGACTGCAAAGTCATATTGTCGCGACTGCCTCCTACTTTGCCGTTCAAAATCATCGCTCCCTTGATACCAATTCCACCCAACTCACTGCACGCGACCTGTTGAATGAAAAGAAAAATAAACCGTAAAACTCACCAGCCCTCATAAAACTCTATTCAGTTTCCCCTTCTCTCTGCTTTGTTCGTCGAGTCCGTGCTTGTCTTTCACTCTTCTCGTTTTCAATATGTTCCCATCTCTCCAAAGTGCGACTCAGATGAGATTACGCTGAGAAATTATCGGGCAAATAAAACTACTACAATTGTTTTTAGAGGCAGGGGCAATATATGCTCCCTAAGAAAACGATGGTTTAGTGCTGCAATGGTTATGGCAGGTCTACAGCCTGGTTTGAAGTTTCTTTTTTCCTCGCGAAAATGGCTGAAAATTATGTACATCAATATGACTTTCTCACAACAAGACTTCTCAGGACAAACTCAATAAAGTAGATAGGCAGTCTATACATCATCGTTGTCACCTGAGTGCTGACCATGTAATTGTCCCAAAACAACATCAAGATTTTATAATATATATATATATATATATATATATATATATATATATATATATATATATATATATATATATATTATATATATATATATATATATAAAACTTAACATATATACTTGAAAACAAATGTGTCTGTTTAGACCGTGAACGTTCAGGAAAATATGCTATGTTATTGAAAAGAAACTAGAACTACTTAAATTGACGTTTTGGTGTTGTCGACTGCATTTTTGCCACGGGAAAGTTATCGCCTCTATTTGGACGTGGCGCAAGGGAGCCGTCTACTATTTACACACATTCGAGGGTTTGTTTTAGACAGCGGATGCGAATTTAAAGGAGGGGTGGATTAGTGCCCCCTCCACCCTCCTCGCATTATGTTGACAGAAATGAGGCTGGGCATTGCAGAAATGCTCGCGACGTCCTAAGTCATACAGAAATTCAAGAAACTATGTTAGTTATGTCCTTGGCGGGCCTCAGCACTGCCTGGAAAACCCCGCTAAAGAGCGACATGGGTGACTATGAATCAATCATTTGTATTCTTTTAAGAGTAAAACAAAAACAAAGCAAAATAGACTTGTTTTGATTTAATTTCGCCCATGTCACTACAATAATTACGCATGGGCTCTCAGAAAAACACTAGACCCGGGGTACTATTGAGTTGTGCGTGACTTGAATAGATAGACAGAGCGTTCTGTTGAGAAAGCCGGACAGAAAGGGGTCGCCGCGCTGCCCATCAAAGGACGATACTTGCAAGACTAGCCGTGATACTGCACAATGAAAGTGACAGACGGGTTAACTGATTTGCTGACGGCTATACCAATGTCGTCGCGCCTTGAACCACCAGTAATCTTTCTATTTTTCCACCGGGGCTGTATACTACAGCTCGGTGATTGCCAAACCAGTGCAGAGAAACAAACCGATCTCATACCCAATGTTTGCAGAACGCAACATGTTGTACCGTTGTGCTAATCAATGCAATCAACGCCCCGTGTCAACAAACAGAGCATCTGTTCCGTAGAAAGATTTTCATACTAAAGTGACGTTCAAATACGATAATCAGACACGGAAATGATCAGACAATTACAGAAAAAAGGACATAAGTCAATATAATTTAATCTAGCTGCGCATCAGTGTTATTTTTTCTTAAATACAAATTAATATCGTTCAGGGGCGAAGAATCGGAAATTGCAAGTACGGCTGCAAATAGTGACACACTTTTATTTCTCCCATTTTTTAGAGATTCAAAACAAATGTTTGAAAAATTCTTGTCTTCCGTCGGAAATTAATTTTACAATTAACACTATAAATCAATGGCAAGGGACTATCTATTACCCGGCTGAGAAACTATGTTTTAAAAAAAAGGCATACGTTCAGATGCGTCTGCAAGACGTTATGCGAAATGGATTCGTTGAGAGACAAATCATGTAATCGATTGAGTTTTCGAATTCCTCAAAATTGCGCCTAGTGAGTGTATTTGAGAAAATGTGCCATGTGGTTATTTTCCAAAGAGGATAGGGGGTTTCTGCAAGTATACCAGCAATATTTTTCAGAAGTGATTCACTTTTGGATTAAAAAATGGACTTAAATTTTGCCGCAGTTTCACGATTAAATTTTGAACCAGAACCTATGGTTATATTGTTCCGGCTTGATGCGTGACGTATACATGTCCAAGAAGTAGTTTTTATGTGTCCTCATGATACACAAATATAGATCGCTAGTGTTGCTTTGAAAAAGAATAGTTTTACCCGGTGTACATGTTTCATTGTATTTTTTGTACAACACTAAAGAGCAATTGATGTTGAATTCATGACGCTATTTTTGCGTGCCCTCGCCCCGCAAAAATCCAAAGCTTGATTGCACATTGTTTGTTGGTAGAAATCATGATCATGGTCTGTACCTCTGATGGGCCATAAATCCATTGCGCGCGTTCAACGTCAGAAGAGGGTAGGTAAAGTCCCCAATCTCTTAATTACGTGGTTTAGTTCAAGGTTATGCACGCAGAGAGCTGTCATAAGCTCGAGTAGAAAAACCGTTTAGACAAGAGCCAATCCGACATAATTTAGGGTTCACCAAATTACAAAAAAACGAATAATCGAAATAGGTCCAGGCAAGTACAATGGAATCGTTTCGGAGGGGGGACTACTGTCAACACTGATTATAACTCAATCGTTCGACATAGCTCTTCCGTTTTGTGTGAAATTTGAAAATAATTGAACGGTGTTTATTTTGAAAACAAGAAGGTTACAGCTTTCATATTTTGAAATTTTGTGCTTTTGAAGTCCAACGGAAGGAGATCGATACGGTCGTGATAGAGAAAGCGAACGGATTGCTAAAGAAAGTCGGCATCGTCTGACAGACCGTTTTTTCTTCCGTTAAAATGTTTCTAAATTGGCATTTGAAAGAGCTTTCCATACAAAGGATAACGAGTTTGCTTTCTTGAAAACACCTGATCAATTACTATCGTTTAAATATCGTGCTTTTTGGGAAATACTTTCTTTAAAATGAAAGGTTATGTATTGTTACGCCTACAGTGCAGGCCTGTTAAGGAGATATGGTGAGTTTTAGTCGGTATACAGCCTAAGCCAAAACGGTCGCGCCCACTTATAATGGAGTTTATAAATTGCCGGTGTTAATAGCCAAGCCCGTCGGTTGTTTGTTTACAGGACTCACTCTTTCTTCTTCTTACCCAGGTCTTTCTAGTCGACCTCTGTCGTTGAAAGTAGGGGCTTGCACTTGTCTCTTTTAGAGCTTAGCCAAGCGAGAAATTACAAACACATAATAATTGCGAGTGAGTTGCTAAATAGGCTTGCAGGCTATGCACGGGTTTAGACGGAGATTTGTTTAAACTCTGGCGATTTGTTTCGATACCGACAGAGCGGGGTTACATAAATTGTAGGGCGGCACAGACCCTGCAACGGATTCACAAGGTTTCTTTGCCTGCAGGCATTTGGAACAACGCCCATTGCAATATGATTGGAGGGGGTTTAGAGTACGGCTCTGGTTGCTTAGAAATGCCACCGCGCGGGCTCTGGTTGGCTACAAATCATGGCATTTGACATAATCCGGGTCATTGACGCAAAAAGATTATATTTTTATCCGTAATCTTCCATTTTCAGATTATGATCCAACAAGTGGTAATTCCATCAAAACGATAAATGCTACCTTAACCTAAGCCGGTCTTTCATAAAGTACAAAATATTACGATTTAAATGGAATGATACCTTAGATGTCCACTTAGTCAATTCTATTGTCGTCTGCAACTCCACTGCGCACCACATGGTGCGCACTGATAAGGATTTTTTTTTTCGATATATATTACGTTCTTGTTGTGCTTACAGGGAAGCATTCTAAATGTTGTAAACAAATGAGCATAAAATAGCAATGATAGAATTCTAGTATGGTACAGACGACTCGGAAGATCAACCAAACCGGAATTTAAATGAGCTAAACTTTCGATGCCGCGTCTTTAAGGTAGAATGCGCGTCAGGGAGAGATTTTTGACTTTCAAACTTTTACAATACCTTTTGGTCCAGAACTTTTGGGAGGGGTTCATTTTGAAGCTAATGGAGAGAATGAAGTATTCCCGGCTTATCTTTGTGACAATTTGATCACCCCGTTTTGTTAAAGACAATGATGGCTGCCATTTTGAATTCAACTATGGGTAAAAACATAATATTGGGTATTTTTATTTCTCCTGGATCGAATTTTTACACTGTGACTCCAGATTTTTGTATTGATTAGAAAAGGAATGGTTTAGGGTTTCTGTACGGAAAGTTTGAGTGAGAGTATAAGTCTTTGAACTTCAAGGCGCTCAATACTTTAAAAGTTTATGCGCTCACTTTTTAGTCCCCCTCTTTCAGTGGAGCATGTGTGCGTTTTAATTCGAACTATTCTCAAATTTAGTCAAGATGTGTCTGTTTCTTACCGCTTGACTGGGAATAAAATACACCTGTATTTTAATGTATATTAATTGAACTTTTAGAACATTTAATTTGAAAGCGATCGTGTTACTTTAAGTGTCTCTTATTTTTTAAACCGTGATGATTCATGTTAGAGGTCTGAGTATAACCACAAAACCACTGATTCTTCGTAGTAGTGATCTAACAACAGTAGCAACAGTATCAACATTACCTCCACCACTACTGATAAAGATGTCGTTAATGACGATATCAATAATCATCATCATCATCATCATCATCATCATCATCATCATCATCATCATCATCATCTTCACTGATCTGACTGATCTTAGCAAAATGATGTCTGCAGGAAGCGACCCCTTCTATTATACCTTCATAATCTGAAACAATGAAAACAGAACGTCTTCGCCTTCTGAGTAAATTTACCATTTAATGTTCAATTTGTGTGTTTCATTTGTTGTTTGTTTTTTTTGTTTGTGGAGTAAAATGAGACTCTAATGATGACGTCAACAAACACTCTTCTCTGAGTGACAACCTTTCCACTCCATGGTTTGCAGAAAACCCTGTAATTTGTACAGGCCATCGAACTCAGACCTGTATGTATGTATGTACATGTGTTTATATGTATCTCTGATGCACGCATGTCTTTACCTTTCAGTCTCTTAATCACTTCAGTCTTCAAGGTCAACTGTGTCTTCTCATCAACTAGTTATAGTCTTGTCTTGTCTGTCTCCCATCAATCTACCTTTGTCACAGTCCTTCCCCCCTCTCTCTCTCTCTCTCTCTCTCTCTCTCTCTCTCTCTCTCCCCACAATACTTTCACAGCAATTAAAGTATGACAATCCAATTGAAGCACCCGTCAGACAGACAGACTCAAGTTGTAATTATTCCCGGTGGTCGCCCATACAATCGTTAATACGCCAACGAAACAAACTTATTAGGGAGTAAAGCTTTGGACAGTATGGACCCCGTTAGTAAGTAATTTAAGGCAGTGTTTATTTAGCTCTCGTTGTTTTCACCAGATCACGAAACCTTGGGATCGGTTTAATTAGAAAAAAGCAGAAGTCCCGCTCCCCTTTTGATCCCAATGTTTTTCTAGTCCTGCTACTTTTCTGTGACTTTTTATGTGTCTCCGAAACCCGGGGGATTGCCTAAAGCTACATCACAATACGTATGAATCGTTATCATGGATATGCAAATTATTCTAATCTGGTTCGAGCCAGCATGAACCGAGCTCTCTCTCGTCGGTGTCTATTTCGGCGCTCCGTGATAAGACAACGCCAGGAGCGCTGTAACTATTGGTTGGCAATGTTATCGTTTGTTCGGGTTATCTGTATAGATTCAACATTCCCCGCGACTCAATAAAAACCCATTGGTATGTTCTCTCTGTATCGTCCGTAACCGTATACCAATATGACGTTCCTGTACTTTGTGCTATCTCTGCCAATGTTCTTGCTGATAACATAGATTTTTACTGAGGCGTACGCCACGCATCGAAATCTGGGATGTGTCCCCTAAACGAGTTGTATGGCTTTAGGGGGAAGAGCGCGCCATTTGGATAGATCGTCCGAGATCTTGTGTCGGCTGATTTCACTTTAAAATTCACAAACAAATGAAAAATTCAGCAGATATCATTTTTCAACATTTTGAGCCTCTTTTTAATGCTTCTCTGCCAGTAAAAAGATCTTGAGTTGCTACACTTCCTTAAGAACTTCCCGACTTTTTCAGGTCTCAAGAACCGCTGGGTAAAATATGTATGACTCTCCGATAAGTTCTGCGTGTTAGATAGGAAGTGCACAGCACATTCAGCAAATGTTGTTGTAATATTGCCATAGTCAACAGTCAATTGGTATTGTAAGCTTGATATGTCCATATTTGGAGCGACTTCTTTCATGCATTAGCCCTTTGAGCTCTGTAATTGTCTCCCGCCAAAATTTTAGTGCAAAATGTTTACCAATTTGATGAATTTTCTGTTATTTTTTGATAATTTTGGACCAAATGGACATCACATTTCAATGGCTACAGTTTTTCTTAAAACTTTGGCAAAAATCTGAGAAAAATTTACTGGGGTTTATTTTATAAAGGGGACAAAAATAGACTTTGGCGCTCAAAGGGTTAAAATAACTCAGAGTTTTGTAATTCAAACAAATGGCGGTTATTTTCTCCCTCAATCTTTGTAGAACTGATGGCGTCTTCACTAATTGATCTGGCTGTAGGTCAGGCGATGGTACCTCCCCCTTCATCAACCTTTGTCCGCGTCTTCCCAAAAGACAAAGGAAGAATAATGAAATCTGGTTGAAAGCCGTTCGCTATATTCATCATTGTGAAAACATTGTTGACTCCATCAAGTACCTTTACGCGGTATTCAGAAGCATATTCAGTCGAAAATAGAACAAAATCTTCTACTATGTTTTTGCTATTTGACTCCAGTATCTGAATCCAAATCGTGTTCCATCAGCTACCTCTTCATCTCTTTACGATCAGTCTATACGACTATCGCTGCTATCTATAACGTTTTCTCTTTGTTTTGTTTTCGTGTCGTATCTTTTCATTTTCCCCTCTATTCTCTCAAATGGCAGTAATGTCTCCTCATTTGCCAAGTCCCTCTTTGGTTATGTGTACATTTTTTCTTTTCTTTCGGTTATTCTATTTCCATATAGTTCGTCTCATATATTCTTACCACTCCTACCCTCTCTCTCTCTCTCTCTCTCTCTCTCTCTCTCTCTCTCTCTCTCTCTCTCTCTCTCTCTCTCTCTCTCTCTCTCTCTCTCTCTCTCTCTCTCTCTCTCTACTCAGAACAACATTCACATTCTCACATTCTTGAACGTTCAAACAATTCCAATTCGGATTACGAGGATTAAGTACACATTGGATAATTGCATCCTCGCCCGCCAACGTTCACAATGAATCGACGGCTATTGTAAAAGATTTTTATAGTTTCTGAGCGTTGACAGTAGCAGCCATCAAGAAGTTGTGTTACTCTGTAGATTGAAAACGCTTGATGTTGTCGAAGGACTACATGTTTCTGCCGCCGGCAAGCTGTTACCTCTTGAATTTAAGATTTTAACTGTATTATTGTTCAAGATTTTTATCCGCGTCCTTTATCTTATATTGATTTTTTTCAATACTTCTTGCTCTAACTTCATCGACGAAAGTAAGTTTAAAAGCGCTGCAAACATTGGCCTCTTAAATATTTCCTTTTTGTCTATCCTCTCTAACGGCTGCCTCTCTATCTGTCTCGCTATCCGTTTGTCTCCCCTCTCCTCTCTCTCTCTCTCTCTCTCTCTCTCTCTCACCTCTCTCTCTCTCTCTCTCTCTCTCTCTCTCTCTCTCTCTCTCTCTCTCTCTCTCAATTTATGCACAACATGAAGCTCACCACTAACGAGACCAGACCTATTTCCACTCGTCTCCATGACAACTAGTCGTTTGCAAAAGGCTTATGTAAAGTTTGTATTTTCGTTCATCTTCTAAAAAAACTAGCCAGTGATTTGCTCACGTTGAAACATGTCTCCAGTCGTAATCTCATAATCGGTTTTCGCTCTATCGACTTCCATCCGTCAAAGGCAAATACTGAACAAATTGACTCTTTTATCGGAAGACGGTCTTGGCACAATGGAACTCTAATTGCGTGGTTTTAACAAGGGTATGTTATACCATAGCCAGGTCTTCCCAAAATGGAAAAGAAAACTCTCTGACTGAGTTGTTAGTTCCATGCGCACTTACACCGCAAAAGGCTTTATCTTCCCCCGTCAAATGAAACGAACGTAAGCGATGAATGAAACATAAACAGACTTTGTTTGAACTGAAAATGAGTCTCGGGAGTCTGCTGTGGTTTTTTCTCCTTCAAGTCTTGGACTGTCATAATTCAAGGACTTTCTATCGTTTGTGAATGGACGGACAAATTGGTCAATCTGGCGAACTGACCAGAACCATCTTTCCATGCATTGAAAAGTGTTGTATGCTAAATTGACCATCTACAGAGTTTAAAAGTTTTAAGTGTCCTTTTCAATGATTCCATTATCAGACCAAGGATGGTACCATCAGCCAATTTTCTTGTGTTCCAATTTAAGCAGAACACAATTTGGCTCATGTTTTCACTCTTTATTATACTACCATGTTTGTCTGTGTTCACATTGAGTTCTTTGACATTACAACAAAATAATTCTTTCTTCCTAAATATTCCGCACCTGCTCAATCCTTGTTGTTTGGCTGGCCGCGTACACGTGCAAAGTCTGAAAATCTCTCAGACGAGACCGTCACAAGACTCAATGCGCCAAAAACGCGTTCTTCTGCGTTTGAATGTTTGGATTCACCGTACCCCTCACGCTGTTTATCTGCCCTCTTTTCTCGACTTCTGCCTTCACAAGTTAATCGGACACAGAGTTATTAATAAGCCGGGCACTCGGCCAGGCTGCACTTTCTTGGGTAACTTTGTACTACAAACCAGTTCAACTGTGAAATCTGAACAACAAATTTATGGCCAAATGGTCATTCATTTCGTTTGCTGCTCCTGAAAGTTTTGTCATATATCAAAGTTTCGTTGATAGGAAATTATAACTTCACAAAAGCTTACTTAAACAGTCCGCTTCCAGACAAATGCATAGATAACCGGCATGCCTTGCGGCGCAGTGGGATATCAGTTTCCAATATAGTCTTTAACAGATCAGTCAAGTAATATGAACCATTGCAGAATAGTGATTCGACACTTTAAATGCGCATCTTCTCGCTCTCTCTCGAGCCCCGAATAAAATTGTGCGGTACCGTTTAAGTTGTTGCATTGTGCGAATTTCCCACATTTCATTTCAACCACACCGTGTAATTGACAACAATTAATTAAAACTAACACGTGGTGGCGTCATGATTGCTGGGTAGGAAGATTAAACCACCTTTTCACGGATTCTTCCAACTAACTCAAGACAGAGCTCAACACTTTGTTCTTCTAAACAAACAATGATCTCATGGACAAAAAACAACACGAATAAATTAGACTACACACTGTCTTTATTTCGTTTCGACTCAGCATGGCCGCTGGGTTTTTTCTTCGCTGTGTATGGAGCGCCGCACACATCACATCAAGAAAGTAATATGGGCCCTTACCGTAATTAATAAAAAAGCCTTTTTATTAAAAATGCATTTACGCTGGAAAGGTTTTCATTCTTTATATTCTAATGTGATATGAAGCAGCTAATACAGCTAGTCGCAATCTATTTTTAAAAGCTCTGGTCTATACACTACTTCTTCTGTAGCATAGGCTCCATGTTTCATTGTTGGTTTTTTTTGGAGATAGTACTCAAGAAAATCAGAAAAAGTGCATCATTTAAGCGAATATCGCATTTTCCTAAATTTGGCAATAGCTAAGATAACACTTTGAATCAACTTTTGACGAGCAATGTTATCATCATTGGCACAAGTACAACTTTTTACTTTAGTTTAGTTTGTTTGCCTGCTTCAATCATCGGCGGCATTTTACATATAGACCAACTTTTCCTTTTAATTAATGACTGCATATAGTCAACTTTCTCGTTGATATTGACCTATGTAATGTGACGTAGAGTCACACATTTTTCAAGTTTCGGGAAACGTGTATGAACCAAAGCGTACTGCTGTAAACTAGAAATCTGTATGGCAAAATATTTGGTCTTGCTTTTCCTCAAAATAGAAAGAGATGACGGTGTGACTAACTAAAATAAAGACAATATGTTATGAACTATTAAAATAATACACACAGGCCTTCACCTTTTGTTGTTAACTGCAAATAGTGCACAACTCATGTTATCATCACACAAAGTCTTATTTCTTTGTTGATGTTCGCGCTTTGTGGTTTTCTGCTTTTTCTTTCTCTAGCTCGTACATCTATTAATCAAGTCTTATTAATACCGGGGGTACGCGTCAGTATTGTCTTATATTTCAGTGAATTTCTCTGCCATATCTGTATTCCTATCATTTATTCATAATTCATCATATGTCGTTATTTATTCACATGGTTATTTCGGGACAACGAACGCAGACTCGGGCTTGTTTTGCAGAACTACCTTGCGCAGACATCGCCATTTCCAAATACATTGTTTCTTTCCATACGAAACGTGATTTTATGACGAAACGAAACTAAGCTGAAACACACGGTGTTCATAGATTGCGGTTACTTTCTGCGAAATATAAAAGTGTCGTTTAGAGGAAAGTCAAAGGTTTTGGATGATATTTTAAAGAAGATTGCTGTGGACGGGGAAAAGTGACGATGTTGCAGGCTGATCGAGTGGCTCTTCATGAGATCTCAACATTTAAAGTACAACTCAACATTTTGATAGTTCGACTTGTTCGTGTTCATCGTAACAATGAGCGCGCGAAAGTGTCTTGTAACAGAGGATCATGTCCATATTTGTGACTCCAACCCATGTCCGTTTTCCTGTTATTGAGGAAGAGCCGTGTATGCAACAAGGCAACCGATCCCCTTCGTCAAAATTCTTTCAGCAACTTACGCTACCCGCAATATCGAAGAATGAAATGCACGAAAACTCTGGTTTATATTGTTTTCTGACGTTGATGAGGTTTTATTTTTGAAGAGGATGAATTTTCTGCCATCTGGTCAGCAGTGATGACTTAAATTACCTCAGAGATTCCACCAATGATCACGCCAGACGACACCGAAAACAACCTTTCACTTTCCAAAGGCGCTCACCATTTATGTACCAAATAACACACTCATGAACGACGATCACGTGATCAGCACCTGTGAAAACCTGCCTTGCTGTTTGTTGACGCTTTTTTTCCTCCCTCCCTCCCTCACCCCAGAGAAAAATAATTTCGACTTTTGTCGCGCTAAACAAACAGCGAGGCGGTCTTAATATCGCGTTACATGCCAACAAACAGGAACGAGGTTAAGCCGAGGAAAGATAGAGAGATGTTCTTTCCTTTGCAGTTGTTTGTTTGTACCGTCAACCAATAGAACCCGCTAACTGTTGATAACACATACATGTACCTGAAAGGTATCGGCGTGCTATAATAACATGCAGTAGCACATGGGTTCTACATAAATATTTGGAGTCGGTCTGGTAGAAAGGAATGAATCTTTGCAAAAGAAACGAACACCGATGAGCAAGTAAAAACATGGCGACCGCAGCTTAAAGACTAGTCGGGGAGATAATTTGAAATACAGCACGTTCGATGGAGATCCTCAATATCAATATTTGTCAGGGCGGCGGGACAAAAAGGGAATTTGGAATGACTTTCCTAACGTGGGCACAGCTCCTAGCTCCAGGAAACGATCCTCACAAAAGAGAAATGAAGAAATAACATCTTTTTTCGGGGCGATCATAACAGACGCTGAGTCGGGGATCCCGGCGTTGAATTCTCTGCTGTCAGCTACACAAACTGCCCTAGAGTGTGAAATTCCTTCGATTTTTGAAGTTTATAGAGTCCATAGGTGTGCGCATTGAGTTTTGGGGAAAAGCTTTTTTTTGGATGAAATGAAAGTCGGAAGATTGTAAAACGTCGTGTTTTGGCACTCAAGGCTGAATTCCTTATCCAAAATTGATGTGGAGTTTCAAAGGCTAAATATTGATATAAGGTATATGGCAATCGTGTTTGCTGCGTATCTCTCGCAAACGATGAATCTTTAATCACGGTTTTGAAAAAAAAATGAACAAAAACTGAATGCGTTCTTTTCAAGAAAGCCAGTCCGATAAACGTTCTGGAAACGCAACTATCTCCCACGGAAGTCGTTGTTACAGGATGAGAATTTTCCACGCTGTTGTGAGTCGCTATTATCGATGACAATGTAGATAAGAAACTCCAATGGGATGATATTTTCTTACAAATACCGACAAGACAGATTACTCTCGACCCCCCACGTTATGCAGGCGGATATAACGGGACCTTGTGCCACGACTTCGCCATGCAAGCCAATATAACGGCGCATATCGACAGATCTGATTAAATCCTTCCTAAAACACAGTAATACAATGATGGTGACACAATTTTGGCCCGCACTTTCCTGAAGATCGACCTGTTAGCGACGCGGCGCCTCGGTGCCTGTTTTTGGAAGGCGGGGAAGAGGGAGACAGATAGCGTGGAAGGGGCTGTTTTGCCCGCGGCAAAAATAATCAATAAAACAAAGGGAGTTCAGGTGGCCTCCTATGTGAAAACCTCCGATAGTGCTCCGTGCCTTTGTACATGGAATCCCTACTCGATTACAACAAAAGAACACATCACCGCAAACAAATCGTACAAAAACAAAGACCCAAATCAAGAGCACTTTTGCCAGTACTTGCCCCACAGCGTATTATTCCTTAGCGATGGTATTTTTCAACGAGGTATGTCCGACATGTTTACAAGTTTACCTGTCGGGCGAACACAATTCCCGGAGCCTCCCTGCCAGAAAGAGCGAGAGACGCGCAAAACAATGCGAAGAAAAGCTCAAGTGGTTTGAATAACACATACTGAAAGAATGGTTCGACTCTTCAATCCTTGTCCCTCGCTACTCCAATGAGCTCTCAAAAATTGTATATTGTCCAGTCAAGGTTGAAATCTAGTCAGACTTTTTACTTTCGAATCCGTTTTTTTCTCTAGTGCATGTTAATTTCAATGAGTACCCGCAGAGTGGTTTAAAATCTTACACATGCCAACGGAGGACGTTTTGTCTTTGAAATTCCGTAAATTATTAGAATCGCTGAGAGAAGATGGCAAACAACTTACAAAAGAGAAAAATAACAGCAATCATGGTTTTAAAACGTACAAACAGTCTGGGAATTTTGCGAGAAATCGAGAAGTTCCCTTCCTTCGATCAATCGATATCCGAAGAAACACGTTCGGCACGGGATATTAAGTTCATATGCTCATATATGTGCTGTATGTACTAACTTTTGCATGGAAAGTTGCCTGAAAAGCGACTATTGAATGCAGCGATGATAGCTGAACAGACAAGAATATTTGTCACTGAGGAAGTCACTTTAAAGTTAACGAGCAGGAAATAGTCAAGTACGATGAGCGGCTAGTTTGACTTATGGCATTGCGAATGTCACGACAGCTGTTTGAGAAGAGCACTGATAGCGGTGAACGCGCGCACATTTCAACATGGCCTGCTGATAAATCACGCCTCATATATTCTTGAAATGTCATCGAGAACAGAGTTAGCCCGAGTGAATCTGGCTTTGGTCAAAGTTTGAGAGAGATGTTTTTCTCAAAGTTGCCCTCGGCATCATAATTGCCATTGTATGAAGTTTCAAACAGAGTTGACAAGAACAAAAGATGCCTTGTTTTTCTTCTCTATGCCTTTCAAAAAAATTGGACGGATTACACATTAGCGTCAAAACTTCCAAGACTGTTGTCCTTTCATCTTTTTTCACTTCCGCATTCCACTGCGGATTTCAAAGAAGTTGTCTTTCCCACAGTCGATAAAGATCTCCGGAGCCCTTGAAATCCCCCACAATTTCGTATTTGTTTAGCACACCTTAATAGGACACGTTATAGGTTCGATTGGTGACACGATGAAGGAGTACCATCTTTCTTGAGACTGTCATCTGTTGCTGTGTTTTTTCTATAAAAATATGGGTGTAAAATTAATGTGATGTTCAAGTTGCATGAGGGATCTAATCTCAAAGAGGAGGGTGGTTTCCCCGCCAATAAAAAACTTAGATCTCTAAGAATAACGACCGGGCCCTTGTACCTTTTATTCTCTGAGTAAATAATCTATTGTGTCGGGCTTGTTAGAAGAATTCGATAAATACCTTACCGGTTTGTATGTAAGTTTTGTAGAATGTTACGGCATTTTTCTAGGATAATAAACACTCATGGTTTCTAGCGCACCTGTTTGGCACTGTTTCTACACGCCAGTTGTGTTAGTTTGGGAAAGCGCACACAATTATCAATAGAGACCTTCCAATTACTGCCGTGAAGGTGTTTTTTCTCTAAATTCATTGCGCGTTTAATGAGATGATAAAATCATATGGAGGTAGCTACTTGCACGATAAAAGCAAGCAAAGAAAACAAGGCTCTTCATTTCAAGTGCCGCATGTCCGAGCAAGTAGTGTTATCTAAAGATTAACGGTACTATGTGTGAAAAATGCTTTCTTAACACCGACAAAAGTACACTTTACTTTAGCTTAGCATAGGATTTAACTTGTTTTGCTTGCCTAAAAATGTACTTTTTTGAGAGATGTTTGTCACCGTTGAATTTGCTTAACCGGGACACAATCAGGATTTTCCCCTTTTACTTCTGTTTGCAGATCGTTCATCGTTTCGTTCCCCACACAAGTTCTCAACTCTGAACGGCTTTGCCTTTCAAAAGTCCAACTCACAGAACACGATGACGTCACTCGATCTGGATACCACCTCATTTGATATACCAGAAGGTGAGACAAACACATGAAAACGTATCTGTTTGTCTGGTTTTCAAGTTTTCTTTTTACTTTTTTATTCTTTACTTTTGATGGGTATTGTCGCAACAAGCAAGAGAATACTACTAAAACGACTAATTTTATGTATGAACGAACGTGTTTAAACTAAATGCGTAAGAAACGAATCGAAATTTCATGAAATTAACATACTCCAATGTGAATCTTATCCTATTTTCGAACAATGTAATTGGCCACCAGCTTTGTTGCTTATTTCTTTGGAGTTTCAGCAATTTATGTCATGCTGAAGTGATATAAGAAATAAGATAAATATATTTGATTGTGATTTCGATGTATTCGCCAAAAGCTTCATTAAAAACAACATTTCCTCCGTCATGGCAGTCACCTGTATTATTTTAAAGGTTGCCTTCCGAATGCAGGATAGTAGACCTGTTGCATTGAAGTGCATATCGCTTAAAAGTACAGCTTTAAAGCTATTGGAACTAATTTGGGATAATTCGATTTTCATATATTTCACATTTCTCAAATTGAAAGTGTTAAGTGCAATATAGCGGAATGTTGCAATATCGCAAATTACTCATAAAAACAAGTGTGTAATATAAAAAGAAAAGCAGATGAGATAACATTTGTAGATTAAATCGACATTACTTCACCTTCCAATTATCCTAAATTAGTTCGTGTTCTTTATATTCTTTACCGCTGACCAGTTGATCAATTCCTTTCCTAATTAGTATGACTGATTACTCAGGTCTTGAAATCTAGTTTTATAATTACGTCATCTGTACCTTTTCAGGAATTGCAATCTACCAGACGACGTTTGCCGGATGCATGCATTATGGAGTGTTTTGCAATAAGGACGTTATTCCAAAAGGAAGCAAGTTCGGGCCGTTCGTCGGCAGAATCGTGCACACCAGCGAAATCAAAACAAACGACGACAATACGCACATGTGGGAGGTGAGTTAAGGCTCGCAAGATGGCGCTGTTGAGAAAGAAAACGGCGATGGCACAGTTTTTACAAATGAAAAAAATATTCTAGCGTAAGCTTATGGGGCGCCTTAAGAATTTGGTACAAAAATATCTTTGAAGAACCACACTCGGGCTGTGGATGCACAAGATAAGATTAGCTATTCAATAACTCATCGCTTACTACACTCCCCTGAACGTTCATTTTCTTATTTACTATTCTTTGTCTGTGATTAGCCACAGTGCTATTTCCTGTTTAATAAATACTTTCACACGACAGACAAACGTTTACAAACACCGTTAAACCTTCCTGTAGATATTCCAAGACGGAAAACTCAGTCACTTCATCGACGGCAGGGGAAGCGCTGGGAACTGGATGAGCTACGTGAACTGCGCCCGCTACGCCCAGGAACAGAACCTCATTGCCGTGCAGATCGATAAAGAAATCTTCTACGAAGCCTGCAAGGATATTCCAAGGGTAGGTGTCGTGTTAGACTGAACAATCTGTTGGCCGAAGACGCATTTTTATGGAACACATCCCAGATCTGTCGCTGCGGCCTGATTCACACGTCAGATCGAAACTGCAGACAGTATCTGTTGTCGAGTCAAAAAACGATTTTTGGTATGCTCTTCCTAAAACATGTTACAGTTGATGTTAAACAGTGAAGGAAAATGTTATAAATAGTATGTAACGAAAAGGTGCGGTAGTGTTTTGTTGATTGTGTTAGGCATTGGTTTGAACTACGAATGATATAATATATAACATGTCACAGTCGTATCTCAGTCTTGAATAATATTGTACGTGTATACTTCGAAACTACGACGGTCACACTTAATAGCTTAATGTTCCAGTTCACCAAAATCAATTTTACTTCATTTCATGATTTTGGTTTAATCTCAAAAAGCTCAAGATGACTTCTGGATCTAATTGAATCGCATTTTCACTCACTTCTGTTCTCTTTCACAGAGCCAAGAGCTGTTAGTTTGGTATGGTGATTGTTACCTCCAATTCATGGGAATTCCGGTAGCTTTGAAAGAGATGGCCGACGGGACAAACATTGACGACAACACGGCCGAAAGTAAGTTTTCCTTCTGGGGTAAAAAACATCAGGGATTTTTTAGCAAAATGTCTTCTTTCAAGACGGAACCGCAATGAGGATATCTTTGCGTAGCGGGCAAAGTTTACTTCAGAATATTTGTGTCTAACTTTTCAAAATTAGGATTTAGCAGTGGTACATTTTAACACACGGGCTTGCAGACGAAACGGGCAAGAGCAGCAAATCTAAAACAACTACGGCGTACATTATTACAAAAGAAAAAGTCTTTGAGATTAGGAATAGTACTGATTCGCCTAGATCTGAAATACGGTAATCATGAGTTTAGGCAAAGTTGTGGTGACTGGGTATAGATGGCAGCTTGGACATATTTCACTTCTATATGAAATTCTCCGAGTCTGACGTTTACTTTCAGCCAATTGAATTGTTGCTGCTGCATGAAAGATTTTGTGAATAAAAAGCCTTCTCTCAACGTAACGATGCATTGCTTAATTTCAATTGCAGATAAAGAAGGATACCAGTGCGATAGATGTGGGAAAGTCTTTGCCTATAAGTATTATCGCGACAAGCATCTCAAGTATACAAGATGTGTGGATCAGGGCGACAGGAAATACCCCTGTCACCTCTGTACTCGTTCCTTTGAGAAGAGAGATCGCCTTCGTATTCATATATTACACGTACACGAGAAACACAGACCACACAAGTGCACAGTCTGCGGGAAAAGTTTCTCTCAGGTGAGTCACGTGGCTTGATGGACGAGATTCTCACAGTCTCTTTGCATCTACATCAATTTGTTAAATATGTACATCACACATGTAAATGAAATTCTCTTCTTTCTTTGAGTTGTTGATTGAAGAGTAAATTTCGACATAGTATGGCTAATATATAACGAATATATATGATACATACATATATATATATATATATATATATATATATATATATATATATATATATATATATATATATATATATATATATATATATATATATATATATATATATATATACATCTCAGTTTATAGGCAGGCAGATTATCAGACAAGCGAAAAGAACATATTTTTACTTTTCTAGACTTCAAAATACTTGACTGTTTTGACTATTTCTATTGATTTGAATTGGCATGTTAGGGAAACAGGAAATGAATTTGTTACGCTAATATTTACCGATTTTCAATCTTTATTTTTTTCAGTCGTCAAGTTTGAATAAACACATGAGAGTCCACAGTGGAGAGCGTCCTTACAAATGCGTTTACTGCAGCAAGGCGTTCACTGCTTCCAGCATACTGCGAACACACATACGTCAACACAGTGGAGAGAAGCCATTCAAATGCAAGCACTGTGGCAAGGCATTTGCCTCACATGCAGCACATGACAGTCACGTGAGAAGGACGCACACCAAAGAAAAACCTTGTATTTGTACATTCTGCGGAAAAGCCTTCGCCCAGTCATATGAACTCAAATTTCATATGAATATGCACACTGGTTAGTAGGTATATATCGTTTAACAAAATCTATTGTCCATTTCTACCTCTTTTTACCACTCCCCCTTCACATCTGATTGGCCAAACTGTTCCCGCGAAAATCCATAAAGGGTATGAATTTGTGCCTCACTCTGGTTAAAAATAAATGTGCTCCAAATGTAGACTTTATGGGAATTTAGATTGTGTGTTTACTTTCAATGACTTGGGATTGCGGTGGCTGAGTGGAGTTGATGTCCGTGATATCAACGAGGACCTGTAATGTACCGTTCTCAGCAGGAATGCTTGTCTAACAATCAGTCTGTGATTGAAGTAATTCGCACTTTTCGTTCACTTATACGTCTTTCTTGCGAAACTTAATGAAGTGAAGGCAATAGACAGTTACCTGAAAACCATATGCTACCATATTTCGTAGACTTTGTGGACTGTATACCTCACGCAAGCCGTGAAATATAAACAAGGTCCTATTAAGAACTCCAACAGGTTCGCGTAAACTGAACAAAAATGAAAGGGATTCCATTGAAAACAGCTTCTGAATCAACAAAGTTCAGTCTACAACTCAGGAGTGACATGTACAGCAGGCCAATTCATGTTTACGTCAAAGAGTGTCATTCTGTTTTACTCCAACGATTACCAATTATCCAGAGTATTTGATATTTAAATAAGTTTATTGTACTTATGGCGTGTTTCCCTTTCCAGGAGAGAAGCCTTACTCATGTGAGAAATGTGGTCGCGGATTTTCCAGTCCTTCGTCACGTGACCGCCACCGTGTGCATTTTGACTGTACCACTCGTAAAAACAGAGCTCCGAAAATCATGCGTATAGACAGTATGGATTCGCTTTCTGATCCCCCCTCGCCAAGAGACGATTCCGACGCATCAAACGAGGCTCTGACGGGCAACTCACACTATGGCGTCATCTTCGGCAAGGAGATTTCCAATGACGTCACTGGCGAGGAAATCGACGTCGAAAGAGTCGACTTCAATGACGTCAATCTCGACATCAGCATACGTCATCCCGATGCCAGGAACGGGAATATTTCTAGCGGCCAACCAATAGCCGTGGCTTAATCATGGACTCAGAGACTTTTTCAATGAGCAATCTTTTTGTCGGAAATGTTATCTATTTTCACAATCGCCATAACACCAACATTCCTGAAATAAATATTGATCATTCCTTAGTGTGTCATATGCAAAAGACGTTTATGAAACTAGGTAAGCAAATTGAAAAAAAAATATAAAAATATAATACAATATCAAAATGTATAATAGCAAAAATAAATCATCGTTGATTCCAGTGTGAATTCCCCATTGAAGGAAACTCCATATGACAAATCATTTGTTGGCCAATTTATTTGGTCTATGTTGCAGACCACACTGTTAGTAATAATAATAATAATTACTCAGATTTATTCAGTAGTATATCAATGACAGGACCTCTGCCGCTTGTAAACAATTTCGCAACATTCTTTCGTTTTTTACTCAATCTGAGTACTTTCATCTTTAATATTGAGACAGGTGACGTCACATCACCAACTGTGCAATTTAAGTAACGCCAGGGTGGGCGGGGTTTAAAATTGGAGGTAACTTTGCTTATTTCAATCGTTTGTGTATATTAAGGTATGAATTGGGATGAATACATATATATGATATCACCACTTGAAATGTTGTTATCAGCAAATGTCACGGTTACTAAGATATGTAGAATCGCAAAGTTCAAAAGTTCATAGGTCTTCGATGTTATAAAGGAGACGAATATGAGGTAATGCTTGTATTTGCCAAATATGGGCATTTGGTAATCCAAACTTGCATTTACCAAATATGGGCATTCCTTTGTCATTTTGCACTTACCAAACATGGGCACTCGTTTGGTAATCGCAACTTGCATTTGACAAATATGGACATTCGCTTTGTGATTTGAACTTAGGTTCATTAAAAATTCTAGTGACTGGGCTCGGGTTTTAGAAGTTGATGGGGAAAATAATAAACTGTTCAAGTTATTAGCAATATCACCAAGACGACAACTGCCGATAGTATTTATCGATTTTTTGGTAGTTTACAGAAATTCTATCTCTATTTTTTGATTAATTTAACTTAATAGAATTTGCCAAGTTTTGTATATATTTATCAAATCTAGAATAACTGACTTACAGTTCATTTATTCAACGTTAACAAATTCGAACTAATTTGGCATAATTGGATTTTCATATTTTTCAAATTTCTCAAAAGTGTAAGGTGCCGTATAGCTGAATGTTGCAATATTGCAAATTACTCATAAAAACAAATGTGTAATGTAAAAAGAAAAGCAGATGAGATTACATTTGTAGATTAAATTGGCATTACTTCACCATCCAATTATCCCAAATTAGTTCCAATCGTGTTCATTTATTCAACGTTAACAAATTCGAACACGAAAGATCATGGGTCAGTGTACAGCGTCATAAGTCGATCACTCAGAGAGGCCGTGTTGAGTGTCAAGGTTGTTTATACCAATTTATCTTGAATTCTTCTCCTCATTGTGGAGATTGTTATGGAAAAAATGAAATGGCATGGCAATGGCTAACCAGAAAGCTATGAAGTTCATATACAGAATAAAAGAAATATTTGCTTAGTGGCAAAGAAATATCAACATCTGACGCCATATTTTATTTTGTGTTGCCGTCACAATTGTTTGAATTTACACACTACAAATTCGAAAGAGAGCTTTGTAGAAATGAATGAAAATCGACACCATTGTGTCGACTGTCTCTAGCCGCTACCTTTTCTTCGTACAGTTGTAAACATTAAGCATTGCTTTGTCATAAAACCTACAATAAATACGTCATAACGTGCTTGTTGTGCCTCTTTCGAGTTCAAAGTTAAGCGTTCGTCCTTGATCTCAGCTCAAGGACTTTGAATTTTCAACACTTATTTTTCTAAACACTATCCGCTGCAAGCAGTGTCTACGTGCGAGTCAACACGACAGCGAAAATGTTGCCACTGCTTGACTTGAAACTGAGATTGTGGTCAGCGTGAATGTAATTTGACTCAGATTAGCATTAGAACAGTGTTCTGTGAAATCCGACTCAGAGGATGTTCATCATATTACTTTCTAGGCTTTTGCAAGTTCAGTGTTCAACTTAAAGTTCACAATTCTTAACATTGGGTTGTACCATTTGGGGGGGGGGATGTAACAAGGCTGCACGGTAGTTCCTACATTATGACGTCATCACACACAGGACTTCAACATGCATGAACAGTTCTCGGTAGAATCAACTCTTTTGAAAATCACAAATATTTATATTTGAATAAATAGTCATTTAACGCGTGTCACTGTTTTATACATATGTGCATTTCATGCAATGAGGCATCAAAGTAATAAAATATATGATTAAAAATTATGTCTTTCGTGATGTAATATCTTAAAGAAACAAAGCTTTAATTTTCAATAACATTTTCATCGTTTTGCTCTATATACATATACGTATTCGTATTCTTGTTCACATATTCTGTGGAAATATCACATGTTAATCGTACCAGCACCATAAAACGTTGACGATATTTGAAGCTATTTTGGTCAATGGCTCTAGTATAGGGTAAAATGACATTGAATAATAAACTTGGCATGTCGATGTGATTTGGAATAGAACACAAGAGAATATATATCCTAATGGCTGGAAAAACAGCAAATATATCCTAAGTTACGGCTTAAGGAGCGCATTGTTTTGCTTAAAAGCTTCGTACTGACTTCGTCCGTTTGGATGTACTGTCGATTCTGAGAGGCGATCATTGTCCAATCTTGCATGGTTGAGCTGAAAGGGTGGCGTGTAAGGGTATGCGTGTGATAGACAGGGCAGTACCCCCGACAATGTATGTGAGATAATTTTCTTTCAGTGGTTCAGTGAACCAAATACCAAGGATTCAGTATTTTGATCCCATTTCAGTACATAACTGCATAATATCCTAATAGGACTTGCACGAGCTCAAATTCTATTGGTTAAAACGTTGCTTATTGAATATTCATAAAGAGTGGTACTATTTGTGTATCTCAAGAAAACACATTTGGCCAAAATTTAAAGATGTTCCTCATCCTTGGTTTCGCAAGTGCGGATTTTATTTATTTTAAGCTCATAAAATCAAACACGAATGAAAACACAATCAAGAATTTTCCATGCAATGACAAAAACATGATGACGGTGATAACTAAAACTGTTCAGAACTACATGTACAAATTGTGAACATGCGATCCTATAGAAAATACTGTGACATGTTATATTTTCTGCCGTGCGTTATAGACTGTCATTTGTTTACATTAGTTTTCGATGCGAAAATGAAATCAAGGCAAGCACGGCTACTCTAGATCGACGAGCGAGTAGATGAGAAACAAACCTTTTCTCTCTTTTTGGCCTTAGCTAAATCATAGACCCTCGAGGGCCTATGGCTAAATAGACGATAAGATGTCCTAACCTTTAAATTTTCAAGAAATTGGTTCTGCACCTCGGCTCTGTCACAAGAATAATGAATCCCATATCGTGGCTGAGGCCTTTGTGGGCAGTGAGGGCGCTCCCGGTAAAACCACAAATCAGTGGAGTTGAATCTGACTGAATAAAATTGTTGACCTATATGTAAGTTGCGCCGTGAGTAGTGCGCCACCAATGGCCACAAAGTTACTAAGGGAAAGTGCTCGTTTCTCTATATTTATCTGGCGCAAAGCCACATGGTGAAAATACTGTTTAAATTTCATTTTAAATTAACTTCCATCATCTTCCATCTTATCTTGCATCAATAATTCTATCAATTTTAGTGCAAATTATTGGTGGATGTTTTTATTGACGACATCTGACGGTATGTTGCTGACAGAATTGTTGACGGTACCCTCGGACCCTTCTGTTATTGCTAATGCGTTTAATTCTTTCTTCTCGAATATTTCAAGTTCTCTTAATGTTTCCATCAATAATAATCTCGATTTCTCTCAAATGGCAGATCATCTCCGTGGCAAACTTGACAATGTTAATTTTGACATCCCTTATTTAACATCAGAATTTGTTAAAAAGGCACTCTTACAAGCTAAGTCCACAGGTATTGATAACGTTAACGCAACGCTATTGCGCGTTGTTGCACTTGTCATCTCATTGTCTCTTACCATAGTGTTAAATTTGAGTATTGATAGTACAACATTCCCTGATATTTTCAAATGTGCAAGATTTGTTCCGATTTATAGGGGGTCTTGTAATGTTAATGAAATGTCTAATTACAGAGCAATTTCAATCTTTACCAGCTATTTCAAAAGTTCTGGAAAATCATGTTCATTAAAATTTTTATAAGTTTTTGACTGATATAAGTTTGCTGTATGAGAAGCAGTCAGGTTGCAGAAAACAGCTCTACTACGTATGTGCAACGATTTTATAGCGAAATATTGACAATGGTCATCTCTCTGCAATCCTTTTTCTAGATCTTTCTAAAGCTGCATTTGATCTTGTTGATAACGGCATTCTTCTTAAGAAATTGTCCCTGTATGGGCTGAAAGGTAAGATCTAAAATGGTTCAAATCTTACTTATCTGGTCGTTCACAGATTGTCTGTCATAGGGGTAAGATCCCGGGTAAGATCTCAGAAAGCCAAAAAGTTATGATTGGTGTAGCACAAGGCTCAATACTTGGTCCTTTGCTCTTTACACTTTTTATCAATGATTTACCATTGTCCCTAGCTTGTAATTCTAACTCAGACATGTACGCCGGTGACCAAACTTTTCTTTCATCTGGTCCTTCGATTTCCCAAGTGAACGATTTACTTCAAAATGATGCAATTTCTGTCAACGATTGGGTCAAAAGTAACGGTATGGTTATCAATGCGATCAAAATCAAAGTTATGTTAACTGTGTATCGCCTGAAACTGCATAATGCAGACTCGAATGGTGATAAAATTAACATTGTTATAAATGATACTTGTATTGCTAATGTTACCTTTCAGAAGATTCTTGGTGTTTACTCTTGATAATTTGGTCTCTTGGGATAAGCACATTGACAACTTATGTGCAACGTTGAGTCAAAGAATTGGTTGACTTAGACGTCTACAAAAATGTATTCCTTCCCATCTTCGAATGATCTTGTACCATGGTTTAATCTAATCTGCAATCGATTTCTGTTGCCTTGTGTGGGGAAATGCAATCATGAAAAAAATCGACAGGGCTAGGGTTTATAAAATGCAGAAAAGGGCTCTAAGAGTTCTTCTTAATGCAGATTTTGATATTTCGAGTAATTACCTTTTGGAAACCGCCGATGTTCTCTCTGTAAAATGTATTTTTTATTTTACTTGTATTTTGGTCTTTGAATATTTCGAGCATTCTATTCCAATGTATATTGCTGACATGTTTGTTCCATCATGTCCATACTTATCCTACACGTGCATCTTCTACACGCAAACTGCAAATCCAGAGTCTCGGACCTAGTCTGGTCAGAGATCTTTTGTTATGTGTAATTCCAGGATTTGGAATTCACTGCCAGAGACTCTTCTATTAAAGATAATATTGAAAAATAGCCGTTTTTAATTATATGTTTATTTTGTTGCTGCTCTTTATGTCATGTTTTCCCCCCAACTTTTTAGTGATCTGTACAGCTTTTTTTATGAATTTTTTATGAGTTTTTCCCCCATACTTTTTAGTGATCTGTACAGCTTTTTTTACGAACTTTGTAGGAAGATGGAAGATTACAGCCCCATTGGGAAACTTTCACTCAATTGGTATCTGTAAATGGGTTATCCTTTCATGTAAATAAATAAATAAATAAATAAACAAAAAAATAAATCTGATTATGCAATCCACAGAAAACAAAACAGACTTGGAAGAGCAATGTATGGTTCTAGTACCTTCTCATATGGTCACTGGAACCTAATTTTCAATACCAAAGCCACATGACCCCATTCAAAAATATCGATATTGACTTTCACAGGAGCCCATAAATTATGGTTCAACGTTTCCCTATAGAGAATGAAAAGCCAGTATAAGTACCGATGAAAACGTTGATGACATGTGCGTCTATGTGAAAACAAGACAAGCCTCTGAGCATTTGTCTGATATGGTCATATTTATTTACAATAAAAGCAAATTTTATTTCAGGCGCCTTCATTTGAATTCTCTTGCAATTTGAAGGTATTTTTTCTCAACAAGCTCATAATTGATCGTGTGTTCCGAAAATAAAATATCAAAATCAGTAATTTACACTTGATAAGGGTACATAAACAAATTACAGTCTACACTGTACTTCTGAGAGTATGTATTCTATTTGTTACAAACTGCTTACTACAATAATACCTTATGCCCATGCCAAGGCTTTGACATTATTAACATTAGACTTTGGTTGAATCTGATTGGTTCTCGGTAGAAAGCTTTTGTTACACCTCGGAGAATAACATGTTATAACTCAACTGACAGTGAGAAGGGTGATTCAAACAGCGCCCTCTACCTACTGAACGAGAATAGAAACACTCTGCTTAACAAATTCATGTAATCTGTTAAATCTTGCAGGCTGATAGAATGGGAAACTAGAAAACATGGTATTTTTATCATGCTCTGGAAATGCAGATGACAGAGTGGGAAAGACATATAACGTTGCTATTGTATGCCAGTTATGATACACCAGCAAACTCAAATGACATATTACAATGACACAGCACTGTTGGTATAACTTTACTGGATCAGTGCCGCAAATGAAACACATGCAAATACAGCTGAAAACTAACCGATGTTATTGGCAAGAAACTCTGTATTTCAACTGAATGATGGCATAAAACCATCCTCAACTCTGTGTGTATGGGTTCCACCACATCACTGAACCAAGACGTTTTGACTGATTTCAAGTTCAGAAAGCTTTAAGCATGTACTAACAACACTGTCAGTGATACAAACAGACCATATAGTTTTCATACCACTGAGCTACTCCGAGTAGAAACAGTCACCCATATCAAAGCTTGAAAATTGCATTGAGAAATATACATGATTCATGTTTCAAGCTCACAGCTTTAGCACGCTTTAAATAAACTGCTTGAGTCTTTCGTAAAATGACTGGCTATAGACTGGCTTGCTTTTACTTAAGCAATTGAAAATAATTTGACCATAACTGTATCCTATGCATGGTTACTTTACATACTTGGTGGAGATAAAACCTGTCACTTGATAATAGCAGTACAATGGTACAGCTTTCACAATGGAAGGTCACAGTTCATGACCTTGTGACACAATATTAGTTGGAGGTCAAGGGTTAATATGAGAGTATGTGATGCTGACAATGTCACAGCTGATCCCCGCACTCTAACTGTGGAATGGGTTATTGGGATCTAAAGCTTCATCGTCTTCAAATGGGTTACTACCCCCACTTTCAAATGGGTTACTACCACTGTCAAATGGGTTTGTGTTCTCCTCAAATGGGTTAGTGTTCTCTTCAAATGGGTTTGGTGGTTCCCCTGCCCCGGTGGTGAAGGGGTTACGATGATCAGAGTCCTGGGATGACTTACGACTTGACGGTTTGTTGGATGGTAATGGTTCATCAAAGGGGTTACTTGATACTGGGTATTTTTTCTGGTTGGATGGCGGAGCCCGACTCTGACTAGGCTGCGGAACCCGACTCTGACTGGGTGGTGGGGCTGCACTTCGGGTTGTAACAGGTGCCTGATTCTGACCAGTGGGTGGTGGTCGGTTTTGACTGGGTAACGGCTGACGTTTTGGTTCTGAAACTTTCTGTCTGCCATAGGTTGGTGCAGGCTGGTGAATTTGTTCAGCGACGGCAGGCCTACTGTAACTTGAGACAGGCTGCCGACTAGGACTTGAATTTGCAGGTGGCTGGTAATGACTTGTTGGAGGCTGTCTACTAGGGACTGGCTGTCGACTTGGCTCGGTGTATGGCTTGCGACTATGGTCAGGTGGTGAAGACCTCTGGCCCATTAACATATCTCTCTGTACAGAGGTATCGACTGGAACCCTGACAGGTGATGGTTTCGTTTTCACAGGTAGCGGGTCAGTTAGCAGAGTTACCTGCTCAGAGAAAACAGGATGACATTTTTAACTTTTTTATCTTGAGCACACATACTCTGAACGAAGAAAGCACAGTTTATATCATTGATTTCCCTTCATCCACTTTTATCTCTGTCCACTAAACAACACATAGCCCTTAGAGAGAACCCCATACAGATATATACGTCACTGGAATCCCAGTATACGTGTACTAGTAGTATAGAGTGCAAAATTTCTTTGTAAATATTCGATATCGAAGAAAAGATCTACTCAAAAATTCTGTATTTAAAAGGCCAGTAGCTGTAACTTCCAATGATTTTTTTTCACTCCTTTTGCTTTTTAAAGGCAAATACAGTTTCTTGTTCTACTCCCCAAAGCATGTTAAAGTACACAGTATTCAGCTTATCAACTCAGCCTGTACATGTGTAGACTGCATTGTTATTGTTGATAAGTGAATTCTGGTCAGGACTAGAATTCAAATGTAAACAATAATAATAGTGCATTGTACATGCATAGACGCTATGTTAACAAAGTAAATAGCTGGTATTTCAACATACTTGGGGAACAGAACAAAAACTTGCTATTGACCATACAATGCAAGCAGTGTGAGAAAAATTACCAAAATTTATAGCTACTGGCCCTCCAAATGTAAAAACAACACCATACAAAGAGATACAATGTCTCAATCCCAGCCCTCTATTTGGTGCAATCCAAACACAAAACTTAGAGTGGTACATCAATACTTGTACCATATCAACTTTGAAATCAAATCATTCCTGTATTTGCAGTACACAGACACTTTACTTACCTTGTTGAAAACTCCCCTACCAAAATAATCAGCTACCACTGAAAATCCATCAGTTGCTCTCTCAAGCTGTAAAAGAAAATGAATACCAGTATAATTCATGCTTGGCTCACACTAATATCCTATCCTTTATCACTGCTACTATTCCACCATGTATACAATCCTTCTAAAAATTTTCTTCATTTACATAAACTTGTTGTTGCATACATTGTCCAACTGTCTGCTTTGATTGATTATCACATCAACACTCCAAATAATCAAACCTTAAACTCTCATGCGTGTCAACTACCATTTGTTAGTGCATCTCTCTCTCTCTCTCTCTCTCTCTCTCTCTCTCTCTCTCCATCCCTTTGCTATCTAACTACCTCTCTCACTGCACTCAGTTGTCTTGCTTTCATTATCAAGACTGAAGATCAGTAGGCCCACACTGATTGATATCATACATCAACACAATCCTGGGGTGTCCAGCTACTTCACAAAACCATGTGAGGCTGGCCCCTAAGAAAACCTGATCATTTTCATAAGGAAGACTGAGTATAGGTTCTTAAGGTATGGCATTTGGTTCTTTACCTGATGATGGAACTGTTCATGTAGATCTTTGCTGTGTTCCTGTGCTCTGATGATATCAAGCACTTTTCTGTTCTCAGGCATACATGCTGGACACTCTGACTCATTCTCTGCATAACCTTCAAAACAACTGTATGTAAAATAGAAAACATGAACAATGTCAAATTGATACAAGGCAACAACATAAACCGTACATAATAGCTCATAGCAGTTATTGTGGAAGTAGAATATCTTTTCTGTCACATTCCTGTAAAATTTGTGAACATGCATTTAAACCTGCTACAGTGATCTGAGTTTATAAAGAGCAAGTGACAGGGAAACCATAATTCATCTCTAGAGATGGTTCGGTTTTAATCTGGCAATGAAAACATGACATCTGTGGTATAACAGTATGGTAACATGAAATGAAAATTTCAAACAGAGCACTGAAGAACATGGTATACAAGACACCTTGATCTTCATAGCATCACGCATGAATACTTTGTTCATTACTCTTGGACACTGGCTCTTGTTGCCAAATCAAACACTTCTACATGAGTTAAAACGTATGCATTTAGAGTGTATGGAACTTACTGTTGATGATAGGAGTGCTGGCACAGAAAATGAACTGACGGCAGATCCAGCGGATGGTTGCATACACTACACTTTGATACTTGGAATATCTTAGCACTGTGTAAAAACAAGAATAGAAATATGTTAAATTTATATCTGAAAGGACTAATGAGAGCAAGAAAACTGATTTGTTCAAAACAAGGTCTGTCTTGTTTATTCTCCGAGTCTGAGGCCCAGGGCTTGCATGTAATGTTTATCAAAAGCTAGTGAAAAGCTATACAAGGTTCTCTATTATCACTTGAAAGCATTCTGATAATAGGTAATCATGCATTGGCAATGAATACTTCCCTTGTGACAAAACTACAAAGATATCAATGTAGCTGAAAGAAGATAATTCATTGAATATATTTCCATCAAAGCAGTATGATAGAAAGTCCTCCCACACAATGAATTATTTGAAGTTTTCCTTTGATTATTTTCTTTATTTACCTTGATTTGAGTTCTTCAATTTGATTTCTCATTTTTTCTGTCTCCTCTTTGTACTGTTTAATAAGTCTCTCATCTTCATTGATCTGATCATTTTCCTGTTGAAGTCGTCTGATGATGTAATCCTAGCATGAAATACAGTCAATATAAACACCATAGGTCACATAGTTACTGCCTGATTCTACCATTAAGTTTTACCAGTTACTGAGGTAGATTGTATAAAGTCAATATACATGTCACAGGTCATATATGCATTCTAATTGGCTGATTCTACCAATAAGTTTTACCAGTTACTGAGGCAGATTGTATAAAGTCAATATACATACCACAGGTCATATATGCATTCTTATTGGCTGATTCTACCAATAAGTTTTATTAGTCACTGAACTAGGTTGAATATAGTCACAATATAACTATAAATCACACATGCACTCTTATTGTCTGATTCAACACTTATGCTTTACCAGTCACTGGGCCAGAATGAATATAGTTGAGTCAATATGTAAATTATAGGTCACATATGCCCCGTTATTGACATTGGCTTGACCAATAAGGATGCCGGAGTAGCTGAAATGACATGGAAATTTCATGGCCAAGTCACATGATCTGACAATGACTGTGCATTGGCCAATCATATTTCTGCTGTGATTGGCATTGACATCCTCGTTACCTTAAAATGTCTTCTACAAACGTCCATAATTGGCATAAGTTTGGTAAATCAGATACAATTTCTAATGATGCCACTCATAGATTTGTGTGTACCAGATTTCTTTTACAGTATGACATTGCTCTGACCTATCACAAACGAGGATGCAATACAACAACATTGAGTGACTCAAGGAATTAAACACCAATCAGCACTCTTGAAAACCTCTGCAGAAACACAATATCACAATGTACACTATTATGTACCTTGACAACAGACAGAGTGGCAGTTGAGTTGTGTGCTAGAGTCTGTATAACAAGCAACGGTGGCAGAAGATTCTTCTTGTCAATGTGAGACAACACTTCCATGATCTGTGGTTTGCAGTTCTCTTCCTTGCCAGCAAAGTATGACAGTGCCTGAACCCACAGACTGGGATCCTGTTGACTAAAATGCACATTAAGAAGAGAGCTGACTGACTTTTTCACTTTTCTGTTTTGTTTTTAATACCTTATTGCTTTATTTCACTCCATACAGGTCTGGCATTGCCACTGAAAGCTATACAGTCAGCGAAATCACATTCTGTGCATATCACTTTTCCATTAGGCGACAAAGCTTGAGCTGAACTACAATCACAAATAGCGCCCCCAACGTCATCCTTGTCAGATTCTCTCATCTACTCTACAACTACTGACAGGCCAATGAAGTTGTCCAAGGAGAAATTCTGCTTCTTTGAGACTGTATAACTGAATGAAGCATGTAATTAAAAAAAAACTTCTATACATTGTGGTTTGTCACAAAAATATTGCATATTGCTATATTTCTGTAGAAAGTCCACAGAAAATCTTGTCTAATTAAGGTATATTTCCGTTTTTGCTTTCGACTTACCCAAAGCGTTTACATGCATCTATAATATTGATGTATTCCTCTGGGTCATCATTTTCCATGTGGTAGCGTATGATTTGCTGGTACCTGACAGTGTAAATAACATGAATTAATAGCAACTTCAGGGTCAGAAATATCTCTTCTTTAGAGAATATTTTCCAGGAAGTTTGCACAATGCTATGATTCCTGGGTTTTAAATGGCAGTGACCCATAAGTCACTAATCAACAATATACGGACAAAATTGCCTTATGACATGTATGTCTCAGAGATACTTATACCCTTTCATAAGACAGTATCAAAAGAAAACTTTATTATGAGTAGCAATTTAGATATGTTACTAGATATATCACAGGATATGTAACCCTGTATATTCCTAATGTCTAATCACTCTGATTGAATAATGAATATCTATGACAATGCAAATTGGTGCAATACATTTCATCTCATGTTGGCGAGTTCTCAAAGCTAAAATGCTAAGCAACAGATATTCAGACTCTTTTAAACTTTCACAATACAATTTTTGCTCTACCATTTGTGAGGGCTCATTCTAAAGTTCATGGAGTACCAGTAACTAAATTCTAACCAGTAACTTAATTTTCACTGGCATACTTTTTATGAAAATTGAAAATTCAATTTTTTACAAAAGAGTCAACACAGGGATGGCAGCCATTTTTAAATTTCATGAGTGGGCAAATTTTGGGTAATTTTTGCACAGTGACCCCGATTTTTATTCTTGATTTGTAAAGAGAATGATTTCTTAGTGAGAATTTGAACAAAAGTTTACACCTTTCAATTTGCAGTCGCATACCCCATTAATATCTTAGTATCACATGTAAAATATGTATTCCACACTCACAAAGAACAACTGTACTTACAATTTTGCCTTTTCATAAAGATAAAGATTACCAGCTTTAAAGTTGTGCATCTGACAGAGTACCAGGGCTTGATCAATGTCATACTGAGCCTACAAGAAAATTGCATAACAATAACTTTATTCTTTTGCTATTTTTACATGCAATTTTTAACATTGCTAATTTTGGAGGCAAGACTGCAGAAGACTGGACGACCAGTGATTTATTTTACAAATCAACATCATCTAAGGGGGTCCAGTTGCTTAATAAAGGTATAGAAGGGGCCTGCTATAAAGAAAACCCCAATCTCCATAGTGAAGACTGGGACTTTTAAACTCAGCATCATCCTATGGGGACCAGTTGTATAACAAAGGTATTGAAGGCCCCTATAAGTACCTCTACATATTCATAATGAAGAAATTGGCAAGTGTTCATCTGTATAAGAATCAACACAGCTAGGCTGTGGCATACAAGTGGAATGATGGATTTATTTCTCAATTAATTTGTGTGTTGGAATATTTAAACAATTTCTTCATAAACTGGATGTGAGCAACACATAAAATTGATGGTGTACAGCTTTGCATAGGTAATAAAGATACGAGACTTGAATCGCAAAAGCTACCTGCACAAATGTACATTGACGATATGCAAGAATACAGAAGTTTTCAATATCTCTTGGCCAAAGTATGAACTGGCTGAAAATTTCATATTAGTACTACTGACTACTACAAGGTAGCAGCAAATGTGTTCAATATTCCTGAGTCAAAGAGAAGTCTCTGAAAATTGGCTTTCAAGGTGGCTCAGATGATACTCTGTATACAACACAGACAAAATCTGTCCCAAATACGGCAAGCTCACTCTGAAAACATATTACTGCTTTTCACCAGAAAACATGATACTGAGATCTATTCTACAGATCATACAGTGAAACATTATGGTTACACAGTGTCTCTTTCACTGCACTAGTTGCTGACCAGTATAAACAGTAGATATATTCATCCATAAGCCTTCATATATATTGTTAACAAATCCACTCACCGTGGTGACACAAAACTCATACTGTATTGATGAAATGTTATAGAAACTATCATCTCACCTCTGTGTTCTGCAACAAAGTTAACGTCCTTCTCCCCATATCGGCTTTCTTCTCCGTGTCTTCTTCATGTACCAAATTTTGTAAATATAATTCTAGCAGCGTGTTGTAGATCAAAGGGGAGCAGCTTGGTTGTACCTGGGTAGGAAGGGTGAAATACACATGAATGTGTGTGATTTTATATTGCTGGGATCAGTGCATGCAACTGTACATATAATGTCACTGCACACATGTAGAAATTGCAAGATATGAGTATGTCTATGTCTCCAAAGATAGAATCACAGAAATTTATTTCTCTCTATAACATTTAAGTGCACCGTTACACAGACAGGTAGCCAGACAGACAGACAGACAGACAATTCAGCTGCATATTTAACTTTCTCAACCTTCAACATTAAGATGCAGTAAGGTAGGAAAACGTACAGGGGTTTGCATACTTTATATTTGCTCTTGACTCACACCAAAGTTCACCCACATACCTTTATCATGTGTTCAAGGAATTCTGTCAGCCTACTGGAATTATTCACAAAGATATGGATAAATTCCTCAGCGTTGGCTTTAAGAATTCCTGGTGGCAGTGATCCGTCCATAGTTACTTGGTCGACTAACGGCTCTGATGGAAATAAGTAAGTGAAAGACCATAAAGTCAGATTGAAATGATTTTTATTAGAAGATCATACACTCAGGCAGATATTACAGTATTAGTCAATAGATTATAAAATCATAAAACGTTTCATAAACATCTTTTAAGGACAGTGTTTCCAGTTAGTTTTTACAATAAATTTTACATATGGGGTCTTCCATTGTTTATAAATATCAAATGTCAAAAGCATTTCTTGGATAATAAGTCACACACTACACAGAATTTGCAGAGTATTTTTATCTTGTTGGTCTTCTGCTTTTTTGAAAATAACACAGTGATCAAGTTTAGGAAAAGTGAAATCATGCTGTTTTGCTGGTACTTACTATCACTGGGTTTGTAGTCAGTACAGAGCAGTTTCAGTAAATCTGTGGTTTCTTGTGGTACCTCATTCATTAATATCTTGCCGTATTTCTTTAAGTTACTCTCTGCCTGTAAGATGTTGGAAACATGATGATGTACTGTTTGCAAGATTACTAAGTTGTACTACACTAAGCTTATAGGAATGAGAACATAGCAAAGCATCATAAGTTACTCTGCCAGTGTCAATGAAGGTCTGTCACTGCAATGTAGGACCAATGTTTTTGCTTGGCTTTGGGATATGGCAAAGAAAAGACAAGATTGTATCAAATTTTTTTCATTTGTTTGGTATTTTTTCACTAACTTTTTCCCCTTTGCTTTTCTGAGTTCCTTTGCAAAATGCCTTTTGTACTGAAATTTTTTTTGTCACATAGAGTAGTTACATGCAAATAGATTTTAACATGTAGCTCTGTTTTATGTATTTTGCGTGCTGACAAACAACATGTAGCATATTGGTTTCTGTATTCATGTTTTCCTGACCGTCAGTGTTGACATGTTCATTTTTCCTTATCTTTTTGTAGACAAGGATTGGTTATCTCACAGTAGCCTCCTTTCCATCACTTCTATACTTTTGCATATCTAAAGATGGGGGGAGGATGGGAGTGGGGAATTGTGAAATGGCCCAAACCTGGGTCGGTTGGCCTGTTGAGCAGATTTTTTTTGTTTCTTCTCACCTAATAGGTAAATAGTTTTGGAACCCTAATAGCCTTTCTGATGTTCTCTTAGCTTATATACTTCCACTAATATACTGAGAGGAACCCTGGTAACATGACTTGGGAACCCTGGTAAAATTTACCTGTGTACCCCTTCACAGAGACACTCAGAAATGCTTACAGCATTTATAGCCTAACCTATTGTACACCATCCCCTTTCTCCTGACAGAATAACTTTACTGACTATTAAAGTTTCCTCAGCCTTTAACTACAAATTATTTAAGTCTTTCATAGTCTACAGTCAGGCTGAGCTAAGATTGAAAATACATGTGCAAGGAATGGATGATTGAAGCGCAGCTAATTTAGAACGTTAGTCTTATATTAATTTTGGAGTAAGAGGTACTATAGAATTAACCCTAAAATCCTACAGAAGGTGTTTGAGCTTGTACCTATCAATGTGTAATAACCTTACCTCCTCAAAATCTAATTTTCCGATGTAAGTCAAAGCTTTGTTGCAGTCTTGGATGTCTTCCAGCTGAATCTTCAGATACCAGTCATGCTGTGAATGCTTCTCAGCCAGGAACAGTGCATGCTTGTAGTACCCTGCTTGTCGACACACCTGAAATATCACAAAAAAAAACCCAGGATGATTTATGTAGTAGATAGTAGCTGCATCTGGCTCACACCAGTACCAACAATACTAACAGCTTTAATGCCTGGTGCATATTCATACACTCACGCTTGCAGGTGATGTCTTTCTACCAATATTCTAACTGCCAGTACTTTCAACTTACACACCTACCATCTCTATTATTACCTACTTCCAGTACATTCTTACTTCCCAACGTATCATGACATCACTTCTTCTCTATTTACTATCAATCAATCAATCAGCAAAGTTAATGTAGCGCACATTAACGCCAAAATCTAAAAATACCGCAATTATACGGTGTCGCTCAAATTTATCAGAATTGGTATCTGTTCAGTGAAGGAAAATTATACGTTGATGTTATGACAATTTCTGCACAGTACAACCAGAAAATTAAGAATGACAAAAGTAAATAAGGTCTGAAACTTTAGGTACTGAAGGTCAACTTTAGCAACATGCATAGCAGAGAATCTTTCAACCATGGATGTACAAAAATAGACATCCATGGTTTCAGCAGATCTGTTAATATGTCACAGTTCATAAACAATGACAGGAAATGACCAATTAGCTGTTTCAGTTACTGCTACCACTCCCAAACATAATAGGTACCCTGCATACAAATAGGTTAAAGGTCAAAATCCTCTCATTCAGATGTGTGGGCTGATTCAGTTCACTGCCACCACTCCTGCACATTTGCAGGATTTCCCTTTTTCTTACCTCATTTGCACATTTTTGACACTGACGTGTTCATTTGAACAAATTCACATCTCAACCCCTACATCTACCTGTACACCAAATACTGAGACGGTAGCTTTGGCGGTATGGGAGCCTTTGTGTGTGACGGACATACATCCGCACATACATACCCACAAATATACAGACATACAGACGCCACCGACTCATCATATAAGCTCTTTTTGGTATTTATATGTAAAACCAAATACGAGCTAAAAACAGTGTTTGCTCTGTGACACTCAATGGCTAAACCACACCGTTTGCTCTGGAAAACATGTTCATTTTCAGTTTTCTATTGAAAGTTTCCAAGTTTGGGGATTCTCTGATGTTGAGTAGTAGTGAGTTCCATAGTTTCGGTGAAACGGATGAAAATGCTCAGCCACCATAGGTGATGGTTTTGTTGGTTGAAGATGTTAAAAGATTTTTGGTGGATGAATGTACTACAATTACGTATCAGTCCATGCATAGATAACTCACCTTGATAGCAGTCTCCACATCAAAATCCACTTCTTTGTCTTTTGTCTGAAAAAAATATCATCGGCCGAGCCAATTAAATTTTATTTCTTTGAGAATTTCACATCAGTACCAGCCTCTGAATTCTTACTTAACATAGTTGGAACTTGACAGTATGCCCTCTATTTTGTAAGCTATTTTGACAAGCCACTGACTCCAAAGTGTTCCTTTTGTTTCATGAAAATTTTACTAATAACATTTATTATTATGGGATATAGCAAGGAACTTTCAAGAAACTGCAAAGTTGACTCAAAATTATGAAATTTTATGACGTAAAAGGCACACTGGAGAATGATATTGTGCATTTGGTTAAAAATCTTGACCATATCACATACGTTCAAGAAAACTTGAAAATCTTTTGACATAGCCTGTAAATATTTTCACATAAACGTTGTCATCACCAGAACATAAATGCACAGACTTTGACGGCAAGACAGTGGTACTACTTACCATGATGAACTCATCCAGCTTGGAATTGTCTTTTAGTTTGGTGTAACAATTCAACAGTAGTGTGGTATGGTCCTCATTGGCCAGGGCCTGCTTGTGTAACTCTTGAAGGTACGCTGTCAGGTTATGTATCCTCTGTGCATCTAAGAACTGGAATACAGACAGGATGTCAGTCAGTACCTCATGCTTATTGAAGAAAGATTTTCTATTAACCCTTTGAACCCGGCTCGGACATAAATGTCCGATGACGTCATAGAGTACCAGGGGTCAGGGTGCAAAGGGTTAACATGTAGTCACCCTCACAAATACATGCCCATCTATACAAACATAAATCAATATGGAGACACTCATGCGAAGATAATCTACGTCTAACTACAATACAAATATGCATGTATGTGATCTGTGATGATGTAAGCTAACACACATCAACACATGTATCTGTAGTGAGACCCAACAATAGAGGTGTGCTTGTTTCTAGATGCTTACAAAAATGGTTTGATGAGAATTACAAGTTGACTGCTGGGAATGCGTTATTGGTGGAGATGTACAAATATCTGTAAGTTTAAATGAGGATTATGAATTTCCATTAAACTGACTCCCACCTCATTCCTTTTATATAGCTACTTACGGTAGCTACACTTGATCTATCCAAAACACTGGGGTTATACCATTGTTGAATGTCAAGGGGGTGATCTGCGTTATCAAGATTACACATGCAGAAAGGTTGCATTTTATTTCTCATGGTATTTTACATCATCATTAATTCAGAAAAACGCAGTGCAACTCACCTTTCTAATGACGTATGAAGGTTCTAACCTTCCTATAGTACGTATGTACTGTGTTATTGCACCATCGTGATCACCTTTGCTGTATAAGTGGTCGCCGTACTGTGTAAATATTTCTATCAGACCATCATAATCATAATGCTGACTTTTGGCAAGGCTGAAAGAAAATAACAAATAAGATATCTTCCTGTGGTCACTATCCATGTACATTGTTTGTAAATAAACAAATGTAGGTTGTGCAGTTTACAATAAAAAAATAGTTAGTCTTGAAATATTGAATATTTGGGGAGTTGAAAAAAAGAAATTATTTAAATTTATGAGAAAAAATGTTACATATTTAGCCTTATCATTCAGGAAAGAAACTAGGAGAGTGATACTTTATAAGAAAGCCATTATAATATCAAGTTGATGATTACAAAATATCTAAGTTTATGCAATTCATTATTGAGATGTTAAACTTTTGATAGACTTTGTAAAGTTGGTCTCTCAAATTATGCATATCTTAACTTATAAATGTATAACACATTAAAATACAGCAGACTCATTTCTTGGTTTTAGTAAAAGCAGCACATGTTTATGTTTATTTATTGAGATTGAGCAAGGCAAAGTATTTAATATGAAATCATTCAGTTAACTGTGACAGTTATATCTACTTGTTCCATTTCACAAAGACAAAAGACAAGTTCACCCTACCTTATTGCCATGACATATAAATTCTTCTTGAATAACATTTCTAACTTGGTTTGGGTGTCTTTCTCTTGTAAGTGAAACAACTGCGGCAAAAATAAATGAAATACAAAAATAACCATGAAGTTCAGTGTACAAATAACTCGCTTGGCCCTGAACACATATTTTTGATATTTGGGTGAGTGATAGCTTGACCAACTGCAGTTGAACTTGAAAAACTGATGTGTTTACGTCATAGCAGAGTGGTACATTGCTGGCAGATCAATGCTCTGCTTGTAACATCAGAGATTTGGATTCAGAGTGAGAGCAATGCATTATAAATAATGTGAGCACTGTGAACAAATTTCATTAATTATGTGAAAACAACCAGAGACAAGAACTATTTCGTACAAATGGAGTACAACTTGAATGGCAAAGAGTACTTGTAAAATAGACATTGCTTTATACACAGCATCCATCACGAAGATCTTTAAGCAATTCTTACCTTGTGATCTCCTGTGAGTACATAGAGTGAGCCCCATTCACACAGGACATCAATGACGTCAGCTACTGGTGATGAGTACGCTGGTGATGACAGATAGAAATACTAAAAAGTTAGTTTACTTCCGTAGAAGACAGTCGATGGAAAGTAACAGAAGTTACTGTGTGAAAGAAAACAGCTGTATATTACTCAGAAGAAACATCACATCGTCAAATACAGCACATCTGAATCCATTGCAATTTACAGACACAGAAATTCATGTGGTTTATGGAAGTAGAGCACTGGCTATAATGTCCTCTTTTCGATAAAGAATTTTATAATCATCTGTTGTATCTATTGAGCTTTCAGGTCTTTGCAAAGTTGTCATAATACTAACACATCAGGTCCATGCAAAGTTGCCTTAATACTAACACATGTGGGCAAGGTTATATTAGCTTGTCCTTTTAGAGGCGAATTTCTCTTTGATCCTAGTACAGTTTCCACTTGTAAAGATCAAGTACAGATATTGGACTGGTGTCAGGTTGTTCGGTTAGCAGATACACGAACATTTGACCTACCTATGAATTTATTTTGTATGTCATATACATTAACTACATTCATGTTCCTGGCTGCTGAAGGCCTGTAATAAACATTGAGAATGGCAATTTATCTATGCATGATCACTGAGGTATGGAACCACAGAAATTTTGACAATTATTTGAACACACTGTTAGTACAAAATACACAACAAAGGTTTTTTAAAATATAAACAACCTGGGAATCAGCATGTTCTTGATTAAGGACAGATGAAAATTTTCATGTTCATTCTGATGACACTCTATCAGCCATATCATACCATTCAATCTCTCCCCTGTCAGTAGATCAGACAAACTACCTCATGACAATGGCAAATTGGTAAAAATTTCTTTGGTGCAGTGATACATATTTCTGTTGTATCGAGCATTTTACATATTTCATGCTGGACTGTTACTATGTTCAGAACAAGTTGTGGTGGGAAAAATGTTTTCAATGATAACACTTAACTTCCAAAATACATGCTTACTTTGACAGACATAAGGCTATCTACAGTCCAACTTACCCAGGGGCTGTTCTAGGAATTGTCTTATTTTCTCTGCTGACCACTACAAGATATCCACGATACCACTGTACTAGAAGTTTCTCTCCTTCAAAGGCTAAGCATGGACCTCTACCATCTGGCTGGTAGAAATACACTGCCTATACAGAGAGATAGAAGAATGCACACAAAGACATTTGAAATGAGATACATAAACCTGAACTTCAGTCCATTGTCATCAAAAGTATTTATCTAAACAAAAGTACACTGGAAAAACCACAGCTACTTTTATGAGTAACCAGATGAGTGTACATTATGAAAGATGAAAAATGGAAAATATTTTTGGCATATTTACTTTGTTTTGAAACACAGACTCACAAACATTTTGGCAGACTATTTCAATGGGTCTCATAAAGATGCATGATGGTTACTATTTACAGCTGACGTATGCATTTCTGACTCTGGTACATCCATAGTCCCTCCACACACTGGCAGGGACTCTGGTATATCAAAGCTATAAGGTCTACTTTCTGCATGTATAACTGTGGTAAAGTCTTCCTTACATGAGTGAAGTATTTCTCACCATGTATTCCTTGAAGAACATGAATTAATACACAAGTAAACGAGAACTACACAATCTTTGGAAAGTAGTTGAATCAGAACTATCAAATCTTTGAAAAGCAATTGAATTAGAACTACCAACTCTTTGGAAAGCAGTTGAATTAGAACTATCAAATCTTTCGAAAGCAGTGGAATGAATTAGAACTATAAAATCTTTGGAAAGCAGTTGAATCAGAACTATCAAATCTTTGAAAAGCAATTGAATTAGAACTACCAACTCTTTGGAAAGCAGTGGAATATGACAGTATAAATTACATTATAATCTTACTTCATTTCTTGCTACAACAAATTGTAAGTCTTGTGTACTGTCTGATATGACACTACAACGAGGAGGGCACCCATGTGTGTCCAATTTTTCCTGTAAAGAAATTGCAAGCAGAAAGGTCAAAGTTTACGTGAAACTATGACAATGAAATGATAAGAGTAAAATCTACTGTTTGCATCACATTCAAGAAAAGTTGGGAGACAACTGCCAGAGAGGGGTGTTAATAAATGAACGATAAAATACAAAGGAGGAGATTGACATTGTAGTTTATTTTTCATCAAATGTTGACTTCTAGTATCTTACAAATCATTATCTTAATAGTGGAATCAAAATTCATGCAAAAATAAAGATAATACAAATATACTTGTTTCATAAAAGTAATAATCTTGTTTGAATTGACTGAGTATACTTAAACACCTTCGTGTCTGGTGTCCTGGTCATACCTAGATTGATGTAAAGCATTATAATAGAGAAATCTAGCTTACGTCAGCCATGAAATACTGCAAAACCTACATTTAGAATCATTGGCATACCTGTCTGTCCTTGGCTGTAAGGTTGACTGACAACACATTGGTTTCACTCACTATGAACAACGTGACGTATTTCTGTGAGTGTCTGAAAGCAAGACCTGTAATTTTGCTGCTTTCCTGGTGGATTGTCCTGGACTTTGTGTGCCTGATGAAAAGAGTCAATGGAAATTTTGTAAGGATGAAATGTCTCTTCAGTGGAGAATAGCAGCAACAGATTGACATGAAGATGAAACAGGTAAGAAACACAAGCATCAAGGTTGTTCTGCTACAAACGCCAATTTCAAAGCTCTCATCCGAACAATTCTGAACTATTCCAATAATGATAATCTTAGCCACCATACCTGATTGTGGTTAGCTGTCATTACAGATAAATAATCAATACTCTGACAGCATTCACATGAGTCAGACACATGACAGCCAGGTTCCATTAATGGATATGTGCATATTGTGTCATGTAATGCTTATTTTATGACAAGCTCATTTCACATAGATTTAAACACAGGTAACATGGTTTGCAGGTATCTACTGACTGTATTGAATGATATTTGTGTATCAAAATGCCTTAAGTTGACGTTTTGCTGGCCTAAAAGTTGTTGTTGATGACAGGCGTGTTGTATTTATTCACATTTGTACATTTCTTCACAATCACAACAAATGACAGGTTGTTGACCAATCAATTGCCATCTAGCTTTGCCTGAGTCATGCAAGACTACTCATTGCACAAATCTTGTCAGGTACTCCATGATGACTGTCTGTGATGCCACAGTGTTCTACTTGTAATGAGATTTGTACATCACCTGTCTCTGAGCACATCTCCTTTGATCAGGACGACAGAGCCATCTGTAAACCCTACAGCCATCATGTTTAGAGTCTCACTGACACACAGAGTGGACACTGGTACTGGCTTGTTGTTACTTGGAATGGCACGGCTGATCTTGGAACAGGTAGGATTACCCATCTTGTCAACCTGGCACAATCAAAAACATGTCTAGTTACATTTCCTTGAGATGGTCTGGACTTGAATGTTTACATATCTCCATATTCAGAAGAAACATGTTAAACAGCCGGTAGTTGTAACTTTTAAGTTTTTTCACCATATTTGTTTTGTGTATCAATTGCAAGTTCTTGTTCAATCCCCAAGGCATGCTAACACACCAACTATTAAGCTTGTCAACACAGCATCTATGTAAAATGCACTGTTATGATTTGAATTTGAATTCTAGTCCAGACCAGAATTCACTTGTCAACAATATCAAAGCAGTCTATACATGTATGGGCTGCATTGACAAATTCAAAAACATCCATCTCTACTTGGTTTCAGGAGTACATGTACAACAAGACTCTGTAGTTGGCATTAAAATGAATGCAGTAAAAAAAAATTACAGCTACTGGCCTTTAATAACTAGAAGAGAAAAACTGGATGATTTTCTGTGATGAGATTGCTTTTCCGTGAGATATAACAAACTATCTTATCAAAAATTCACTCTACATTAAAGATACATATATACAATTTTTAAAATGCACTCTTGTGAATGTGTGTATATTATAGTCAGCAATATGAAACAGTGGAAGAATAAATATCATATATGTCATTACCTTGTCTAAATTCCATACTTTTATGAGTGGGTTTATTCCTTGTTCATCCTCCTGTTGCAAATGACAGATTATGAAATCAAAGATCAGGTAAGTCAAAGTTGTTAAGAATTTGATCTATTGGCGAACTTGCTAAATGCATGAACGAAACGAAACGAAAGGAACGATACACGCCCTGTGATTGGCTAGACGCTGCAACGTTTGTTCTTTTCGTATGCAATCCTTTGTTCTGATTGGATGAACGAAAACGACGAAAGAGTTTTCGCTCCTTTCGTTCACGTTGTTTTTCTTGATTGGCTGAACGAAAGTGACGAAAGATTTGCATATTCATTTTGTCTGCATGGAAGGGCGAGCTGATGCCTCGCTCTCATTAATATTCACCATGATGTAATTCCGCCATCTTTGAAATACAAGGAATAAAACTGACCACGGGTTCATGAGACCACTGAGACTAACCGAAACACGTTGACACTTCGTTTGACGCGCTACACGAATTACACAATGCTTGAAAGGGGGGGGCCGCGACACCATATTATGGTGTAGATAGTGACAATTTGTATGATTGACGTGCGGATTTGTGAGACCACTTTCATGCTTTTACACACCGCAACACGTTGAAGTTCGTAAATTATGCAAAGAAAACAATGGGAGCCATAACGTAAACCGCGACTTAGCCGAAACCGCGACTTATTGAGGCGCGACTTAGCGAGGGTCCACTGTACTTTCATGACACGAGTTGAATGGAGGTCACGGTGAATGAACTCTGTTCAATCTGCGTTCACTGTTATTCCTTGTATTTCAAAGACGGGAGTTATTACATGGTGAATATATAATAAGAGCGAGGCGCCAACATTTTGACGAACGACAATGTAGCTCGTTCTTTCCAGACAATCAGTAAAATGGGTTATGCAAACATTTCGTCACGTTCGTCAACCAAATCAAGAAAAAGAATGTGAACGAAAGGAACGAAAAGTCTTTCGTCGTTTTCGTTCAGCCAATCAGAACAAAGGATTGCATACGAAAAGAACGAACATTGTAGCGTCTAGCCAATCATAGGGCGTGTACAGTTCCTTTCGTTTCGTTTCGTCCATGCATTTAGCAAGTTCGCTATTGGAACTTAAGGCAGTGTTTTTGCTAAGGTTGGGGAATATTGGTAAATGATTTGGCAACCCCTGTAACAATGCTGTTGTCTCCCTATTTGATTGTATTAAAATACTAAAGGGAACCTAGTAACATGACTGGGGAACCCCGGTAATATTTACCTGCTTACCGCCCTTAAAAAAAACACTGTCAAGAATATCTTGCCATCTTTGAACATAGACCCTTCAGATAACTTGAAAGTCTATGGTCAACATAAGTTTAGATGGCTGTAATGCTGATATAGAAAGGCCAAAAATATTTCTCATCAAAGATTTCTTACAAAAACGATGCTGTGATGATATTTAATTTTTATAGGTGAACACACAAAACAGACAAAATGATTCTCAATCAACTTGCGCCAGGATGAGAAAAAGCCAAGTTAAAATGCTACGTAAATAGCCCATGAAGTAGCTTGAATATAGGTTGAGCTATATTCAATTTTCAAAAATGAATGAGACATGCAAAAGTACAGTGAAACTCTCTCTATTAACTCTTTATGTCTTTCTTTCAACAAATCTCCTTTTGAACATCTGAAACCCTCTGCTGTTTTCTTCGGCATATTTACACCTTTACTTGTACACAGAATAAGATGGAGGAAGAATAGGTGTAAATTTGTATTAAAATGTAATCCATAAAGTATAGGAACATGGTGTAACTTTCTCAACTTGTAATGCATGTAAGCGAACAGTCAGTTTGTAAGAATGATCATAATACCATGTAAAATAATAACATCAAACTTACATATACATAACTCCTTTCACGGCCATGGTTTGACCCAAACCCATTGTTATAAATGGTGCTTATGGACTTGTTTACCAGGAATTAGGGGTGAACAGGTCAAGGCTAGTTATTTACTCTTATGATTAGAACTCAGAGTTAAAAACTGGAAAATCATTGGAAAATTGAAAACAACATACCCCGATGGATACTAGAATATTATGTTGCTTGAGTTGAAAGAGATGAGTCACTCTTATTTCATATGCACTGAATGCTTGCAGTACTAGATGTCTGTTCAGAAAGAATATGGTACCCTCGATGTCCCCGACTACAATCTGACCACGCCCACTTGCACATACAGCTATGTTGATATCCTGCAAGAAAAGGCAAAAACATCAAGGCTGTACTCTTATCACTGTAACACTTCAAAAATACCAGTCAATTTACTTCTTCGAGAAAAATAAAACTGACAAATGGGTTCAAGAAATAAAGAGGATGACACACACAATCCTATCGCTATCGACAATATAAAAATTTGAACAAATGTGCCGCTCACTGAATGACTAAACTTCATTTCATTATTTTTCTAATTTTTGATTTTATCCAGAGAATTTATAATTTATTTTACATCAGATACTGACTTCTAGTATTTTACAAATCATTATCTTGAATAGCAGACTCTAAACTCACTCAAAAATGTTGAAAAATTAGAAAGGAAACCTAGCACCCAGAAGTACCGTACATCAGTACTTCAGACATTTCTTGGCTATGATGTAATAAATGCTGATAAATGTCAGTGTTTTAGTACATCAAGCACATATTGGTGGAAATATTTATAATTTTGATTCAAGACCTTTCAAAATCCACTTTTCAAACCTTCACATTTACTCACCTTCAGTTTTTCAAATGCTTGACCATTGTCATCTTTCACTAATTCCTTATCAAAGAAATTGAAACGTCTCCACTATAAAACAACAGAAAAAGCAATGTAAATCAAAGTGAAAAGAAAACTGATTCTCTGAAGTAAAAAAAATGATGAAAAGTCTACCCTGGCATATTTCTGGTTTTTTTCTGATGTGTAATCAAGTTTCAATGGTTGTGACCAAAAATATTCCTAAAAACTGTCATCCCCATCAAAAGGAGTCACACTCTTTGAAACAGTCAGTTGAACACATATTCAAAAACATTATGTGCATAAAAACTGCAGCAAGGTTAACAAGGACCGTGGATTACAAAAAGAATAACTTTCCAACGTTATATTTGCTGATTTGTCACAGTGGAAGATATTTATCCTCATGCTAACAAGCAGGCTTGGCACACTTCATAGAGTCAAGGCTGAAGAGAAATTGTAATTTCTCCCGGCAAGATCAAGGTCTTGTAAAGCAGTGACTACAATAACGTAGCTCAACCCCATTGTTAAGACTTGAATACAAATATCATATTTCCCTTGAATGGGGTGCCAATGGGTGCATAAAGGACTAAGACAACCAAAGCACAGAGACAACTTCATAATTGTGTCACTGTCTTGCTTCTGGGAGGTAAAAGCAAGATGCCTCTACCTCCATGTCATTCTTAAGTCCCTGAACTTATATTGAAATAATTTATTGTGTATCTTTCAAAGGGGTGCAAATATATTTGTTCACTAGCATCATGGAGCTAAATAGGAAGGAACGAGGATAGATTTAAGTGGATTAAACGCTATTGTTTTTAAGTGTTTTAAGCTTGTTAGCTCATTGTGATACAGACCTTTGAACTCCATGTTTGTATTCGTCTGTGAAGGACCGTTATGTTTTTTAGTTCATCGATATAAAATAAAATCTTTTGCACACCATGGACGAGGTGACCTATACATGCGCAGTGAGGTTTATTTACAGCCAGGGGTTATTTACACCAAATAGTATCAGCACTGGTCAAGACAGATACCTCTGAAGTTTTTTGTAGCTTGTTTTATTGTCTTTTCAACACTAGCTGAGTACGATTTTGAAAATTAATGTAGGAGTTATCTGCAAATTTCCTCAAAAAACCCATCTTCTCCTATTATCTTTGTAAAGCCCCTTTTAGGTACAGTAAATGATTTATAAGTACCACATTGTACTGCTGAAATTAGCAATTCATTACTGGTATCCGTACGCTAGAGTTCTGCGTTGTTGCCTATCGTGGCGTCTTTTTTGGTCGATGTGTATATGTAGCCATGGTGTTAATAGTTAAAAATGTTGTCTTATTTTAGCTTCGAGTAAAAAATGACCACGTTTTTGTTGTTGACGTGGAATACCTTAGTAACATACCTCCATCCATGGAAGTAAGTAGCTTAGGGTTTCTCTGCCATTGTTATGAACGGCTGCAACCAGCAGAATCATTATCAGTATATCACGCAATTTCTACATGAATTGTATTTTTAGTTCCACAACAAGTCATATCGTCTGATTGCTCAGAAAAATGGCCAAGATTTTCCATTTTTGGGTCCCTGTTGTACTATCGTTCATAAACGAGACACGCTTTTCGCAGAGCTTGTGCTCATGCGCAAAGCATTTACAACTGACCCCGACAGTATTCAGCCGATATAGAGATTAACAACTAGCTGTGGATGTGTTTGCTAAGGAAACTCATACAAACCATCATGGGTTTATTGGGAACAATAACTACCCTCACTCCTTCCTTTTTTAGCTCAATGCCAGCATTCACTATATGTCTGTCGTATTATTTGTAGAAACGGGTCCTACTAATTACTGCCCGTGACTGCCCGTAGATGCCCGTAGATGCCCGTAGATGCCCGAGAACTGCCCGAGGACTGCCCGAGGAGTAAGTAGGCCAAATTTCGCCCAATTTTAACACTAAGCAAATAGGTTGAACTTATATCATGCCCAGTCAACCAAAAATATCATTAATTTGGTGTTTTCTGTAGCGGTTTTAGAGCCCGAAAGACGCCGGGCTTTCGACCAGAAAGACGTCCCCATCTTGATTGAGAGATCATACCATTCAGTGCAAGGGGTGGTGCGCTGTCAGGCTGTACGCGCTCTGCGAGTTTATTGTACCACCTCTCGGACTGAATGGTATGATCTCAGTATCAAGCTGGCGACGTCCTTCAAGCCTGGCGTCTTCCGTGTTCCAAAACTACCGGAGAAAACATCAGGTTAACGCCAAATCAATGATATGTTTGGTTGGCTGGGCATGATATAAACTGAACCTATTGGCCTAGTGTTAAAATGGGCGAAATTTGGCCCACTTTTTCCTCGGGCAGTGCTTGGGCAGTCCTCAGGCAGCTACGGGCAGTCACGGGCAGGATTTAGTAGGACCGGTAGAAACAGGGCAATCAACTTGATTTTTTTGATTCCTTGATGTAGTACACAAGGTTTTGCCTGGGTGTTTGGGTCGGACGGTCTGGTTTTGCCGTCCGACCCATACACCCAGGCAAAACCTCAAGCTACTCTACAGCAGCTAATAAAGGGGGTACTGCTGTAGGAATGTCCCTTCATACCTCCTTGCAAAGTGTGTTCTATGGTACCTGTTCAATAACGCGTACTCTTCTTGTCTCATCTCAAACAATATAAAGTCTGTATTACAGACATGAAGGTCTTACAAGTCCTATCTATCGCCCTGTGCTATGTGCTGGCCGCTGCCGTCCAACCCACCATGGAGCTCGTTTCTAGCTCCATGAACCCACATATCTAGGCAAAACCTCGAGCTACATTACTACACTACAGGGAAAAGAGGCGGACCCCTCAAGTAGTATTGTTCATTACTTCAAATTGTAGTGTGTTTGGCACAAGGTCCCTGACGAATTATTCGGCATATCTGTCATTCTTTGTTGAGCCTCCTCGCCTAAATAAAACTGAATACATTCCCACCTGTGCCAAATTCTCAATAAAATTTCAATCATGTCATTGAGTGCATCTCACCTGTAAGAACGCCATTTTGAAAATCACCCACAATGCAATTAAAGAAGCGACAGGAAACACAGGCAAAATATTGGAGGGCTACCTTTTTCTTTTTTACTCGTGTATTTCATTCATTTACGGTCAGTTCATTGTATTTACTATTTTATATGATGATAAGCCAGTTGAAAATTTTATAAGAAGTCTTTACAGGAGGCAAGAACGACACGAAGTGACCTCCCGGAAAGGTCAAAAGTCAGAAACCACTCAAATTTTACCCACGATGCAAAGCGCAGTGTTGCCAGTGGTCACAGCGTCAAGCCCACTGAGTTATATTTGAGGTGAAACGTTCTATTTATCACTACTCTCAACAAAATGTCGGCCATATCGAGCATGGCTAGATTTAGGGAAGGTGGGAAGTCACCATCAGGTAAGAAATGTTTCGATTGGGACGGTCATTTTAAGGGTAGTCGTACTCGTAATGCAGTGTCATCTGAGCTGAACGCCCCATGGTCGAGCTCGAAGTCGCAGGAATATGATGACTGTGTTGCAGAGTGTTAGTGTTACAGACGGGTACAGGATAAAGGTTAATGCCTCGATTGTATGTCGGTGTTTACCAGTGGTGTGAAGTTTTTAGGTTGCCAAGTAAATCAAAGAACAAAATGTTACAATAGCCGGGTAACCATATTGTCAGGAATCCTCCAGTCTCACCGACGAAGATGCCTGTATCATTATCACTTAAAACAACGTTGACGTTTTTCGTCCGTGAAGTAATACTATTACGTTCATACATCCCACCAATGCATCAAATCAATAGAGATAGTGAACCCCACATATCGCTCAACGTTATTCATGGGATTTTAATTTGCTTCGACAATGCATCCTGTGGTGTGCACATTTTGTATAAAGTAAAGAAAATTGTTAAAAGTAGAATAAGAAATTAATACTTTGTACTGAGTCTGAGGTATATTTTTCGACTTGTTACACCGATTTTCGTAAATTGATTCACTTCACTGTCCTTTATTCCACAGTATTTATAATTCGTAAAAATGATTTGCTTTTGTTCAATAACATCATAAATGTTTTGGTTTTTTTTGAAAGAATCGTTTTCATAACATATCCAATTTCAGATGTATATTTTGGATTTTTTTGCAATCGATGTTACCATGGCTTGAAGATTTCTCTGATAATTATATCCTTTTCTTGGTATCCTGACCTTTTTTCTCATCAATTTTACTCATAGGTACTGAGCAATTGAGACGATCTGGTAGCTTTGGAAAGAAGAGTAATTTAGCCATGAATTTCAACCCAGGCAGTGTGTAAGTTTGATGTCATTATTTATCACTGCCACAGTTTTAAGTTTAGTTTAGCCGTGACACCGGTGACACCAAACTCCGTTGCCATGGTTAGGTAGCTAGGGACCAAAGAATGCATGGCCGTATACATTTAAATCACAACTTGCAGTGGTAATGGGGAGCTCTAACAAACCAGCCTACAAACTAGCACACTACTAGTGTGTACAAATTTGGTATGTGTTTTCTAAACAAATGGTTATATAATCAAAAATTATCTGAAGTTGATGATAAGATAAACAATGCACTTCATACATAAATGATAAAACAATACTATCCTAAACCTATCAACCATATTAACTATACAGCTACTGTTCTCGATCATGATAATAGAATTTTTCCAAAGATATTCCATTGTATTCAGTCATTGGACTCTGAACAAATCTATTTAACAAATTTGGACTCAATCCAAATTTTTTGAGAGTAACACAGGCTTGGTTGTGAGGCAACATATCCGATATAACCCCAGCTACTGAAGTGGATTACAAAAGTTTAACAAATATAAAGTGCTTCTCAGGTCAACAAGATGCCGTCTTTAAATTTATAGCCTCAGTTACAGTACAGTTTAAAGTTTTTTTCTTCAAAACTTATCATCTCATACCACATTAGTATGTAGTGCATTAAATATCTACATATACAATACATGGGAAAGTTATTTGCCTATAGGCTTTCAACAATTACATGTACATGTACTACAAAGAGCAGAAAAGGTTACTTTTAAATTAGAATTTGACTTTATACAATTGAGCAACACTGGATATTCAATCAGCTGAGATGTTATTTTGCTTTCAGTATGCGGAGGATCAATATTGTAATTGAACAAATATTTCAATATCACATAAAATATTTAAAAAATATTTTATTACAGAAAAGCTCCGGTCAACAGGAGTCTTAATGATCTTCACAATGTAGAGGCAGAGTACATCAAGAATCTCCAGCAGCAGATTTATTTTCTGGAATTAGAGGCCAACTTCTTATATCCTTTTAAGCCATATCATTAAATGTTTGTGAAATGCAATATTCAATAGCTTTGCATAGCAAAGCTAATTCACAAGTGTACGTTTTCTGGTGTGTTTGCCAAGCTAACAAAAAATGTCACCTTACATTTCGATGCAGCAGAAAAGTGGTGTTTTTCGTGTTATTGAATTATAACAATTGGTGAACACATATGAATAATTCAAAAGAAACAGTTTACTAATGAGAAATCAATGATGAATGTGGCCTATCAACAGTTCAGCTGACCTTGATTCCAATGTTTCATAGCAGATAATTTTCTCAGAAACCAGTGAAGCAAATACAGCTGACCTTTAACAGCACTGAATTCATTTGTATTGAAAGTTTGTCCTTGAAATGAAATTGTTCCTGAGTTTTTTATTTGAGAGGCGATAAGTAATTATGTTGAAAACAGACTTCAACTTGAATTATTTCAAGTTGACAAATGTATCAAACAGACCTGAGTCTTGGTACAGTAAATGTATCCACCAAATTTCCACAAATATTGTATGACGTCGACATGTTTGTAATCTTGTATTTTTATTTGTGTGTACAACATTTCAGTCAGATTTCCCATGATAAAGTCTAAATTTACCAAGGACAACATTTGACACTTGCAGCTATAAAGTTTATAGAAACTGTTATCCTATTATTGGTTATGTATTATTTCCACATGAGCAGTTATAGTAAAAAGGCATATTCCGATAAAGAATGCTAGAATTCCTTGACTTCAGTGAACAAGAGAACAGGCAAGGAAAGCAACAGAGATGCAACCAAGAATGGCAGAAGAAGCTGAAAAAATGCTGAGAAAATTACGAGTAAGTATCATTTGCCGACATTTAATTTTCACTCTACTTTCTCAAACCATGTTCACTTTTTAAGGTGGAGCTGAATGTTGCCAACACAGGTGTTTTCAATGAAATTTTTCTCATCTCAGATGACAAGGAAACCTCATCATACTATATATTTTCAAAAAGCAGAGATTCTAGAGTTTGTTATGATAGTATATTACCATGCCATGTCCATCGCTTTTTAATTGGATGAGCTGAACCATGTGACTGACCACAAATATACAGTAATGGTCTGTTTATGTGCCCGTGAGTAGGAATAATATCGTAAACATCGTAACTTTATAGCTAAAACGTAAATTGTAATTTGTACAAAGATCATAATCAATCACAAAATAAAATGGAGCATTTGTGGGCCAAGTTTAGACGTTTTTTTTCAAAAAAAAATCTCCAGATTTTCAAATTTTTTACAGCGCGCGCACTACTAACTGACAAGTTCTGGGGCCCAATTGTCGTTCGCGTGGGAAATTTTCTAAAATTTTGACATTTTTGGGGGGTTCGTTGATGATGTAATGGAAATAACAGACTCTGTGCTGACCATTAACGTTTATTTATTCGCGCGGGCGAGAGGAAAGCCAAAATTAACAGGCTCAGCAAGCCTCGCCTGTTAAGTTTTGGCTTTCCTTTCGCCCAGCCTGTTAATGGTCAGCGCGTTGCCTGTTATTTCTATAGCAATAATTTACTCAAAGGATGAAGGGGTATATATTTGGGGTAAAAAACCTTAATTGTGGTATTATTGATAAAAATTAATTTAAGTCAAAAACTTGATACTATTTTCTGAATTTGATATTTCACTTGAAACAAGAGTACCATATGTAGAAAAAACCACTATTTTATTTTCCATTATCTACCCTCATTCTAAAATGGCATGGGTTGAAAAACCATTCTGACACTCAAAAAAGTGATTAAAAACATGATTAGCAGAATTAAAATGCCTCTTATTCAAAATGTAAGAATGCTATTGCCAAACAAAATTGTTGTTTTGTTGTATAATATGTGAAAAACATAGTTTGAAAATTTCAGAAAATTTGACCCAGCCAGAATGGAGTTAAATTCTTTGGAAATCTTGAAATTGGGAGAAAAGAAAAGCCAGGAAATCGGGTGATTTGCATAAATTAGCACTTCTTTATCAAACAACTTACGACTGCTTGACAAGCTAAAAGGTGAACCCAACCAATATTTTAATCTTGGGTTAACAAATCAATTAAAATTAAATGAATATTTGCAAAAAATAAGATTTTGAGCAAAATATGCTGTGTTGGGTGCAGCGCCCCCTTATCATATATTTTTCATTTCTAAATGGCAATATTTAAATGGAAGACTGATTGTATTTTCCTGTTTAATCCACCAGGAGATGCAGAATGACATTGATGGTCTGGGAATTGATTTGAGGAGAAAGGAATCCAATTTAGACTTGGTGACGAAAGAGAAAGAAAGAGCTGCAGCCAGACTGAGAACAGTTGAAGGTAACATTTTGGGTTGTTGTTTATGTAACAAAGTTCAGGGGAGGAGATGGTCCTGTCTGTGGCTGCGCGGTGTTCTTGTTGATACACAATGCCTCTTCCTGGAAAGTTGTGATGAATGTAAAGCAGATTCAGTATTTGATGTATGTTTATAGTTTACCAGTATTGTAGCTTTCTAATTGCTGCATTCCTTGGTCGATATAAAGCTGCTTCGGCTTCTGTCACCAGTTTCGGTACAGCTGTCATTTTGGAATGTTGGATATACACAAGGGATGTTGAGATATGTTGTCCTAGCAACAGACCCATCATATGGGTCCAATACACACAGCTGCAGAGAGGACGACCCCTCCCTTTGAATGAAAATGGTAGAATTTTACTTTAAAGTTTTTATGCAAGCAAACTATCCAATGTTTATTTACCTGCTATGCTGTCAACTTAACAACTGGATAAAATGAACATGACAAATGAGAGAAATGAGCAAAATTGCATGGATGAGTAGATCCAATTCTTTACTATATTGGTCCAGTGGGACTCTTCCAAACCTCACTCCCAAAGCACAATAAACATTTTAGATGAGGTTAAGACATAAGATTAAAATTTATTGAGTCTAGTCACTTTGCACTATTTAATTAGTTGGATATGGGAGGCTAAATAAAACAATATGCAAATAACAGATCACCTGGACTCCATTGAAAGACTAGAACTTTCAAAAAAGGGAAGACAACACAATCCATGCTTTCATTTTTCACAGATACTTTTGCCAGAGACAAGAAAGTTTTGGTTGAGGAGATTGTACTACTCAAAAAGCAACTTGACACTAATCGTAGAGACCTTTTGAGTAAAGAACAGCAAATCATGGAGGCAAGGAGTGAATTAGACAAAGGAAGTGTTTCCCTGACATCAGCTGATCATCAAATTCAAATTTTAAGAACTCAGGTGAGTGATAGAATTCAGTGGTGTTCAGTGGTGTATTTCTTGTATGGTGAAAATGCCGTGAAATTCAATTCAGTTCCTTTTCACATCGGAGATGAATAAAAACGAAATACTTTATACTGTGTCTCAATTACTTTTTTGTCATCACAACATAATTCCAAGAAAAAATATGTACTGAATTGACGTTGTGAAATAATGTAAAAAATTGAGAGCTAGAAATGTTGAGTCTTTTAAACGCGGTACGTTTGGAAACCTATCTTTTTAATCTGTATTATCAATGATTTGTTTAGGATTTGTAGTACATTTTCTTTACTGCAGGACTGTTCGTGTGATGCTGACACTTGCATCAAGTATTTTATAAATTTGCATATTCTTTTGTGTGTTCTGTACAGTGCACTGTGATGTATGTGTACTGCGTTTTTTTTTAAATAATTTTTTTTAATAGTTAATAAATAAATATAAAATCAAGATTCAATGTAATTTTGACTCTTTACAAAATTTGTAAAGAGTCAAAATTACATTGAATCTTGATTTTATATTTATTTCAGTTTTTCAAGATTTTATTCCATGTATTTACCATAATTATGTGATATGCTTCATCAAACATCTTCAAATACCAAATATTCAACCTGTCAACCACAGGCTGTATAAGCATTGTGTGTAGTCAATTTTGATCATCACAGACAACGGATTTTCTACATGTATGTAGATGTGAATTCAGTCCCCAGTAGTAACATCTTTAACTAAGAAATTGTCATCTATCTTGGGATAAAAATTATGAAAAATTTTATGAAGTTCTGGAGACTGTTGCTAATAGTGTTTTGTATCTGCATGAAAATTATATTTGCACTGATGTATTGTTAACTCATCACATGTCTTCTGCAGCTTGATCAGAAGGACGAGCAGCTGAGATCAACCCAGCATTCTCTGGAAGAAAAACGAGCAGAGACTCTGAGAACACAGACTCAGTACAGAGAACTGGAGGACAAATACTACAGCAGTACTGCAGCCATACAGGACAAAGCCATGCAAGATTTAAGAGTAAGTAAATTACCAACACTCACACATCTAAATCATAATTCACAAGAGGTTTGGAGTTAAGAATTTGCCAACTAATATTCCCCAAACAAAAATGCTCAGAGAGTTACAGGTACTGATTTTTTGATTTTTTAAGCTGAGTTTTGTACAACCCACTCGGTCTAAACATTGCATGCAGATTTTTGAGATCGTACATGTAAAAGGTAAGTAAAATTTACATACTGCAAGACATTCCCTAGAATACAGACAGTGATTGCTAATGTAACAGATTGCAAAACTTTATTTTGATAAACAAATTATGATTAGATACTGCAGAACCTGGGCGAGAGATGTCAGTGCTGTGTTCTTTGCCTATATTAGTTCTAAGTGGCAAATATTTTGCTGGTCATTGTCTTTTTAGGATGAAATCAAACTGCTGAGACAAAAGTTGAAAGATACAGAACTGAATGCTGACCAAGACAGATACCTTAGAAATAAGGTAGGTTACTTTTCCAGGAATCTTGTACTGGTTGTCTAGCTGTCTGGTCATTTTCTTGATTTAGGAGGAGTCCAAGAATGACTTCCGTATTCATCCACTATGCCTTTCTCTATCTTAGTCCCTCTCAGCTGCCTCTCAAAATAACCTCTCTGAATCCAGACTTCCTTTTCTTCATGATTACAATTTATATTTCTTTATATTTGTTCTGTACCTTGCACTACTGGAGCATCTTGTGCCTCAGTCAAGAATGAAATGAAAAGAATGATAATAATTTGACTCATTGTACATTGTTAGATATCCTTTCCAACAGAATTTAAGTTGATGTGTTCATGAAAAGTACCATGTTTTAGCAAGATTCTTTCAAATCACGGTTAGTGAAAAAAGAATGTTCCAATCTTGGTTGCTGAAAAAAAATATGATCACATTATGGTTGCTGAAAAAAAAACATTATCAAATCATGGCCACTGTGAAACTATGAATCATGGTTACTATAACCATGATCAAGGTATGGTTACTGGGAAACTGTGATCAAACCATGGTTACTTGGAAACCATGATCAAATCATGGTCACTAGAAAGCCATATAATGAACAATAAATATTCCTCTTACCTTTCAAAGATGTCTGATGACTGCAGTGGATTAGTAAAGGAAAATGCCCTCCTTGGTGCTCAAGTGTTGGATTTGCAGAAACAACTTGACAGGGTAATTATCATTAGCGTACAACTTATTTACAAGAATCATTTCCATTCACTCTACACGCTCTGTTGTCTGAAGTGTTTTAATCCTCACCATTTCTTATAAGATTTTGACTTGTCAGTGATCTGACTAATTCTTATCAGTTTATCAAATGTGTCTGCATCTACGATACTCCATATCTTATTTGAAACAGATCCTTTGTTCTACAACCAAAGATTGACATTATGGAAACTGTGAGTTATCCGTAGATATTTTTTGTAACCATATATTTGTCTGATCAATCACTTTGTTATATAGCTCCTACTCTTTTCACATTAATGATAAGATTATTTGTACTATAAAATTAATCTTGTGGTTCTCCTACATAGGAACGTACTTTGCGTGAGGACCGTGACACAAAACGAGCGGCTGACATCACAGAGCTTGTCACAGTCAAGGACAGAGAGCAGCAGTTACAATTTGAACTAAACCAAGCCAAGAATCAGCTCCAACAAGAAAAAGATCGCATCAGATTCTACATGGAGAAGGTAAGCTGACCAGTGAGGGCGCTGATCACACAAATCGCCATCATCAAATGACAGCATGTGGCGCATTTTATGTAGAAATATTCCAGTGTTTCATCTAGGCTGCGCAATTGCGCGATTCCCCCTCTTTGTGTGCTGCGCGCCGCCAATCACAGGTAGAAGGGGCGACCCATCGCGCACTGCACTGAGCTGGCTGGAATGGCTGCTATCATGGGTGTCACACTTCAATGCATTTGACCCATCATCGGCACCTGTGGTAACGGGCATTGTATAGTGTTGCTAGAACATTTACATGGCAGGGACTAATTTTAGTTCGATTTGATACTTTTTGAACTGTTTCAATAAATTGCTGTTGAAACAATACCACACGTAAATTTCCGTACGCTGATTTTGCATATGAAAGCCTGTCAGCCAGTTGAGAGTTACGTTCACAAAAGTTCATTGCCCTAGCCCGATAAGGTTTCTGTGTCACATATCTCTGTACGATTGAGAAAAAGACACAATTGAAGTTTTTATGCATTGTATGGATGTCCATAACACTCTGAAAATAATTCTGATAGCAAAATTGACACGAAAATTTGGACTTTTACTGTCACAGAAACGTGTTCAGTGCAGACTGCATGCAATGAAAGTCACAAGCATGCTGTGGTGTCAATGGGTCCGGTTTTTGAATTCATTGAACAGACACTGACTTATTTTTCGGGGCAAATAAACCCTAAAGTTAACTGTCGGTGACAACCAACCTTTCTGTTTGTTATTTTCCCGTTCTAAAATGACTGACAAAAAGCAACTGGAGCGAATCTGACATCGAGAAACTCGGCATGCCTTGCTAATGTTCGACCCTCTAAGTTGTTCGTTTTAACTCTACTGAGTCTGCGCACAAAACTACAAGACCAGCTAGGTCACTAGAAAAATACAGCTAACTGGTTTGTATAGGGCAATGTTGATCCAACTTACAGTAGTGAGGGATGACATAAGCACTGTAAAAACGTGACAAACAAGTAAACTATTTTTTCAGAAGCTACAAAACATTCCTTTATAACTACAAAAAGAGTTTTTTCTTGCTTTTTGTAATGCAGACAGTTCAGTGAAAATGAAAAAATCCCTTGAAAGTACATGTACAGTGGGAATGGCTAACTATTGTTAATTTTTATGTTTGAATGTACATTAAGCCCTAAGAAAGCAAACATACAGAATATGTACAAACAAACATACAGAATAATTTAGCATACAGAATATGCTTCAATTTTTTTTAGGAATAGTAATGCAAATGAATATTAATGAGCTGTCTGCCACTCTTGGAAGCCCAATACATTCACAACAGTGATACGCAAATTTGTTGACTTTTGAAAAAATCTTATAGAGGATGGTGTTTGCAGCCAGCAGCTTGGATTGTGTAAGCAAGTTATTTATGGCTTGTAGTATGTATAATACAAGTAACATCACTGCAAAAGATGTCATTATATGGTTCAGTTAGATCCCCCCAAAATGTTAAAATCCCCCTCAAAAATTACAGTAGAGGGGGACCAATCCCCCCTGCTGTAGCATCCTAGATGAAACACTGATATTCATACACTATTGCATTGTTTAACATTCATGGAAAATAACCAACCAAGTATCTAGGCAGGTCATTTGTAAAGTTGCCTTCCCGATGAAAATGCAATGTGTTGTGATGTCTCAAATACGCTATACCTACCTGGTGTACCTCACTTTTGATTTCAATGAACCAAAAATCAGAAATTATTTCCACGTTCACCAAGCAGGTAAAATTTCACCAGCCTGGCCAAAAATTTTCCTATCACAAGCTAGCACTTATTTGCTCTTCTGACTTTTGTTATGTGAAAGTCACCTGCAGCAATGGCACATAATTTTGCTTAGAGCGCCACCACATTGCTGATCACGTGATTTACTTCTTCTTTATATATGGTTTCTTTGCTTGCTTCCATTGTTGACAGCTTTCTGCCCAGGAAGAGGTCACTACATCTCAGTCTCTAAGTTCCAACACAATGCGTAGTAAGTTAACAGAGCTGGAGTCTTTGCACTCAACTACTGAAGCTGAGAATGTGCAGCTTAGGCGAGACAAACGGCTTCTAGTAGACCATGTCGCAGAACTCCAACAAAAGGTAAGAGCTAGGTTGAAATCATATCACAAAGCTGTGGCATAACTTTGCTAATAAATTGAAGATATAGAGCCTAATTTTGACTATGCCAATCTTTTTGTAGAGGGTGGTGCCCAAGTAAATTTTGCCACGGTCCCCGCTGGTATATTGAAGCAATCATATTAATAGGAGGCAGCAGAAATGGTATTGTGATTCTTAGCCCATTTCAATCAATCAGTCAATCTTTATTATCCCAGTTTGAGCAATTAACATATCAGCAGCAATGACAAACATGTACATGTGAATTACAAAATATGATAATTTAAAACACACGTATAAAAATGTAAATGAGACACAGTAAAACTCAATAAAAAAGCACACATGTTCCTAAACATTAGCAAAAACACTGTGTTGTGAGAATAGCAAAAGACAATGCAATTGTTTGACAGATGTTATGCATTTCATGTATTGCCAATTGCATCGATAATGGGAAACCATAACACTTACATGTTTGACAATATAATATATTATATCATAGCCTTGTCAATACCATTGAAATTATTACTGATAATGTATCTGATTATCCAGCATCGTGGCTCTAGTTGTTTTCTACATCTGCAAATTCTTTTACATTGCCAAACTATAAAATAATAGCAATAATGTACCCCCTCCCGGCCATAATGGACTCAATGAAACTTTGTATTCCAAAATGTACTTTGCTTCACCTCATAAATTATGTTGTGCACAGTTAATTGTCATTCATTAGGAGAGGTACATTATTGTTTGAATATAACTCTTTCACATATCTTTTCACATTTACGCATACAACCATTTTCAGAATTATACAGCGAAGCTACTGCTGTGAACTGTAATAAAATGTTTACACTTATTAGTTTCAACTGTAGCCAGCTGGCAAAGTCGACAACGTTAACAGAGTCAGATGACACATGATCTACTTTTACTCCGCATGTCTACGGGCAGTCAAAATTAACTAACGAATACTGCCCAATTATAACATACCACAGCTAGCTACAGTTGAAACCAATTAGTGTAAACAGTTTAATTGCAATTCACAGTAGTAGCTTCGCTGTCTAATTCTGAAAAGGGCTGTAGTGTGAAAAGACTGACTACATAATATACAGACTTTATTTCAATTCTCTGATATATACAACGCATCATGTCTTCTGAGCTTTGCTGTCATTATCATCATCTTTATCGCAATTCACAGTTGAAAGAAAAAGAAGATGATAATCTAGTTCTGCGATCCAGAATGAGTGAATTGTTAGGAAAAGTTGAAGATGCCGAGAGGAAGAACCTGATGGAAAGCAGCATACAGAGTCAGAAATGGGGAGAATTTGAAAAAATGGCCGAAAGTATGAAGAATTTGTCAAGAACCATGACAGCACGGTCATATTCACCCGATTATGCGTAAATCTGATCCAAACCCACTGGGTGGACTTGATTGGGACGCCCCGGTTCATCTGACCGGAGTATGACCGTTTCTTTCCATCACGTTGTCGGGGTCATCCTATGGATTCTCCAATCAAGTGGCCACCATATTGTATTCGTCGTCTGGCCCGACCAAAATCGATCTATTCAGGGATCCCCGAGTAGATGCGCGCGCAGAACCCCCGACCCAATCAAGTACGAACTTAGTTGGCCTGGGTGCACCGGTCTACACCGGTCGTCCCAATCTAGTCCACACCACCGCTATCTTAGCCCACTACCCATGATAATGCATAGATCTAACCCAAATCACCCTTATTCTAGCCCACTATCCACCACATTAGCAGAGTCACAATCACCAACAATGCATAAACCCAATCCTGGCATGACTGAAGATTAGCTGATGCAGACCTTCCTGGGGATTGATAGCTATTACTCCATCCTCAACCCTGACCCTTGACCTAATGACTCCCTAGGTTACTCATGATTGATGCAAATGCTGTCTGCTTTTGCTAATCTTAACTTTTGCCCCATTTCCATCCCTGAAAACAAGTCTATACTTGCTAGACTATAAGACAACAAAATTTGTAATGAAACCAGTATTTGGTTTGTTCATATATAGACATTGCAAAGGGCCAGTAGCTATAACTTTTGGTGATGTTTTTTCACTGTTTTCATATTTTGATGTTAACTACAGTTTCTTGATCTTTTCCCTGAAGCGTTTTGAGATACACAGTATTCAGCTTGTCAACTTATCTTGTACTTGTGTAGACTGCAACATTATTGTTGACATGTGAATATTAGTCCAGACTAGAAGTGCATTTTACAAGTATAAACATCTGAACATTGCTTGATCTATGAAATAAAAATAGAGGAAAAATCAAAAGTTACAGCTACTGCCCTTCAGGAGTGATGGTGAAAGTCATTGTTAGTGAAATCAGTGTGTGCTGTTGATACTGTTTCAGAAAAACCATTGTGATCTCATTATGTGTGCTGGCTGAATTGGAAAGGCTGATTTCTTAAATGAGAACATGCTGCTACTTTTCAGCAGCATTTCAATGGAAAGTGAGTTATGTGTAGTGGTGCTACTAGAGTACAATCACAGAGCTACCAAAGAATATTATATTACAATACCTCAGAAGCCTTAACATGCTGAAACAGTAAATCTGAACTCAGCTTAAAATTGCTAAAATAGGAACTTTGAAATTCTGATGCAAAAGGATCATACAACAAGTGGTCTATCTTGTTTTTATAAAATATAAGGTTAATAAAGTTAAATGATAAATTTGATCAGATATGCCAAAGTTTACATTTAGTCACAGAAAGTTTGTTTCAACTGTAGAACAAATTATATAGTGTTATATGTACATGATGTTATAGGTTCAAGGAATATATATGAATGTAATCATCAAAGTTGTTTTATAGTTACTGGACAGAAGCCAATATATTTTATCATGTTAACAACAAAGCATTTTCAAATAATATTCTGTAATCTGGTTACAAAAGTTTGTGAAAAAAAATGAAGAAATTCTGTTACGTATGTTATTAAATTATGCTTGCCAATATCTATTCTCAACAATCATGCACATGTCTACCTTGGACCGGAATCTAATTCAGTACAGATTTTAAAACATTCATCCAAGTATATCTTCTATATCAATCAAAACTCTACTCAGTGTTCACAACAGTTTTCAAAAAACAGAGGGATGACTAATTTACATAACAATACGTAATTTGCATATTATTGTGAAAATGTATTTTTTTGTATTGTTATTGACATATGAATTGATTGTTCCAAAATCAGAGGGGTGGATAACCCCTCAAAATCCCTTCGTTGGGCACCCAATAACCTGAACACTTAGTAAACTAGAGATATTTAATCCAAATTACCATTAAAAATCCATACAAAAAGAAGTTCCACTTTACATTTGAATCTGTTTTCTTATATATTGAATTGGATTTCTTTAATCAATCATTAATTGAAGTTAAATCATTGGTTGTTTTCGTTTTTTTTTTTAAATATTGCATATCATTCACCTATATTTGTTATGTTATGTAAGTATAATAAGTTCTGTATTGCATCAGTGTTTATGAAGTAATAATTTTGATATTGAAACTCAATGACAAGAATCATAAATATCACCAGCTGACCTTTGACCTTCACATCCTACCAATGGTCACAGTGGCCAAATTGATCCACAGAGAACAGGTTGCTAAATGAACATCCACAGCAAGAAAGAAGTTGTTGACGTTGAGATTGATGTATGATAATAATTCAAATTTAATTACTGTACTATCCAATGAGATTTATTTTACACTCAGTACCTGTGTATTCATCTTATTGTATTTTACTTTGAAGTGTGTGAAATGATTATGGTTTGTTGTTTTGAAAAATTCACTGACTGACAAATCTGTGTGACATAACTTTGCTGTGAAAAAGCTGTCAAAGTTAAGTTCCGTCCAATTTTCTTACTAGTTTCTGCACCTTTTTTGTTACATATTGTATTTTTGTCCAAGTTCACCTTTCCAAGTTCACATTCAATGTTTTCATATTTGTAGAGGTAACAACATAATCCCACTATTCTCTCTCTCTCTCTCTCTCTCTCTCTCTCTCTCTCATTTACAACCTTACATATCCGTCCTGTCAGTCACTCCATGTGTCTTACACAGACAACTTCAGCTGTCACAGTCTCTCCTCATATCCCTATTCATTATTCTTGTATCATTTGCATTTTAACATGACACAATTTATAATAAATGCAAGTTCTAATGCTGATATTTGTGAAGCCATTTTTAAGCTTTGTCACTTAAACTCAGTAAAGTGTATATTTTTATTATACTGAATTACAAACTCGGCCAGATATGCTTCTTGTAAACCTAACTTGTATCATTTCCCAGCAGGCATGTACTATTGACAACAAGATGTGATTTAAGTTTTCTAACCAACTTGCTTTGTTATTATTAGAAACCCACTTCTTAACAAAGTACTTATGTTGATGTGCTCTTTTTTGTTGCATGTCGTTTGAATTTTGCACAAGTATTTCAGTCATGAAAGTTCAGAGCTTTAAGACAGTGAATAAATCTGATATTTAATACAAGAGTAGAGTTACACCAAACATTGATGCTTGTGAGGACTTCCATCGATATGGATCAGATAAAACTTCACATTACACAGTGGTAGAAAAATGTTGGAAGGTTCATTTGATATATTATCTTGACGTGTGCTTTCTTTGTTATGTGTACTTAAATATAGATTTGACAGTGTATCATATGTAAGTTTGTTTTGCAAGATACGCAGCTACTGAAATGTCCCATGCTGAATTTGCGATATCCTTCCCAGTTTGTTTTGTTTTTGTATAAATCACAGAGTTAATTTAGTTGATTTAAAGTGATGTATTTTTGTTGCATGCAGTCATACATTGTGAAGTAATAATGTACTTGTGCATCAAATAATTAACATGGCAAGACAGCTCAGACGAATTTTAGATGCTATGTTTGTGCTAATTATGCTAATTTATGCCAATTATATTACAGCCATCTGTGATATCACTTTTCTTGCACATTATATGGTCCCGCCACAAACGTTGATATGAATCTATAATAAAGCACTACTATTGATATTTTGCTACAATTGAAATATCTTTTGAAATAACATCCTGGTAATTTTGAAATTTTGTAAAAGATTATATTAAAACATTTCTATAATAGATAGTTAAAACATGAGTGTGACTGTTGTATGCAAATATCAACTTTGAAGAAATCCTGCTCTAAAATTGTACCCAAATTTTACATATTCATAAAGTGATCACAGTGAATAGTTACCTTGGTACTTGTCATGTAATGATGTACCAGCACAAATCTGAACTGTGTATCACTGCTGAAATGAAATATCATGTATGAAGAACTTGTTCAGTTTTCAGTCCAAACCACAAGAAAAAAAATCATATTACCTTATTGTACCATGTATTGTTACAGGGGCGGCCAACAAGTCGATTTCAAGAAATTCTCACCAGAGTTTTTTTCATGTTATTATATTATTCTAGGGTATTTTGGATAATAACAAAAAGGAGGGAAAATTGGAAACTCTTCGCCGCTGCCAAACCGCTATGATTTGAAAGGGGCAGCCAATAATGCTGTTCTCAAAAAAAGAGCGTTAGAATGCAGTCTCTTTGTGGATGGGTCGGTATATTTTGCTTTCTCTGAGAGCAGGTAATAGACATCAAATCAGGTCCAATAGTCGTTATCATTCAAGGGTAACTAAGAAATTTACCAGGTCCAAGGAACATATTGAAAATGACAAAGGCAATGGGGTCATCTTGAACCATAAAATAGTGGTGGTACCAGGTGTCCGGAATGGGTAAGCGTACCCTGCCAGCTAGCCGCACCCGTCAAGATTGACCCAAAGCGACAAATCCATTGTTATTTGGTGAATTCACCAAATTACTTTTGTGAGTCAAAATTTGGTATGCTGTCTCTCATCATTCGAGAAACAGACAGGTCATATTTTGATACAACATCTCCGTATCTACCGTAGAACTTCTTAAATGATTTCACTAATCTACTTTCTGAGAATCCTTGCCTCACTAACTTTTGAGCTAATAGGCTGTGTCTAACTCGAAAGTCTTCATATGAATTGCATGCTCTACTGTATCTAAGGAGTTGTGAAATGTACACACCATAAGCTGGAGATGATGGTATATTGCTCGACAAAAAGGGAAAGTTTATGATTTCAAAATTGAAATCGTCTCTTTTGTCATACAGCTTAGTATATAGTGTATTTTGTCTAATTTCAAACGATACGTCTAGGTATGAAGCCGAGTCCACACTTTCAGTTGTTTCTTTTATTTCTAAATCATCTGGGTAGATGTGGTGTAGATAATTGGATATACCAGGATTGCTTAAACTGATGAGATCATCGATATATGATGGGGCAATTTTGGCGCTATGTAAATCAAAGTCACAAAAACAAACGACGGGACGAAATAAAAGAATGGAGATCAAATTTTGTCAATTTTCCCATGATATATTCAAGGGGTTTTTAAATTTTGACAGGATCATCATTTCCCACAAGGACCTGTGTTGAACAGTAATGCGAGTGGAACAAATGGAAGCAGAATGAAAGCATTTGATTTTATTTTCTGCTAAATCGATTACCACAAAACATATCAAAAACTGATGTAAATGTCTTCGAAAGAATTACTGATTCGCTCAACATTAGACTTCTTGTCAGTTCATGTGTCACAGGTGTTATTTAGTTTTTTCAATTCTATCTTAAGATATACGAATACACAATGGGTCGTCTGGAAATCGGTTATGCTAAAATACTAGTAATAAAAACAACTTTCTATAAAACTATAGAATGTGGAAATAATACTGTTCATGAAGATATTCCTTGAAAAATCAGTTACTTTTTACCTGACGTAGCGCTATCAATACCCGTATTAACATATTTATGGATACCCGTATTTACAAATTTTATTTACAATATGCAACAATAATTTCGCCGGCTTTAAAATAACACAAACTATAAAAATTAGACATCTGACAATAATATTGGACATAATCTTTGCATTCCTAAACACTCTCTCCTTAAGTTTATAAATGACCATCTGGATAGAGTTTCTCTGAGACTTATATTGTCTATCACAACAAGGTTTTGCTTTAGTTCTCATGAAAATTCAAAACTTGCTCTTGTATTAATTAATCGAGGATAGTGCCCTCACACGGAAGAAAACGACACATCCTGATAATTTAGTGTTGTTACCATGGCTTGCATTGATGAACTCTGTTTTTTAAATGAAGAGGAGTGATTAAAATACATATTCAAAAAGCCCAACATTGAAAGATATTTCAATATTTGAAACAACGTTTGATTTTATAAAAACGTGAGAAAAAGTTACGAGTCCGGATCTCTGAGCTCGAGAGGGCAATCAGTTCTCTCTCTTACAAGTGAGTCCAGATTATGTTTAATCGCAGTCACTCCACCGCGGAGGGCACTTTTGGTTAATATACACATTGAAATATAGAAATCGTGAAAAGAAAGTATTGTGTTTATACCTATATATCTGGCAGTATGAAGAGTCAGAGATGTGTCCTCTGACTTGATGTGGTGATCTTTGGACAACTGTCGGACAACCATGAACTGTCCCGCCTGTTTTAAATTCCTTGTTGTCGTGTGAAAACAAGAAAATGGGAAGAGTTCGGGCTAACGTGGTGTTAAAAAACACAACGTGACCAGTCTTGAGAGTTGTCGATGTTGTATATTCTTGTTGTAGAATGTCCTCTCTATCGAATCGATTTGATCGTGAGCATCGCTCGATTGTGAATTAAACATGAAGTATGGCCAACTTTTATTAATGAAAAAAGCAAAGAAATTTCCTCCAGGTGTACTATGTCGTTTCCTGAATCTTTTTAAATCATGGTCAATCGTCAAAAAGTGGTTGAATTAACAAATAGCGATGTTATTACGAAAACAAAGTTGACATTCCGAAACAACAGTGCAAACTTGAATCAAAGTGAGATATATACATTATATCGTACTATCTTTCTTGCACAATTACTATCGAACAGTGATGTGCCCATCCATGAGAGTGTATCATATAGATATTTCACATTACGCTGTTGATTATGGTTACCAGTAGTATTACATATGTACCACAGTTTACTTGCATCGAAGCGCGCGCGTACTATCGGTATTTGCACTGCAGTGCAAATACCAAAAACATTATTCCATACCTGCATGCAAATGAATAGAACAGCGCGTGATCCTTGTCTTTCAATGTGTGTCGCGTAAACTATTTAACATGTGTTCGCTTGTTTTTTAGTTCCTTTACTTTCTCGATAAAAAAACAGGGGGAAACATATGTAATAATAACAGAACCCCATGGCGAGCGAGCAAGCTTGCCGTACTGGGGTATTTGCACTCGTGTTTGCGTTGAATCCGGCTGTCCTTTCACTCGCTGCGCTCGTGAAAGCACGACCGCCGGATCCCCCGCAAACACTCGTGCAAATACCGCTGGTACGGCACGCTTGCACTCTCTCGCCATGGGGTTCTGTCATAGTATTGGCCTGACATTTCAATCTTACGTTTTTACAAACGTTGGATTATAAAATATTTTAGGCAATAAATTTGAATAATATTCCATGAAAAGTTGCAGCTAGTGCTAGAGAAAGTATTCAGAAGAACTTTTGTCGTTTTCTAAATCAACTTCAGGAGTCCGGCTATGTTGAACAATGCCATTCGACGTGTGTTGTTCATATTCCGCAGCAGCTATGTTTTCGATTGACATGGCAAGCGTTTCGCCAAGTCGAGTCCCAACTTTTTCTTCCATCTCCTTCCATTCTCGCGGTTTGTACTCGGTCTTGACCGTTTTCATGGCAACGAAAAAGCATACGACTCCCACAGCCATGAAGACTGCGGCCAGTCCCACATACACGTATCGATACCTAACCATGTCGTACACCAGACAGGCACCGGAGTGGCCACACGATTCGTTCCAAAGGACGCAAGACGAATCAATCACCATTCCAAAAATGATCGGAGCAGGAATAAAACCTACAGAAAGACATATTTTCTTTCATCAATCTTCTGTGTGCAATGTGAAAACGTTTGAAGTGTAATATGACCACTGGAAACCTCCTTATCCCCAAGTAAAATATTTACGTCATAGTAAAATTCGAAAGACTTGCGTCACTCCAGCATCGTACGCGAATCGAAACTGAAAGACTTAAACTTTATCGTTAAGGGCATTTTTAACAATTCTATTGCGAAATCAGAAGCAACTATCAGTGATCACTGTGTAAAATTTCGGTGATAGAGAAACAGACTATCTGACATTTACCGACTCTTAAAATTCAAAATGGGCGCCATCTCTAGTGAAACTAAAATTTTCGATTTTCACAAAAATAAGGAAGACAAAACTTCATTTACTCAACAAGTTTCAAAGCCCACACAAGGGGTAGTCCAGAAAAGTTTTGTAAATATCTGATTGTCCAAATAATATCCGTACATGTCTCCGATTCGCATTCTACCTTCAATAGCAATAAATAGTGTGATATTCTTTCTTTCATCACTAAACATGCTATTTTCCACAACAAAGAGTATTTTCGTTGGACTTAAAGCGTCAACAGATACACGAACAAATCGTAGTATAAATTTTGTAAATTATTCATGTGTTATTCAAGTGTTATTTTCACATAAAATAAGTTACGTTATTTCAAAACTTATGGGCATTAACCATCACTAATCCCGTGAAAACCTTTAGGAAACACCCGCTCATGTATTTTGTTTTTAGCTCATTTAGTATTTGCTGAGTCATCACAGTCAAAATTCGATAATTGGAGTAAAAGAATAAGAATACAGTATATTGCAGCACGGGTACACCTACCAATAAGTCAAGCAAATATACGTTATTTTACATTATTTGTCTTTTTGTTAAATAAACTTTAACGTGAAAAGACTCTGCAAAAACTAAATGTACGAAACCCAAAATACATGAGCCGGTGTTATAGATAATCTTACCGAGTACACGCATTATCACGATGTTTACACCCATCGCCAGTGACCTGTCCTCCTCCGCAACACTCCTTCAAGATGGCATTGGCGGAAAGAAAAAGAACAGACAAACAAACGAAATTTCATTTCAGTAAAATCAGAGACGCGCGTTTTTAAAGGGCCAGAAGCTGTAACTTTTGGTGACTTTTTCACTATTTTTGATTTTAATGTCAACTGTTTCTTTTCTAGTAAAAGCATGTTGATATACAAAGTCTCCAGTTTGTCAATTCAGCCTGTACATGTGTACACCAAATTCTTCTTGTTGAAAAGCGAATTATGGTCCGTTCTACAATTCACATGTCAGCAACTTAACGCTGTGTTGACAAGCTAAATAACGGTTGTTTCAACATGCTTTGTTTAGTAGAATAAGAAAAGGCAATCGACATACAATGCAATAATAGTGACAAAATCAGCTACTGGCCCTTTAAGGACGCTGCAGCTGTGATAAATAGTTATCCCCATCCGTCCGAATGCATATCGATGGTTATGCTCTCGATACGGATTTTCTATAAAGTGCTGTTGGAATTTGCATACGCTCGCTGAAGTCATCGGCAAAACTGCAGTTTGTCATCACACAAAGTGTCAGTGTCTAAAGTTTCTCCGGCATCAAGACTGTCGATTGTAACTCAACCCTGTCTGCATGTGATTGAAAGATTGGGAATCGTATTTTACTATGGGCCATTGCAAGCAATACTGTTGATGCCACAATGTAAATAAATCATCTATGTATGAGTAATTTTCGAGTGTCAGTCGACAGTCATTTGCATTGTCCGACCAATTACGAAAGCCATAAAGAATATTTATGTATAATGTAGAATTTATTCAGTATATTTGAGCATAGAGTTCAGCAATACCTGATAATGAATAGAACACTTGGATTTTGGGCCATGGTGCCGATCAAAAATCCCGCACACACTACAGCAAGGGTCGGCCATAGATAGGCACAGTCTGTTTGACAGGGTGTTGACAAGGCAAAACCAGGTGTGACTGCTGATGTGTTGTCCGGATGTCCTATCGGTACACATGAACAATCTGTGAAATTCTGAGAAATCAGAAAAAAAGCAATCTCTACTAACTCAGTTTTAACCATACCTCAATTCATAATAAAATAATAGCGCGTTCTCATTAGTAATAAAACGTATAATTCTGAATGCTTGCCTGAGGTTTAACGTATAAGGCACGGTTACCCTAAGGTCTGTGTAATAAACCTCTTTTAATCATTTAGTCATACCTTAAACGGCATTCCAGTAGGCCCGATAATAGTTGTCATGGTAACATCTTTACAACCGGCGTAGCAATGCGAGAGGTATGTGTTGCCGTCGACACCACAAACCGGCTCATAAATATCAAACGAGCATGCGCAGTCAATATTGCATGAAGACACTGGATGCAGAACACTTTGGGGATCCGCCACTCTGTAGAAAGACATACCAATAAGTATTAAAGTTGAGCAGAGGGCGATAGAAACGAACAAACGTCGCCGAAAATCATACAGGTTGCAAAAAATTATACTTTGAAAGTTTCAAATTTGTCCCTTTGCTGGTAGGAAACGTGTACCCTCTCAGAATAATTAGCAAAATTGCCGTTCACACCCGAATATAAAATTAAATTGATTCTTTAACTGATGAGGCCATATTCTGTGATTTCGTTATATATACCGCATTAGCGTCATCCTACAAAAGTAAGTAAGGTTTTCCGTACTTACTGGTCGGAATATGGAACGAAGATCCCAGCAATGTTAGCATTGTCACATTTAAATATAAATATTGTCAAGTAAGCCACAGTTTTTATAGCAGACAAGATGGCTACCATACGAGCACAACCCTTTGGTGTCAGCTTGTACTTTCTGACGATGAAACCGCCTAAGAGCATGCCAGTAATTCCACCTGGTAGGATCATGAGACCTTTGAGTTGGATGAAAAAAGGTATCGTTAAGAGAAGGGCAGTCGTTTTGAAGTGTTGAATTATATTCTATGTTTTATCTATTGGAAATATGGAGGGTTTAAATTTCGCAGTAACTTGATGGATACAACTTAAATAATGCAGTTTAATACATACACATGCTAACGGTCTCTTGGTTTCTGATTCAACGTGATTTCCCGCCCCTCGAAGATTTATAGTTTGTATATCTCTTAATTTATATTCCAAATACTATGTATGATGAGAAATGGCGCTAAAACCCTGTCGTTGATTCGACCTAAGCATGAAAAAGTCTGCACTGTTCTGCCTAAGGTGCTTGGTTATTTAGTTGAAACCTTTCCTTATCTTTCGTGAATAAATACGTCTGCTTTCGAGGGACAGATTCTGTCCATACTTTTCAATAAAGTCTATTAATAATATTCAATAATGCTCATGTACTTGATTTTTACCCATCAACATCGAAGCTCTGCCGGCTGGAATGCCAAACTGCAGCTGTAGGTACTTCGGGAAAAAAGCAGCGAATCCGGCAACTACCGCCATCTCAGCGCAAAGACCCAAACACGCCGCCATCAACGGCACGTTTGTGAAGAGTCGACAGAGTGCGCGCGGGAAACCTGGAAAGAAGAGGAGAATAGACTGGCGCCTATCAGTTACTGTACTCCCAATTACCATTATCCCATGATGTAAAAGTAATACCCTCAGGATATTTCTTCGCATATCGATGCATGCCTTAGGCTTTTTACGCTCAGTATTGTTTGTAAATGGTTTCAGGTCACTTTTAACCAAAACCACTTTCTTACGATTTCATTGTGCCTCATCTTTTTCCATGTCAGCGAAGGCTTACCTTTCATCTTTTCCTTCATATTCGAATTCTTCCCAGATTTATCCGTTCTTTTGGCCGTCAGTAGTTTCTGCTTGTATATCATCAAGGCGTGCCGCGAACGAGGACGCTTTGGGAAGCCGAAGAGGGGTATGCTGGCGAAGATAAGGAGAATTCCACCGAATAGAAATCCGATCCACCAAGCTCCAACCCATCTTGGATCATTTGGCGTCAGGGACGATAGAAGAGATTCATCAACGCGGTAGAAGTCAACGTACTTTGATAGAGTACGTGCGCACAGAATAAAACCAAACGTGGGTCCTATCAACAAACTTGCATAGATAACAGCTGAAACAAATACAAAAAGTGATTTCATTTATTCACACTGCATGTTGTAGGCTTTTCCATGGTCGAGTGCCCAGGAACTGGTGACTCTAATTTTTTGTACTCCCACTCTATCATGGAGACAATACTGACAGAACAACGCTTACAAAGTTGATGATATTAATGACCCCATTATGCATTGCAAACTTCGCTTTTCTGCTTAGATCAACCCAAAAAAGAGAAGAAATGAAACGATGGTAATATTGCATTGACATGATTCCTTGCCTCTACCTTCTGGGCGCTGTCCAGTCCCTAAAATTAGACTGCACCTCAGACAATGTATGTATTTAAAATAAGGTTTACCTTATGGTTTTCCTTTTCAATTATTTTATGATTTATGATTTTATTTCAGGGGAAAGGGAAGGCTACAGTCCCTCGTCTTCAAATACAACTGAATCTAAATATGTGTTTTATAGCACTGTGAAAAAATTTAAAATCTAAGGACTTTCATTTCACCAGAGTCCCTCCAGAGAACACCGTATAGTTCATTAGAAATTTATTTCGCTCATAACTATATGCACTAAAAATTCGAGATTCCGGTCTCTGTTACCAAGACATAACAAGAAGATACCAGGACCAAAAAGGTTTAAATAAGTCACCAAATTATAAGGCTTGTAATTGCAGGTTATGCTATTAACCTATTAACTAAAAACAGTAGCAAATGATGAGGTAATGTGAGATCACACGGCACTTTGAAAAGCAAGGCTGGTCACTTCCCAAAACATTTATTCTCTTCTGGTCTCAATTTCTTTAACATGTTTTACATGGTGACACTTTCAAAATGTATCCCTGTTGGTAGGTAATCATTATGCAATATATTTGTTAATTGTATGAGATTCCATTATTTTGGATATGATTACATTTGTTAATTATACTTTCTGAAATGAGTGTCAAAGAATGGCGTAAGTATATGAAATGTATAAACTACTGTAATGGCCAGGGTGCAACAGCATGCCCATACGTATCCTTACCTAAATACAGCGCAGTTTCATGTTGTCTAACTCCATCATCGATGTATGTCGTGCCAAGCGGTATGAATGGGGTGTTCCCAGCACCGATAACAAACTGACCAATGATGAAAAGCAACAAACTAGACAAATTCACTTTGCCAACGAGATTGTCTTCTTCATCACCACATGTGTCTTCGCCGTTGGTGGCGTTCTGACCAGGTATGCACATGCCATCCGGAGCTTCCTGAGAGCCGTTTCTATAATCGGGAGACGGAATCTCTAGAGGGGGCGAAATAAACTGAGGCATCGCCGACAGAATAGCTCCGATTCCGACTAGGACGGCCCCCGAACCGATAATCCTCGGTCGATGACCTTTTGACCCGAAATACGTCACGAACAAAATCGTTGTGAGGGACCCGATTTCGTTGAACATTAAGAGCGTTCCCGACAGGGAGCTTGGCAGTTGGTACCGTTTTTCAATAGTTGACAAAATACCCGCGAGATATCCAGCAGATATACACAGAGATAGAATTGAGGACAGTACTAGAAAAACGACAAATGATTTGGGATTGCCCAGACACTGGATGCAGTTGGGTTTACATTTGAAATATCCACAACGGAAATCATCGAGATTTATCTCATCTTCTTCGATCTTCGTGTATGACGTCAGAGAGTCACGGCGTTTATCAAGTCCATTGGCAGATTTTAGCTTGCGGTGAACCTCTTCATTGTTACCCATCTCGCTCTCTTCCTAGAGGTTCAGCTGTAAATGATAATTTACGTCCTTCAAATAATTGTGCTTGCCTATGTTTCTTTTCTTTCTGAAAAAAAAACAACACACATTGTAAATGGAAAAAATTGAAATATGGCATGAAAAACAGTATATTTGTTATTATTTATTTATTTAGAAAAATGTATCCTAGGCCTAATTAATCTAACTGCCCCCCCTACGGCTCCAAAAAATTACGGAAGTTAGATAAGAATCGTTCGTCTGGGATAACACAGAAAACTTAGCGATGTTTTTCCACTGTGGTTCCAGAGCAAGTGACCACCCACCGCCATGCCCCCAAATACAACAACAATTAACAACAACAACAACAACAACAACACACAACAAACACACACACAAACGGGAGATGGTTATACGATGCACACTGTACGCATGCCAAATGCAAAATTATTATAGTAGACGTAGACACAATATGTATTATCCCATGTAAAAATGCAAACGCTTTGACACAATCAAATTATTCGAACTCAATTTGTTTAACAGAAGCATCACCATAAAAAAACGTTTATGCAAAATCAAAAACACTGTCACGAGATTAAGATTTGTTTAAACCCAGTAAAGAAGTAGTTATATGATAATTACAAAGAGAAACTCCGCCGATCGATTTTGTTTGTTCTATGATAGGGTAAAAATAGCACTATGTCAGATATTTCTTGTGTAGGGATTGCCTAAGGGGGTAAGGCAGCTCGTTGGATACTACCTTAACCAATGTTTTAATAGGTCTGAAAATATTTGCTTCATGGCTTGCTGTTGAAACTTTCACTACAGACCAGGTACTCTCACAACCGACATCCGAATATAGTTAACTGACAAAGAATACCCCTATTTTAAATTGCTTTTTTAACTTCTCATTAGCATCTTTTATTGATTTGTAATCGACTTGTTTAATCAATATGTCTCGTTTATATACAACCGCTTCAGACGATTTGAAATAATAGAATTACGAGCTAATCACTTTGACTTATTGAAAGGCAGCAACCAAACGAAAGACTTCCGTCGATGCAATTGTTAGGTGAATTTTCGATGGTACTTATTGACATTTTCTAATTGCAGTTACTTTTACTTGACGAAAACGGCATTGGTCATACATGTAGTAATAACCGTCACTTAAATAGTCCAAGGGTTTTGGGCGCTGCACATCGGCCTTATGGAGACAACGCACTATGTACTTGTAATTGGCCTTCCCTTTTCAGACACAAGAAGTAAATGAATTACATCAAACAAAATGATTTCTAACATTTTTATGGCATTTGTTTCTTAAGAATGCCGATTGAATCCAATCAAAAGCAGTGTGATAAGGGAAGAGTGCACATGTCGGATATCACAATCATACGTTCGGCGGATTAGACACCGTGTGTGTGCAATCAATGTGGAGGTTGTTGTATCTCATGCCAATAAGTACGCGTGAGAGAAGAGATTAGTTGAACCACTTTATGAAAAATTGTCGGAATTTTGTCGCGTTACATAACAAGTTTCTCCGTCAATATAGCGTGAAAGAAATCTTGGGAATTCGTGGAGTATATTTCCGTTTTGCATAAGATCGCTGTCCATTATCTGCAAAATTTCAACCCAGGACAAAAAGAATAGTCTAGGAATGTAAGTTACCAGGTAATTGTTGTTGTATCAGACAGTTAGAACAGACTGTGGAACAGAGGATACCATATGCTTTCTTGAACTTTGACCCAGGGTCAGTACCCAAGGTGGAAATGTACATTTCTCTTGTAACACGATTGGAACTTACTTGGGATAATTGGATGGTGAAGTACTGTCTATTTGATCTGCAAATGTAACCTCATCTGCTTTTCTTTTTAAGTTACTCACTTGTTTTTATGAGTAATATTTGTAATATCCAAACATTCATCTATAGTGCACCTAACATTTTTGAGAAATTTGAAAAATATGAAAATCCAATTATCCCAAATTAGTTCCAATCGTGTTTTGTGAACAATGAAGCATGGTACCATAGAATCAACATACCTATACCCGGTGGAGTTTTGAACGACGCGAAACATTTTTGTTTGTATATCAAAAGACACAACAAAACAAACTAAAAGTTGCCAAAGTTGTCCTTACGGTTCTCCAAAGAGGAGTCGGTGATTGGCACACATTCATTCATTCATTCATTCATTCATTCATTCATTCATTCATTCATTCATTCATTCATTCATCGATCCATCCATCGATCCATCCATTCATTCATTCATACATTCATTCATTCATGCAACCTAGTGTCACACATACCGCTTGCAGCAATCGATCTATCTGACGGAAACACGTGATTCGCTACAGTAGGAGTGATAATTCTTGCAAACACATAGAAATGTCTCAGCGAAGGATATTGACAGAGTGTCTGACACCAATTAAAATTCTAAGCAATGCTGAATATCACTCCCTTTCACTTGATACAACACTTTCAACACGATGCCATCATTTGCACTTTCGGGAATGATGTGAGGCTATTCATATTGTCAGAATAAATTTTGAAATAAACTCAGATATGTTTTTAAGGTTTTAGGAATTGAGAAATAGCTTAAAAATTGTCAGCAAAAAGAATTAACAATGTCTATCGCAGGTACTTCACAGGGAGTCCTCTGTTGATCATTAATTATGCGAATCTATAATAAATCCTCAACATTTGGCCATAGATGATGTATCATGTATAACCTTCCCTGTACGCTGTCCGGTACAACGAACTTGGCGATGACGTCAGAGACAATTAACTGTAAACAGTAACTTAAATCAATAGTCTTCTGCTGACTTCATCCTTTGTTATGTCAACACTGCTTTACCTTCAAATTATTTTTTCTTTACTCTCAAACATTCATTCATTCTTCTCTCTGTTGAAGTAGTGATTTGTAAAGTCAAGGCCTAGTTTTGTATAAACACGACCTCTATCGTAATGTTGACAGTGTCCACAAATGACCACTGTTGTCAGACTTCAGAGGAATATCGTCAGCCAAGTTACGTTCGTATCACATCAGCCAGCCTTACCCAAAGCTGTGAATTCACTTCGTCGTCATATTTTGTGACGCGTTATTCATGATTGCTGTAATGATGAGGCTAAATTTGACAACGATGTCCCACCCAAGTGTACTTTGGTGCTACCTGCTTCTGGACAGTGTTGTGCCAATAGCGATGTCCATTCTATAAAGGCCTTGGCCAGGGTAGAAGTGACGTAATTACTCAAAATACGTGTATACTTAATCTATTAAGAAATTACTTCAGCGGGAGTTCAGGCGATTTTGGACGGGTGTACTCTAAGCTGATAGCTGTCTGCAAAACCCACCGGACAGCGTTAACCGAGGAGAGGTCCTATAGACTATATTCCATGCACAACACTCTCTCTCTCTCTCTCTCTCTCTCTCTCTCTCTCTCTCTCTCTCTCTCTCTCTCTCTCTCTCTCTCTCTCTCTCTCTCATGAAATTAAAATAATGATGGTGATGAGGATGATGTATATCAATTGATTCAGGCTCGGATTTCGATCTCTAACAACAGTTGCATTGTGAATTTAAATATAATTCGACTTTTCTTGAAATCTTCATGGATAAAGTGTCACGTGATAGTGACATGTCTGTCGACAGGGTGGGTCACATAGTTTAAATACCTTTATACAAAACATTGATATTAAACATTTGATTCCATTGCTTATCAACACAGGTAGTGTTAATCGACCTATGAACGTATTACTCAGAAATAATATTTTGACGGACAAACAAATAGTAATAGACAAAATGTAAATTTACAGTCCGATAACTTATGATCTCAGAAATGCTTGACAACCTCGATGAATTA